>NC_133123.1:220126564-220449576 GCF_033568475.1 Henckelia pumila | reverse complement strand
TTTACTGACCATAGATTGAATGATAAAGTATTTCGAATCTATCACTCGAGAGAGAGGATTTTAAATATGACATAGGAAAATACATCTTTGGTGTTTACATTGTTCGAAAGACATATAACCCCATAAAATTCTTTAGAAGAATCACTAAACTGTTTACCGGATTTAATAGTTGAACTTGGATAGAAATATTGAGTTTGCTATTAGATACAAATTTCTGCTTGACACTTGAGAAAAGGAGTAGAAAATAATATGGATTCTTGACTAATGAACTAGAAGAATTTTTAATTAAACAATAATTAGAAATAAATTGTGGTGGATAGTCAAGTGAATTCGAACCTCTAGAATTCATCTTTTATTGAATTTGTATCTTGCAAAATTGTCGTTATTTAATTTTAATTTTTGCATATTTTAGTTTTATTAAATTCAAACCTTTATTCGTAGCTCTACATAGGATAAAGATTTGATTAGTTGCAAATATAAAATGTAATATCCAAAAAATTCATAAAACTATTCTTGATTTATTAAAGAAATTTTAAATGAATTTTAAGTTATTTCATTTGATTATTTATGATTTAAATGTTATTTCTATTTAAATGATTTTGTCATTTAAATGTTTTATTGTGTTAAATGATGTTTAGTTATTTCATTTTATTATTCATGATTTAAAAGGTTATGCTTGATTTAATGGTTTTATATTTTAAATTGTTTTAAGTTATGATTATGTATATGATTTCATGATTTGTGTGTTTAATGTTTTAGCGTTCTCGGTTGAACTAATCATTACAGGGCGAGTTTGATTCTGAACTCACGGAACGAAGCTAACCTATGAACGAGATCGTAGGAATTATTTTTACGAGTATTTTAAGTATAATATTGTAATAATTTTACTTTAATCTTCAAGAGGTGGAATATTTTATCAGTTCGTTTCGAAACGTGTGACCTGAATGTGTTTTAAGTAATCAACACACGTTATTTATTAATTAAACGTCACCTCATCCATCTACCATTTACCCACCTCATTAATCTATGGTTTCCCCCTCCTACTACATGCTCAACCCCACCCTCATTATTCTATCATCCCCCCTCTTCACGTCAACTTTTTCCCATTCATTCTCTTTTCTTCCATTCTTCTTCCCTCCTCATTTCTTGGTTCCATCGGCTTCCCCAAATCCAAAGTAGTTTAGCTTCCAAAATTCCATTTGCGCCAAGGTTAGTCCGTTGCCGAGGTTCCGGATCTTCTCGATCTTCATTCAAGGCAAGTTTTTCAACAAGTATTTTAAGATTTTGAAACCCATTCAAGATTATAATTATTTTAATATGAAAATGTATGTTTATGTGCATGTTTTAATGGTTTATGATTTTGAAGAAGCATGAAATTACGAGTGTCAAGTTATGAATTGTTGAAATTGTGAAACGTGGTCGTTCTTGACAAGTTTTTGATAGATGTGTAGAAAATAATGAATCTTTGAAGATTATGATGTTATTGAAATTTTTAATGGTGAGAAATTGATGTTTAATTGAAAGAAAATGAATTTTTGAGATTTTGAAGAAGTTGAGAAATTTTGATAGTATTTACGGTTTAAAAGTTTTGAAGAAAAATCATTTAATATTTTAGTATTTTGAAGTTAGTTAATCCATTTTCAATTACAAGAAGACGAGGTTTGATGATTTATGTAGTTAGGATTTTGGGTAAAAGAAGTTTATGTTTGATGTTTGAAGTGTTGAAGTTGTGTTTGGTGGCACTGGATTACCGATACTTGTTATGATTTTGAGGATAACAATTAGTGTAGTGATCCAAATGATATGAGGCCAATTTTATTTGAAATCTAGCTTATTTATCTACAACTTTGATGTTTTGGGTTTTGTCAAAATCATTTTGGAAGATTGGTCAAAATCACCCCAAAGTGTGTAGAGTGTTTTGAATTCCCGACAGTGACACATCTGGGGAGAATGAGCATAACGTTTTACTGAAAACTCCAATTTAGGTGAGATTTTCGGCATTAGGAAGCCATGATCCAGAGATACAACTTTCATGTTTACCACGTTTTCAAATTCCGGCTTCAGAATAGAGTTCCGGAGCAAGCAAGAAGACCTATCTGCGCAGGTTAAGCGCGCCCGCGCCGATAATGGAGCGGCCGCGCCTAACCTTCGAATTTCAAGTTCTTTTTATGTTATTTTAGGGTCTTAAATTAATTTTTATGATCTTTTAAGGCTTCTAAAATATATTTAAGAGTTTTTATGCAAAAAGTTTCAAGTTTTAAGTCAAGAACGACTTACATGGATCGATTACGCTATGTGATGCATGTAAATGTCTAAGTTTCATTCATGAAACCTATGTTCAATATGAAAGTATGATTTTTATCATCTATGACATGCATGAAGTAATGGAGTAAAGTTTTATGTTCATGAAATGAAAGTTATGACGGAATTTACGATGAAACAATGATGTTTCATAATGAATGAAATGATATGATGAATGATGTTAAGATGAAGCATGATATGATATGTTGATACATGAAAAGATTTTGATGTCTTATGTGTCTTTGTGGTGGCAAACACGGGATTGGTGCTCCGGTTTGGGCTCCGGAGAGGGCCTTTCCAAACATGGCTCATGAGACAGATAAGTACACGGGACTTGTGCTCCGGGATGAGCTCCGGAGAGGGTCTTTCCAAAGAACGAATGTTATGAGGCTTAGTGCCATATACTTGTTGATCAACAGGAACTACGAATGTGCCCATTATGAAGGTTGCCATAATTTCACATAATTAATCACCCCAAAATGATAAGTTTCTATGTAATGTTCATGGTTTATGTTCATGATTTGATGTTGTCCAAGTTGCATGATTTTATTTATTAGATGTTAAGTGCAAAAGTTTATTTAAGAATGAAATGGTAATGTTTTGGGTATATGCATGAAGTCTATTTTCAAGATTTAAATTTAAGTAAGTTGATGTCTATGTTTAAGTTTCTTGCATCTTTTAAGAGTTTTGAAGTTCATGTTTAAGATTTTAAGTTTAAAGTTCCATGATGTTTACATTAAAATTCTTCAAGTTCAAGGTATCATGTTATGTATGCTCAAGTCATTTTAAGTTTAAATTATTTTGAAGCTATAATGACATCGATATGTATATTTTAATCTTGCAGAGTCCTTTAGACTCACTATACTTGAATGATGCAGATGTTTTAGCAGTTTTGATTTAAAAAGCTTTGGTAGCATGGCTGAAGAGTCCAAGAGGCGAAGACATTGCATGACACAATAGTTCAAAAGCTCTGATGTATTTAAAAAGAAAATATTTACCTATGTTTATTTATGTTATGTTGTTACAATATTTTATTTACGATATTCAAAAGTAATGGTTTAATTATTTAAATTGTCAATATTTTAAAGATGATTTTTGAGGATCTCAAATGGTTCGTCTTTTAAATATTCATTTCAGTTTGATAGTTGTTAAGTGAGTTTCTCAGTTGCTTTCAACTGTATTTTATTTATATAATAATTAATTGAATTCACATTCCCTTTTCCTATTTAAATGTTAGCAGTAAGTTTTGACGTGCCGTATTTTAAATGGTCTTTGTTATTGAGTTGCATCAGTGTTTATTAGACTTCGTGAACACGGAGTCATGAGTTCTATTGTTAAAGATTTAGATTTTAAATTCTTTTGGAATTGGTGTGATGCACTCGCTGTATGACTTTTAAGTTATGAAAAATTTTCCCAACCTTTTCCGCAACTATTTTATTAAATGTTCTAGAATACGGGACGTCACAGTTGGTATCAGAGCAATTGGCTCTGGGAGATAGTTCGTGCATGCAATCTCGCCAAGGACTCGAATGCTCCTACCTCCATGACTGTAAGTTCTATGTTTAAAATTTTCAATTGTGTTTTCTCTTTCAGTTATGATCACCTGTGATTTTCAATAGAAAATTTTCCTATGTTGGATGGATTTTTGGATTTGAATTGTGATGAGTTTGACTTGATTAAGAGTATCTTGGGAAAATAATGATTTGTTGTTCCAAAATATCAATTGAGATTGGTATTACTTTTTCATTTGGGTTAATAGGAAGATTTTATTTTACTAAACTATGTGATCATTTTTAGGTTTAAGTCGGTATACTTGGGATACTATTGTTTGGATTAAAAGATTTCGTAAGGGCACATGATTTATTGATGAAAATTTCTTCTTTCTACATTAAAATTAAGATTATTTTCTGTTGGATGTTATACTTTTACTATGAGGAATGTAAGATGATAATTGATTTTTGTTGGTATACTCTTTTTGTATGGAATAGATTCATTGACAAATAATGTTCCTCGGTGATTGTTTCTTTGGACTATAAGAAAAATGCTTTAGGATTAAGCTGTGACACGAAAATTTGCTGGCATGTGAAATTACTTTCGGAGTATTACAAGGTTAAGTTTGTTGGAACAAGCTTATTTTCAAGGTTAATAGTTTGAATGCTAAGTTTTAACTGATGAAATCGAGAATTTGGTTGAGCTTAGTAAAATTCATTATGACAATACAATATAAGGGAAGAACAAAGAGTACAAGCATAAGTAAGAACAAATAAAAGACTTGTGATGGATATTCACCGAAAAATATAAGGCCCGTGAATAGGACAATCATAATAGTTACAAAGAGTAACATTGCAAATCCCATCTTCTTCTTGAAAATCTTGGAGAAATAACCTGGGAGAGAAAGAGTAAGTTGAGTGTGATTAAAATTTGTTTTGTGATCATATTTATAGGGCAAAAGAAGAAAAAAAAAACAAGCCGTTTTGTTACCGTTTTCTTTGACCTTTAGCTAGCGTTAGAAATAGGAATCACGTGTCTGAAGATTTTGAGGATTTTGGTGATCTGAATTAAGTCTTAAAGCAGATTCACAGCCGACTTGAAAAGATATGTTTCGATCTAAATTAAATCATCAAGCGGATTTGTGGCAGATTCAAACATATGTGTTTTGGTTTGATAAGGTTAAAATTGCAAATAAGAGCGATATATTATTTTATCAGAGTGCGCAGCAGATTGTTGATTTATAAGACAATAATATTGGAAATTAGACATGTAAGTGTGGGATTGTATGGATTAGTTGAGGAAAATTTATATTTTTGGAGATTGATCAGTCAAATTTCGAGGACGAAATTCTTTTAAGGAGGGTAGATTGTAATATCCAGAAAATCCATAAAACTATTCTTGATTTATTAAAGAAATTTTAAATGAATTTTAAGTTATTTCATTTGATTATTTATGATTTAAATGTAATTGCTATTTAAATGCTTTTGTCATTTAAATGTTTTATTGTGTTAAATGATGTTTAGTTATTTCATTTTATTATTCATGATTTAAAAGGTTATGCTTGATTTAATGGTTTTATATTTTAAATTGTTTTAAGTTATGATTATGTATATGATTTCATGATTTATGTGTTTAATTTTTTAACGTTCTCGGTTGAACTAATCATTTCAGGGCGAGTTTGATTGTGAACTTACGGAACGAAGCTAACCTATGAACGAGATCGTAGGAATTATTTTTACGAGTATTTTAAGTATAATATTGTAATAATTTTACTTTAATCTTCAAGAGGTGGACTATTTTATCAGTTCGTTTCGAAACGTGTGACCTGAATGTGTTTTAAGTAATCAACACATGTTATTTATTAATTAAACGTCACCTCATCCATCTACCATTTACCCACCTCATTAATCTATGGTTTCCCCCTCCTACTACATGCTCAACCCCACCCCATTATTCTATCATCCCCCCTCTTTACGTCAACTTTTTCCCATTCATTCTCTTTCCTTCCATTCTTCTTCCCTCTTCATTTCTTGGTTCCATCGGCTTCCCCAAATCCAAAGTAGTTTAGCTTCCAAAATTCCATTTGCGCCAAGGTTAGTCCATTGCCGAGGTTCCGGATCTTCTCGATCTTCATTCAAGGCAAGTTTTTCAACAAGTATTTTAAGATTTTGAAACCCATTCAAGATTATAATTATTTTAATATGAAAATGTATGTTTATGTGCATGTTTTAATGGTTTATGATTTTGAAGAAGCATGAAATTACGAGTGTCAAGTTATGAATTGTTGAAATTGTGAAACGTGGTCGTTCTTGACAAGTTTTTGATAGATGTGTAGAAAATAATGAATCTTTGAAGATTATGATGTTATTGAAAGTTTTAAAGGTGAGAAACTGATGTTTAATTGAAAGAAAATGAATTTTTGAGATTTTGAAGAAGTTGAGAAATTTTGATAGTATTTACGGTTTAAAAGTTTTGAAGCAAAATCATTTAATATTTTAGTGTTTTGAAGTTAGTTAATCCATTTTCAATTACAAGAAGACGAGGTTTGATGATTTATGTAGTTAGGATTTTGGGTAAAAGAAGTTTATGTTTGAAGTGTTGAAGTGTTGAAGTTGTATTTGGTGGCACTGGATTACCGATACTTGTTATGATTTTGAGGATAAAAGTTAGTGTAGTGATCCAAATGATATGAGGCTAATTTTATTTGAAATCTAGCTTATTTATCTACAACTTTGATGTTTTGGGTTTTGTCAAAATCATTTTGGAAGATTGGTCAAAATCACCCCAAAGTGTGTAGAGTGTTTTGAATTCCCAGAAGTGACACATCTGGGAAGAATGAGCATAAAGTTTTACTGAAAACTCCAATTTAGGTGAGGTTTTCGGCATTAGAAAGCCAAGATCCAGAGCTACAACTTTCATGTTTACTACTGGTCCAAATTCCGGCTTAAAAATAGAGTTTCAGAGCGAGCAAGAAGACCCATCTGCGCAGGTTAAGCGCGCCCGCGCCGATAATGGAGCGGCCGCGCCTAACCTTCGAATTTCAAGTTCTTTTTATGTTATTTTAGGGTCTTAAATTAATGTTTATGATCTTTTAAGGCTTCTAAAATATATTTAAGAGTTTTTATGCAAAAAGTTTCAAGTTTTAAGTCAAGAACGACAAGAACGACTTACGTGGATCGATTACGCTATGTGATGCATGTAAATGTCTAAGTTTCATTCATGAAACCTATGTTCAATATGAAAGTATGATTTTTATCATCTATGACATGCATGAAGTAATGGAGTAAAGTTTTATGTTCATGAAATGAAAGTTATGACGGAATTTACGATGAAACAATGATGTTTCATAATGAATGAAATGATATGATGAATGATGTTAAGATGAAGCATGATATGATATGTTGATGCATGAAAAGATTTTGATGTCTTATGTGTCTTTGTGGTGGCAAACATGGGATTGGTGCTCCGGTTTGGGCTCCGGAGAGGGCCTTTCCAAACATGGTTCAATGGACAGATAAGTACACGGGATTGGTGCTCCGGGATGAGCTCCGGAGAGGGCCTTTCCAAAGAATGAATGTTATGAGGCTTAGTGCCATATGCTTGTTGATCAACAGGAACTACGAATGTGCCCATTATGAAGGTTGCCACAATTTCACATAATTCATCACCCCAAAATGATAAGTTTCTATGTAATGTTCATGGTTTATGTTCATGATTTGATGTTGTCCAAGTTGCATGATTTTATTTATTAGATGTTAAGTGCAAAAGTTTATTTAAGAATGAAATGGTAATATTTTGGGTATATGCATGAAGTCTATTTTCAAGATTTAAATTTAAGTAAGTTGATGTCTATGTTTAAGTTTCATGCATCTTTTAAGAGTTTTGAAGTTCATGTTTATGATTTTAAGTTTAAAGTTCCATGATGTTTACGTTAAAATTCTTCAAGTTCAAGGTATCATGTTATGTATGCTCAAGTCATTTTAAGTTTAAATTATTTTGAAGCTATAATGACATCGATATGTATATTTTAATCTTGCTGAGTCCTTTAGACTCACTATACTTGAATGGTGCAGATGTTTTAGCAGTTTTGATTTAAAAAGCTTTGGTAGCACGGCTGAAGAGTCCAAGAGGCGAAAACATTGCATGACACAATAGTTCAAAAGCTCTGATGTATTTAAAAAGAAAATATTTATCTATGTTTATTTATGTTATGTTGTTACAATATTTTATTTTCGATGTTCAAAAGTAATGGTTTAATTATTTAAATTGTCAATATTTTAAAGATGAGTTTTGAGGATCTCAAATGGTTCGTCTTTTAAATATTCATTTCAGTTTGATAGTTGTTAAGTGAGTTTCTCAATTGCTTTCAATTGTATTTTATTTATATAATAATTAATTGAATTCACATTCCCTTTTCCTATTTAAATGTTAGTAGTAAGTTTTGACGTGCCGTATTTTAAATGGTCTTTGTTATTGAGTTGCATCAGTGTTTATTAGACTTCGTGAACACGGAGTCATGAGTTCTATTGTTAAAGATTTAGATTTTAAATTCTTTTGGAATTGGTGTGATGCACTCGCTGTATGACTTTTAAGTTATGAAAAATTTTCCCAACCTTTTTCGCAACTATTTTATTAAATGTTCTAGAATACGGGACGTCACATTTAATATATATAATATCTTTTTATTCATTCTCTGTGGGATCGACTTGGACATAATTTCTATATTATAACTTGACAACGTACGCTTGCGAGCGAAAAACACGCAGCAAGTTTTTGGCGCCACTTTCCACTTTTGCTCGATCAACCTCAAGCCCATTAGATGACACTTTATGTCCAAGTACAATGCCCTCTTAAACCATGAAGTGACATTTTTCCCAATTAAGCACTAAATTATTTTCTTGACAACGCTGCAAAACAAGGGTGAGATTGTGCAAAAAATGATCAAAAGAAGACCCAATAAAATTTCCATTACTTCCTCCATCATGTCCGAAAAAAATTCCATCATGCATCATTGAAAAGTAAACGGTGCAGTACACAAACCAAATGGCATTCTCCTAAAAGCATAAGTACCACAGGGACATGTAAAATAGTTTTCTCCTGATCCTCTAGCGCTATAACAATTTGATGGTATCCAGAATAACCATCTAAAAAGCAATAATGTTGGTAACAAGCCAACCTATCAAGCATTGGATCAATAAAAAGAAGAGGAAAATTATCTTCTCTAGTATCTTTATTCAACCTTCTATAATGAATGCAGACTCTCCAACCAGTGACAATACAAGTCGAGATCAACTCGTTTTTCTCATTTTTAACGATAGTCATACCTCTTTTTTTCGGCAAAACCTGTACTGACGGCACCAAGGAACTTTTAGAAATAGCATAAATAATACCAGCATTCAACAATTTCAAAACCTCATCTTTCACCACTTCTTTCATCGCAAGATTTATCCTCCTTTGATGATCAACACATGGACGATATGACACCTCCATTAAAATTTTATGCATTCAAATATTGGGAATAATTCTCTTCATATCAGAAATTGACCAACCCAAAGCAGATTTGAATTTTCTCAAAACTCTTAATAATTTATCTTTTTCATCAGGAGTAAGAAAGGATGAAATAATTATCGGGTAAGTGGAATTTTCTCCCAAAAAGGCATAGCATAAATGACCTGGAAAGTCTTTCAATTTAGGAGTAGAAACTAGTACATCTTTTGTTAGGAATTCAAGATCTAAGTTTCGGTGTTTGAGAAATTAATGATGAAGCAGAAGAAGATCTATGCACAAGAAAGCAGATCAAAGAAACATCATCTGGAAAGCAATCAAGTAAGCAGATCAATCAAGCAAGATCAAATGATTATAGAAGATCAAAGAGTCGTTGTGCTAAAAGACAAAGGCAATAAATGAAGATTTGAACGTTGCCAACAAAGAACCAGAAAGTCAAGATTTGAGAGTCATTTAAGGAGATACGTTGGCGGCTCATTCAGATCACCTGTCGGCAGCTTAACAGCTATATTCTGAAGGCTATAAATACTCAGAAATAAAAACACAAGAAGGAGAGACAAGATATTGAGATTGATATAAATACAAGAATACACGATCAAGTTAAAAGCTTCAAGAGCAGTTGAAGCAGAGCAATTGAAGCACACACTCAGTGTCATATCAGATCAAGTGAGGATCATTTTGTGCTGAGTTTATTCAGTTGTAAGATTGTACCAGATCAGTTGAGTGGTCTGTCAAAACACTATCTTTGTAACAAGGATCAGTCGAGGGCTGAGTTCTTGAGTGTCTAGGAGTTCTGAGATAGGCAGAGGTGTAAGTCCAGTCTTGGATCGGATCTGTGCAAACTGCTTGTATAAGATCAAAGTCTTCTAGAAGAGAGTGAATCCTTTCGAGGTGGAAGAAGGGGTGACGTAGGAGTTTGAGCTCCGAACATTCAGAAACAAGTCTTAGTGTTATTTCTTATCTGTCAAACACATTCACTCACCTCACGAATTCAACCAAGCCATTTGATCTGTGTTCGATCTGTTAGTCAATCTCTTCTGCACTGATTGATTAACATAGACACACGAGAAAGTCAAGAGTTCATTTACTAACCCATCTGAACTCCATACAGTCGAGAAAGACATTTTCGATCCTAACAAGTGGTATCAGAGAGAGGTTCTTTCTCGTCTCTGAACATATTCAAATGGTTGCATTCAGTGATATTGCTAAAAGCTTCTGGTACACCACTATGGACAACTGCACTGCCAAAACTATTGAGACATGCTCCACTGCTAAGGATCTTTGGCAGCAGTTAATCAAGCTTGGAACAGATGAGGAGGCTGAGAAGATCAGGAGTCCAATGATTGAAGATCTTAAAGAACTCTGCTGCTCAGATAGTTCCAGATCAAATGATGATGAGAGCACAAGTCAACCAATTTATCCATCTGACTTACTCGAACGTTGCTCAACTGAACCAATCGCTTTTATTGAAGAATCTTGTTGTTCAGTGAGCACATCAAGTTCCGATGACAAAGATGAAGATAGCTGCCTCATGGCCAAAAGTGACCAACCATCTATCAGCAATCACTCATCAGATCAACTCTTCTCCAATGAATAGGTATTTGATATCAACTCAGATGAATTTACACGAGAAGATTTAGCAAATGCATTACATGACATGAGTAATGAGTATCAACGAATGTGCTTAGCATTTGAGGAAGTTAAGGCCAAGCAAAATGATCTGTCGGACTGCTCAACTGAACCCAATTGGGAAACATCAGTTGAGAAAATTAGTCTAGAAGCAGAGATTGCCAAGCTTAAGATTGAAAATGATAAGCTACTAGTGGAAAGTCAGCAGTTAAAGTCAGAAAACTTAAAACTTACTGAACTGATAACCACGTGGAATAAGTCATCTGTTTTGTTAACTGAGATGCAAGAGTCACAAAAATCTTTTGGAGATAAGACAGGTCTCAGATTTAGTGACAAGGACTGCAAACAAGCTGAGCCAATTACTCAATCCTGTCTGGACAAGAACACTTCAAATTATGTGAAATTTATCAAGTCCAACACGATATATGAAAATATAGAACCTGATAATCATGTCAGTTCACCTATATCTCAACCAAAAACTCTTTACAATCGAGGATTGGGATATGTGGAACCAGAGAGTTCTAACTCAAACCAGATCAAAAATAGACCAGTTCGTTTTGGATATGGTCAAGCAAGACAAGACTCTATGAAGGTACAACATAGACAACCCTATTTCAAAAATAGATCCGTTCAAAAGAGATATTGGAGGCCTAACTTGTACAATCAATCTAGACATACATATCCAATGCACAAACGACACAATGCATATCATATTTATCATTCACATACACATCACCAGCACACACGGCACAATATACAAACTTTATGGGACACTTTCAATGATCGATCTGTTAGATTAATCAAAGTTTGGGTTTCTAAAGGACTAATCCATCAAGGACCCACATAAGATATGGGTACCATAGCATATTTTATTTGTATTTGCAGGTGAAAAGTACTGAGAAGAATTGAGAAAGGAATTACAGTACAGCAAACTTCAGAAAATTATTGAGGATGTCAGAGACACTTATATCCTGTCTTCACCATTCATAATGAAGTTTAAGATTTTTTAAAGCTGTTGTCCAAATTTCAGCTTGATCCGATGGCTAGATTGTTAGATATGATTTTTTGAAAATTGTCGCTCAGCAGAACAAGAAAGTAGCGCCCCTTGCTAGCGCGATAGCGCGATAGCGCCCCTCAATAGCGCGATAGCGCTACTAGAGCCCCTTAGAAGCGCGATAGCATTGCTAGCACTCCTTGGAAGCGCGATAGCGCTCCTAGCGCTCCTCCAAAGCGCAATAGCACTTCAGTAGCGCTCCTCCAAAGCGCGATAGCGCTGTTGCTATGAAAAGCATGCGAACCCGCATCAATCTGGGAGATTAGATAAAGAACTGTGAAAAATAAAAGCTCAATGGGATTTCATCTACATATAAAAGAGATTTTGAAGATCACAAGAACACACCACACAACACAAAATCTGGAGAGAAACGCAACAGATTGAGGGGGAATGAAGATTCTCTCTGGCATCTTAATTGAAGAAGAAAGCAGATCAGTCGAGAAAAAGAATAGAAGAACTGAGCAAAGCAGATCAATGTATCCAATAGGAACCAGATCAACTTGGCGGTAACATATCAACTCGAAGATACAGAGCAAGAGATAAGAATCCAGATAAGTTCAATCAGATCAGACAATATTAATCGAACCAGAAAAGATCAGATCGAATCATAAACGAGCCAGATCAATTGAAATGATGAAGATCAACTAAGAGACTAGATCAATTGAACCAGATCATATCAGTTAAAGCTCAGACATGACCAGATCAGTCAACCAGATCAGACAAGCTAGCAATTTGAACAATTCATTTGACATAACCTTTTAAGGGGGAACAAATTCAAAGAAAGTAAGAGCAGATCAAAGAACGACTAAAAAGGAAAAGATCATCAGTTGATGCGATTGTAAAAAAGAGGGAAAATGACAGATAAATTGCTTAGTTTTATCAAACACCAAAAGGGGGAAATTTTTAGGAATTCAAGATCTAAGTTTCGGTGTTTGAGAAATTAATGAAGAAGCAGAAGAAGATCTATGCACAAGAAAGAAGATGAAAGAAACATCATCTGAAAAGCAATCAAGTAAGCAGATCAATCAAGCAAGATCAAATGATTATAGAAGATCAAAGAGTCTTTGTGCTAAAAGACAAAGGCAATAAATGAAGATTTGAACGTTGCCAACAAAGAACCAGAAAGTCAAGATTTGAGAGTCATTTAAGGAGATACGTTGGCGGCACATTCAGATCACCTGTCGGCAGCTTAACAGCTATATTCTGAAGGCTATAAATACTCAAAAATAAAAACACAAGAAGGAGAGCCAAGATATTGAGATTGATATAAATACAAGAATACACAATCATGTTAAAAGCTTCAAGAGCAGTTGAAGCAGAGCAATTGAAGCACACACTCAGTGTCATATCAGATCAAGTGAGGATCATTTTGTGTTGAGTTTATTCAGTTGTAAGATTGTTCCAGATCAGTTGAGTGGTCTATTAAAACACTATCTTTGTAACAAGGATCAGTCGAGGGCTGTGTTCTTGAGTGTCTAGGAGTTCTGAGATAGTCAAAGGTGTAAGTCCAATCTTGGATCGGATCTGTGCAAATTGCTTGTATAAGATCAAATTCTTCTAGAAGAGAGTGAATCCTTCCGAGGTAGAAGAAGGGGTGACGTAGGAGATTGAGCTCCGAACATCCAGAAACAAGTCTTTGTGTTATTTCTTATCTGTCAAACACATTCACTCACCTCACGAATTCAACCAAGCCATTTGATTTGTGTTCGATCTGTTAATCAATCTCTTACGCACTGATTGATTAACATAGACACACAAGAAAGACAAGAGTTCATTTACTAACCCATCTGAACTCCATACAGTTGAGAAAGACATTTTCGATCCTAACATTTTTGATGGGCTCCGCAGGCAATTCTTCAATTTTTTCTTGGCCCTTTTTTTTTATTTTGGCAAACTTTCTTGAGCAAGGAATTGCTCTCTAAGTTCACAATATTCACCATTAAATTGAGTTACAGAATTAATTAAGCACCTTTCCAAAGCATCTTCCAACTCCATTCCTCACCAAAATTATTCACATAAGAATCAAATAAATCAATGAGATTACGAGAATGTACAAGGTATCTTGGTATTTCATGCTCTTATAAATATTAAAAGTTATTTCTTCACCACAAACTAGTAGAGTTAATTCACCCTGCTGCACATCAATTAAAGCTCTGCGAGTTGCCAGAAATGATCTCCCCAAAATTAGAGAGACACTTTGATCTTCTTCCATGTCAAGCACTAAAAATTCAGCAGAAAAAATAAATTTATCTACTTTTACCAGTACATCCTCCACCATTCCACGAGGATATGTCAGAGAACGGTCAGCCAACTGCAGAGTAATTGTGGTTGGTTTCTCCTTGACAAGTTCCAAGGTCCTGAAAATAGACAACGACATTAAATTAATACTTGAACCTAAATCACATAATGCTCTATTAATAGTGGCACCATTAATACTGCAAGGAATAGTGAAACTCCCTGAATCTTTCAATTTTTGTGGAAATTATTTTTGCAAGATAGCGTTGCACTCTTCAGTCAAGTTTACCGTCTCAAATTATTTGAGCTTTCTCTTCCTCGACATCACATACTTCATGAATTTTGCATAGTGTGGCATTTGCTCCAAAGCATCAGTGAATGGGATATTAATATTAATTTTCTTGAAGATATCAAGAAACTTAGAAAATTGCTCATCCAACACTTTTTTCTTGAAACATTGTGGGTATGGAAGAACCGCTTTTCGCACAGGCGGTTTCTCAGACACAACCGCCGATTTACTGGAAGTTTTGCTGTTAGATTTTTCTGATTCAATCAAACTTTCTTCAACTTCATCACCATACACTATCTTTGGGTCATCGATCCCAAATTATTTCCTTCTTCTAAGAGTGATAGACTTGCATTGCTCCCTTGGATCGACATCAGTATTGCTAAGAAACGCCCCTCCCATCTGTTGATTATTCAATGCATTCGCTAATTGACCAATTTGTGTTTCAATACTTTTCATAGAAGCACTCACATTGGTTAAGTGCGTCTACATACTATCAAGCCTATTCTCATTCCTTTTAAATCTTGTGGATGACTCCGAAATAAAATTACTCACCAAACCTTCCAATGATGAATTACCCTCACAATTCTGAGTATTGAACCCCGGTGGAGGACTCAACACATTCTTATTGTTTGCATAGGAAAAATTTTCATGATTCCGCAAACTAGGATGATATTGATTGGGTGCAGGATTACCTCGATAGTTATTAAAATTTTTGTTGTTCACATACTGAGCTTGCTCCACACTCTCAAATCCATCAGCAGAATTTACGGTTGTCGCCTAACGACGTTAAACCGAGCGCTCTTTGGGAGGCAACCCAAACTTTAAATTCGTTTTATCTTTATTTTCTTTTTAATAATTTTATTTCTTTTAGTTATTTTATTTCTTCTAATAATTTTGGTCCTAATTGAGAGTTTAATCGTAGGTACTATTCTTCATAAAATCACATTTTGGAGAATCAAATTCAACGTTTCGGCGCTCCAGCGCACCCTTTCGGGTGCTCCAGCGCTACACTCTAGACCAGAAAAACAATTTTTTGCGAAAGTTTGGCGCTCCAGTGCTTCAGTTTAAGCACTCCAGTGCTGCTCTGTAGGTGGAAAAATTTTCATATTCAAAGTTTGAGCGCTCCAGTGCTGCTCTGGTGCCCGAAAAAAAAATTCAGATGCAAAGGTTAGGCTCCCCAGCGCTATATGTCAAGCACACCAGCGTTGTTTCGAAAAAAAATCGGGCGCTCCAGCGCTGCCTTTGAAGTGCTCCAGTGCTACTGCGAAAATTCTGAACAATAAAAGAGGATCTCACAAATCAGTCATCATCTCCTCCTTTTATTTCTTTTGCCTCCACGCCATCCTCTCACCTTAACACCAAATGTTTTCCTCTGAAAATCCAGCAACATCATCAATCCCTTATATTTATCCATTCATAGCTTAAGTTTCTTGCTTTGGCCATCCAAATCAACGAATTTTGCAGCTAAGGTTCTTCACGAAAGGGGGTTTCGACCCATCTCAATCTGTAGCAGCTTTTGTTCGAATTCAACGAAATTAGGAGTGCTTTTTGTTCTATATCTTTCCAGATTCGCTGCTACCATTACGTGACAAGTCCAGTCGAGGTAATTTTCAAACTTTGTGCCGCTTGGTGATTGAGATTTCTTTAGGGTTGTTAAAGTGGGAAGGCTATGTGTTTAAGTCTTAATTAAGTGCTATTGTTATTCTGGAATTGATTATAAGGAATTGTTGTGGTGATTCGTGAATTGTGTGTGTATATTGGGTTGAAATAAATTGTATTGTTGGATGAAAGTGTTCTTGGAGAGGTAAATTTTATTTCTTGGTCTGTGATTGCACGGGGTTGTTGGACGTGATTATTTACATTTGCATTGTTTTTTTGTTGAGTTGTGAGTGAAATATTGTCATGGCTCCGAAAAAGAAGCAAAAACAGGGCGCTTCTTCTTCTGCGAGTTTTGATCACAATCGCTTTTGGAATGAAGATGCCGCTAAAAACTATTCTTTGATGGTGAATAAAAGTATGGTTCAGGAAAGGGGATTCGATAATAATGTCGGTTTAGCTTTGTTTGATGTAAAGAGGACAAGTTATGCTCGAGGTTGATTTGAATTTGTTAAATTGCCCGCTGAAGCCGTTGTATCTTTAGTTCGAGAGTTTTATGCAATCTGAAAGTCAAACATGAAGGATTTCAAGTACTTGTGCGAGGATAGAGGGTGGATTTTGATGTGGATACCATTAATAAACTCTATGGTATGCCGTCTATTGAAGATGATAAGTATTCGGCATATATCGCAGGCGAAGTGGATTACGTTGTTATAATTGCAACACTTTGTGAAGAAGGGGCTCAGTGGAAAATGAAAGATAATGAAGTAGTGAATTTTCCTTCCGAGAAGATGAATCAAGATGCGAGGTCTTGGTTTTTGTTGATAGCTGCTCGTGTGTTGCCCATCGGTCACACTTCTGAGGTGACGAAGAAACGGGTTGACCTTACTTATAGTATTGTCAGGGGGAACACGATCAATTTGGGAAATATCATTCTGGATTTTATTCTTGCGGCGATTAAGGGCACCACTACTCCTTCTCTGATCACGGACCTTTGTGCACATGCTGGAGTTACTTGGAATGCGGATGAAGAGCTTTTCAAAGTCCACGGGCCTATTACAGGTACCACTCGAGAAAATGTCCCACCACCTCCTCGACCAGCAGTACCTCATGACTGTCCCTCCAGCAGCAGTCAGCCACCACTGCCTCATCTACCACTTTCGGAAGTTGACATGTCTTCTAGTGAGTGTTTGCCACGTTTGGAGCAGCGGATGGATATCCATTGTCTCAAGACTGATATGTTTATGGATTATATGGTGGATTTTACGATGAGCCTATCCCGGCGTTTTCCCAGCTCCAGTGATGATTAGTCGTTTCCTCCACCACCTACTTGGTCACCACAGGATGAAGACATGGACGATGACCACTAACGGTCATTGTAGTTGGTATGTGTATTCTCCTTGTTCTTATCGATATATTGCACATTGAGGAAAATGCACATATCTAAGTTTGGGGGAGGTTTTCAATTGTTTTGGATGAAATGGTTTTTTATTTGTTTTGCATGCTGAATTTGGTCAGTTGAAAAGATAGTATTGAATTTATGATGGTTTGAGAGTCTCATTGAAGTTTGTCACCAGTTCCTGCGTGTGTTTTATTTTCATAGTTCGTATTATGTTTTAGTTCGTGTTGTGTCTTTGTGTCAGTCATGAAAAAAAACGTGAACAATGAGAAAAGAAAAAGAAAAATGGCCTATGATGATGAGTTGGAAAAGGAAAAAGAGAACATAATCTAGTGTTGGCGACATTGTACCTTGAGTTCTCACATTTTATGCACTATAGCCTTGACTGTCAATACTTCTGACACGTATAAAAAGTTATGTGGATTTTTGACCGCTTATTTGGTATTTGCCAACAAGTGCACTAGGTCAAGTAATAGTAAGTGGACAGAGAGTCCAAGTATCGATCCCACAAGGACTGTTGTCAATTCTCAAGATTTGATTATTTTACTTAATCTAGACAAAATCATAAAGAGCAATTTCAGATTTTAAGCTTTTAAATAAATTTGCAAATAAAACTAAATTAAATAAAACGTAGCAAGAAAATTTGGATTAAATTCAAATATTAGAAAAGTTCGATCAAGGACACACGTAGGTACCAAACAAATCATGTAGCATGTAGTCGACTTGGCATTCAGAGTTAATCTTATATTACAAGAATTTTCCTAAATTTTTTAAAGTTTTATTTCTAGAACAATCATACCTATTCAAATATTGACGGATTAAAATTTCATAATTCTAATCAAATTTGAATGCATTAAATATTTGTGA
The DNA here is from genome assembly GCF_033568475.1 of Henckelia pumila. Lineage (NCBI taxonomy): Eukaryota > Viridiplantae > Streptophyta > Magnoliopsida > Lamiales > Gesneriaceae > Henckelia > Henckelia pumila. The sequence goes on along the minus strand of NC_133123.1, from coordinate 220,431,210 downwards.
AAATTCAGTTTTCACCTAAACCGCACACTGAAATCGAATACTATTTCTAGTCAGTTTTACCATATGTTGATTGTTAAAGTGATCAAAATAAATCCCTCCTCTGTCGAATTAGGACCAATTAACATGCAAGCAAACAGTTGATCAGGCTATTCACAAGACAAAAATAAATCTAAAAATAAATAAAATAAAATCAAGTGTGAAAAATCCCAAATAAACATCCATGTTTTCTACATGAATTTGTTCGGCCCAATCACGTGGCCTTGATCGAAAAAAAACTTAATAAATAGTTGCAAACATTAATTAAACAAAAATTAAGATAGAAGAATATAAGAAAGAAAAGATAAATCTTTTGTCTCAAGCCTGTAGCCGCATCTCTGTGTTGTGCACGTTATGGAACCCTTCATCTGATGATAAAAATCTATTTATACACCCAAATCTTCAAAATATTGCATCCTTTGAGAATAAGAGTTTCCAAAAATAAAAAGTCTAAACGTCGTCTCGCTCGAGCGAGAGATCTTCTGTTTTATTTTTTTCCTGTTCGTAATTCTCGCTCGAGTGCCCAAAGCGACACTCGAGCGAGCTGTTTTCTGTACCAGAACTAAAAACTTTCACGACATGCACGGACCCCGTGCCGTGTCCGTTCCTGGGTCCGTGCATACCCACTTTTCAGCGCGTAGTTTTCTTGAAAAAATCATAACTTGAGTTTTAGCTGTCGGATCGAGCTGCAATTTGGACAGCAGCTTCAAAACAGCTTGAAATTCATTTTGAATGGTAGAGATTGGATTTGGATTTATCTATCATTAAAAATGAATTTTTGACCATTGCTGCTCCGTTATTAATGCTTGCGGCTCTTCTATTGCTCCAAATTCTTAATTTCTTTAATATTTCCTTCAAATAAAACCCGAAGAGTGAAATGCACATGCATGAAATAAATTATAAATAAAACTTGTGAAAACACACATGAAACCATATGAATTCATGCCAAATACACATGAAAATAACACAAAATAATTCACACAAAATGCACTGATCAATTTTCTAAGTGGATTGGATAATTTGACTCTTAACTTTGGTGATTTATATTCAATACCGAGGTATAATAATACAAGCTTAGAAATTATTTAGGCAATTTTAGTGGAAAAAAAATTGAGTAGCTAAAAAGTTTCAAAAGCAACAAAAAAAAATAAAATATTTTTGAACAACTCCATCCGAGCCTAGAAATGGATTGAAATCTTAAATCACCAATCCATGGCTAAGTTTGCGGACAAAATGAGGTTGATTCTCCATCTGGACTATAGACGAGGGGATTGAAATCCGAATTCTATCTTTAGTTATAGCTAAGTTTGCGGGTAATTTATGGGGCTAAATCAAAACCGGGTGAAATATACGGTGTTTTTTTGAAAAAACTAGGATATACCTTGAAAATTCCTTTTGATCTTAGTGAGTAAAAGTTGAACTTGGTGGAGAGTGTGTTGAAACTAGAGGGTGGGGTTAATGACTCTTTGAGGCTTAGTGGTTACATGATTTGATCAAAAGTTAGGTGGGTAGATGAGATTGGCTAATCACACAAGCACGAGTACTCTTAAAAAATCAGCTACACGTGGATTAAATGTTGAAAATCTGAAGCCGGTTGGTTTATTAAAGTTTTATTGTTTTCTTGTGTGTTTTCTAGTTCTTTGTTTGTTTAATTGTTTTGTTTTGCTCGAGACTAACAAAAGTTTAAGTTTGGGGGGATTTTATAAGTGAAATTTTTGCACTTGTATTTATATGAATTAACTTCGCTTTTGTTATGTATCGAGCGATATTATGCATTTTTCTTGTTTTTAGTGTTGTTTGCAGGAATTGGAAAGAAAACTATTTTATTTGAATTAAAGGAGTCACAGTGCAAAAAAAGTTGAAGAAGAGAGATGGAAAAAGGAAATAAAAATGCACAGACTAGCGCCCCAGCGCCTGTTACCGACTCTCCAGCGCTATACAAACATTCCGGGGAAAAGAAAAGTCAAAACTTTGGTGCCTCAGCGCCATATCTCTAGCTCTCGAGCGCTGACTAGGAAAATTGACGGGTGCCCCAGTGCTGAAAAGGAAGCTCTCCAGCACTTCTTTGTGTTAATTTTTGGAAACTTTTTATGCGGATTTTTAAGGGGATTTCTGGGCGAAATTGAGGGAGATATGAGTTTGTAAAGTTTTTGCACGAATTCAGAGAGGGAGAACAACTGCTGAAGTTTTTGGAGTGCACAAGAGCAAAAGAACTCGGTATGAAGGTGAAAGATGCCGGCATCCGGCGACGAAGAAGCTTAATCTACTTCGTTCTAGTTTCTCTTTGAAACTCTAATTTTCTGGTTTGATGGAATGCTTGAAAAACATGTTTTGTTTGATCTATAAATTTATCATGAACTAAATTCTTAGTCTAGAGGTAGATGGATCTTGACTGGAAACCATGATTTGGATAATTTGATTTATATATTTGAATTCTTCGCACAGTTTATTTGTGTTTTCCTTATTTTAATGGTTTCAATTTACTGGCCATAGATTGAATGATATATTATTTAGAATCTATTACTCGAGAGAGAAGATTTTGAATAAGACATAGAAAAATGCATCTTGGGTGTTTATATTGTTCGAGAGGGATATAACTCCATAGAAGTCGTTAAAAGAATCACTGAACTGTTTACCAGATTTAATAGTTGAACTTGGTTAGAAATCTTTAGTTTGCTATTAGATACGAATTTCTGCTTAACACTTGAGAAAGAGAGTAGAAAATAATATGGATTCTTGACTAATGAACTAAAAGAATTTGTAATTAAACAGTCATTAAAAATAAATTGTTGTAGATAGTCAAGTGAATTCGAACATCTACAATTTATCTCCTATTGAATTTTCATCTTTCGAACTAGTCGTTATTTAATTTTAATTATGGAATATTTTAGTTTTATTAAATTCAAACCTTTATTCATAGCTCTACATAGGATTAAGATTTTATTAGTTGAAAATATTTAATATAATTTCAATTTATTCTTTCTCTGTGGGATCGACTTGGACTTAATTCCTATACTATAACTTGACAACGTACGCTTGCGAGCGAAAAAACACGCAACATCAAGCAACCTAGCCACCCGGATACTCAATTTCAAGCCTATATGCAGATAATCATTATATCACTTATGTTTTTACTAAATGTCTTAACTAGACTAATAGCTACTCATAGAAGCTAATAAGAGTCTAGCAATATACCTGCATCTTTCGTTAGCCCTTTAATGGAGATGGCCTCAAAACCTAGACACAACTCCGATACAATCCTGGTAGCTCCACGCTATCATCTGGCCTCCGAAAAGACTCTCAAAATGGCCGAAAAACTCATTATAACCACCTAGGAACGAGAGAGAGAGAGAGAGAGAGAGAGAGAGAGAGAGAGAGAGAGAGAGTAAGGGAAAAAGGTCTCGGCTGCCCTATATATAGACCAAGTTCGGAACTCCCGATCGAACTTCGGAGCTTCCGATCGTGCTTCCAAACTCACTCCACCGAACACATGTATAATTATTTGACAACAAGACTTCCGACAATGTTCGGAACTACTGAACTCCACCTTGTCTAATCAAAATTCAGAAAGCCAATAACTGGATATTGGGAAAACGTTTCGGATCTTCCGAACTCAGGATCAGAGCTTCCAAACTTCTCGGAGCTACCGAATTCCTACTATAGCTTCCGAAGGGTTCGGAACTACCGATCTACAACTTGTTCAAGTTCGGACCTTCCGATCTGCTAGAACACTTGAAACCCTCTGGACCATTCCAAACGTCGTGAATTCGATTTCTACTTTTTATGTTATCCGTGAATTTGTTAATAATTGTAAACATCATTATGTAGTTAATTGATTATTTCTGAAAATCGGGTTACTACATTCTATCCACCTTTAGAGATTTCGTCCTCGAAATCAGGTCTTGGTCAACCATGAGAATGTACCCTCAACAAGATTCCCAAAACTGCTGATCAATTTCTAGTCTATACCACTAGAAAACTTAACTTCTAGAACCCCAAAATATCATGTCGAATATATATGATCTGATCTCTTACTGGACTACAACTTTCCTAAATGTTCGAACTTGAACTTAGGATAATGCAATTTCCAAATATACTTGGAAATTGTACCATAACTGGCCCTGAAATTTTTCTTGTCACACACATCTTCTGACTAAAGATTTACGATTTCCTCAATTAACTGCATAATTAAAACTAGTAGACAAGTTATCCTAAAAATCTCATATCCATCCATCAGATGCGAAAACCCATCTACAATAGTAGAATCTGCCTTACTCTTGTTCTAACCAGTAAATATGGTCTAACTTCCATTATAATGTTGCATCCTAAAGCTGATGCTATACTTTAGCACATTTCATGGTTCAAGCTATGAGTAACACTAATCAAGTCAACAAAACTCAATCATCAAAGTTCCAAGTCACATATCTGAATTCAAATGATTCTAATTACCCAATATCTGAGAAGATACACAATACTGGAGTCAATCCTGAATTACAATAAATAACACGGAAATTTCCGTCGAACCACTATGCAGTATCTTAAAATCCTCAAGAATCTCGCAAAATATTCTGGCAACCACTAAGTGATCTCCTGAAATCTTAGCCGATCTCGATGCATTGACAGTTGATCTCAATATCTTATATCATACTATGTCGAGATTCCTCTGATTTCTAAATTATACCTCGGTAATCGATGGTGGTGGTGCCTACTAAACTGAACCAAAATAATAACGTCATTTATTGCATCACTATGGCAAGAAATACTGTCTAATAGCACCATCATTAGATAGTACGAGTAGTTCTTCTAACTACTCACCTGATATCGACTCATACTGAAGAAACAATACTAGCTTGGAAACCTGATTCGTTGCCACCCAACTAGCAATAGAACAATCTTAATGTCCAATCACCCATTACAACTAGTCACTAGTCAAATATGGAAACATATAGCTTCCACAAAATTCCCTTCGGTAATCGACTTTCAACTATCATTCGTCGATATCAAGTAGATAAACCCGATACAACTCCACTGATACTGATATCTCTAGTGTAAATCCACGTTTAACAACTGTCTACAATCTTTCCTTTTTGCTCACTGTTCCCAAAGTTCTTATCCTAGAGTCAAGACCTCTGAAAACAATTCCAAATAGATTAAGGTGACACATTCAGTACCATCTGAATAGAGAATCTCCCAAAAATAGAACCAAGTTATCCTTAATATTGTAGGCTGAATTCTTATACCCCAAAAAGGATATTAGTAGTTGCGAAAATGGCAAAGTCTTTGCCAAATCACTCGTGATATGACAATGTCGTTTGTCCACTATTCACCTGATATAAATAGTCTAAATCAAATGGTTAAACCTCTATCATTACTTGAGATAGAAGTCTCAGTATTCAATAATACGGTTATTCTCTTTACTAGTAAAAGTAAGTCTTTTTGAATCCTGACACTTGTCTAAATGAACACAAACTGAACCATCCGATATTATGAAGTCCTCACAACTCTGTCATAATCTACTAAACTCCCGAATCAACTCGGTTGAAACTATCACGTCAAAAGTATAGTGCATCAAACATACCAGGACAATCAGTGAAAATAATCCCACCAAACCCGAGAAACTATAGGTCTCAGCTACTTTCCTTTCCCACGTCTGATCACTAGTTCAATAATGCTTGAGCCAATTGGAAATAATTGTACTTCTTCTAATAATACCGCAGCTCTGAATCGCATGAAGATATTTGCAAAAACTTAATCTCAATCATCGAGTAAATTATTCTTTGAGCGGATCAATAAATCACATAGCTAGTCTCTTAAACGACTCAGCTCCTTCAACAGTGCACTGATCCAAATCATTGTCAAAGCAACGGACACCACTTCAACTCTAGAGTCCCACTCCAAACAGAATGCAGCTTAGGTGTATCAACTAATCATACTTGGTTCCTAAAGTCAAACATCTATTTATCTATTCGTGATAAGGATATTCACATTCTGCCAATTATAAGAATCACTAAAAGCTTTATTAGTTTAAACACTCTAATGATATGCGATAACAATATCCCAAGGCTAATATTTCCTTGTCAAGTCCTAATGCATGACCGGATCCCAAAACTATTACCATCATAGCTAGTGTCTAAAATCCACTATGACAGAACTGCAAGTCATCTTAAAACAACTATATCATCTACTGATAACAATTGAGTGCAGCTCATACCCAGTCCTCAAAATATCAATTAAGTTATGCCAACCGTCCTCAGTCCCTGATCTCTACTGGAATATAATATTATTGATCACTATACTCAGAACTTAGAGTTCCTTTGATCAATTCATGGAATCACTGTTTAATAAGGAAATTACCTTTTCCCAAAAATAATGGAATCATAGAAGTCTTACACCAAAGATATATCATTCCTACCTCTGACAAAATCAGACAATAACTGCAGGTAACCACTGGCACGAATCCTGTGCAAGACTGATTCTAATCACTATAACTATCCCAGTCCGATGTACGATAGGCACTGCATTGAACACATAGTTCTGAACTTACGATAATCAAGGAATAATCCTCTGTATTAGACAATTCTGTCAAGAGACAACCTTATTCTGGATCTCCAACCAAAATCAGACGATAAATATACTAAATCCCTTGGTACTAACCCAGTACCAAATCAATCAACTGAAAATCCTACTGGTAAACATACACCTAGCTGCGACTGTGTTGAAATCATCAAGACTGAGGTAGCCTTTCTTATAAGACCATCTTGAATAAAAATCATCCTAGAAAACATCAGCATTGGGTCGCGCCTCCTCACCCGTCTCAATCATCCCAACATAGTCTACATCACCTTGTATAAACCACCGCCTTGCCCCTGATGAACTCGCCATCCTTATAAACAATCAACAAGGTCTCAATCTAAGTCAACTGGTCTAGGAAACTACCTAGATCCAATCATACAATAAACCGATAGGAACCATGTCCCTGATGAAACACATCATCCATGGCAAGAATCTCACAGTCACATACTTACTCAAAAATTCTAGGAAAATGCCTAGAACTAATCACATGGAAAGTACTTACAACCAGATTACTGAATAATCTATGAGTAATGATAAGAATTGTTTTTATTATTATTATTTTGTATTTTTGAGTCTATTTTTCACGCATTTGTTATGTTTCTAGGGTCATTTATGTTTTAGTTATTGAGTATTTATGCATGTGATAAGTGCATTTCGTGCACTTAATTTGTTTATGATATCACTTGACTTTTGTGAATTATTTCGGAGATATTGCGTGATTTGTTGTTGTTTTTGTGTTTGCAGGAAATAATGAAATTTGATGAGTTCAAGTGAAAATAAGCCAAAAAGGATGGAAAAAGAGAGGAAATCAAGACTTGAAGAAGTGAGAAAATGTTGAATTTCGAACAGGCCGCGCGCCCGCGCTGCTTAGGATTTTGTGAAGGTTGATTATGCGTGAGTACAGTGCGCCCGCGCGGCAGGATTTTTAGACGTGAGAATTTGATTAATAAGGAAAATATAACACACCACTCTCATGAAAGTATTACACACATTATTTAAGGCCCGAAAATATTCAAGAAGTAATTTTGACATTTACGAGTTATGTTTCGGTTTTGAGAAAATATGAATTTGAGAATTTACGGAAGTAGAGATTTCAATTTCGGGTCGAAAATATCTAAGTTGAGGATTTTCGAATTTTAAGATTTAAATTAATATCCGGAATTCTTAAATTAAGAGAAAACAATATTTGAATTGAATATTTATGGGATTTAAGATTTTAATTATGAGTTTTAAATATGAAAAGGATTGATTTAGAAGCAAATAATTGAAGAAGGACTGATTTGAAAATATTGAGAAGTTCAAGGACTAAAATGCGATAAGGTCCAAAATTATTTAATTTTAATCTGAGAATATTTAATTTGAGAATATTTAGAGTTTATACTTAAATTATACTATTCTTAAATTATTTGGGATTGAAATTGAATGAAATCTCTTGTCCGGGGACTGATTTGCAATTATGCCAAAGTTCAGGGACCAAAGCACAATTTCTTTGAAACTTGCTATGTATAGACGTGTAATATGTAGAATTGATCAGATTTCTCAGCCCACCTCAGCCAAGAAACCGAGAGGAGAAGAATGAAGGTTTCCAAGCCATTTTTCAACCTTTCAAGCTCCGATATCTTTTGATCCGCCCGGTAGAATTTCGATTGATCGTATATTTGCGATCACAGCTCCGAGTGCTTCATTTTGACGTAAGTTTTATGAAGTTCTACCATGTTTGAATTTTAATATGTTTTGTTAGAATTAAGATTTTATTGTATAAACGTGTTCTAGTATATACGACGATAGCATAACTAAGACGGATCGATAAAAGATCGTCGTTTGAACATGTTTTTGATTGTTGAAATGATTTTCGAAATTCTGAAAATATGGGGCTGTATATTTCGAAATTATATTGTGGAATTGGTGATGATATAGTATGAGACCTCGGTTCTAAACAACTAATTAAGCATACAAGATCAAACCATAAAAGCAATTAGAATTTTTTATTTTTTATTTTTTTAAAAGAGAACGCCTCGCGCTCGCCCGAGACAACATCTCGCGCGTGCACAGGCTACACCTCCAGAGCCCCGGATGGAGGCTCGCGCCCGCGCGAGATACATCTCTCTCGCGCGCGCGGGCTAACAAACCCGAGACCCTGGAATTCCCTCGCGCGCGCGCGAGGTACCACCTCGCCCGCTCACGGAAGGCCAGGGCAGAAATGCTCAGGCTAACAAAATCCTTCCCGCACTTTCTTTCCAACATGCATTCCAGAAATGCACCAAAACGGGGTGTAGAGAATACACGCAATATCAAAACATGCTAAAGCTTAAATCCAATTCATCAAGGTGCATAGCAAGATTAATAGTACATGCAACGACGACATTCCAACCCTGAAACTCGCATAGACAATACAATATAACGACGAAGTTCGAATTCTAATCATGTTCCAAAAGTAAACTAGATTGACATGCTGATTTGACTTCTAAATTGAGTCCCACTACTAGATCTCCCTCTTGATGCTAACCGGGTCTTCGCTGACTCGATCCTGCCCCACCTGTTGCCAAGTACACATACAAAACAAAGCAACAGCCGGATAACTTCGGTGAGAATGATATTCCCAGAAAAAGCAACATAAAAAGTAATATACCAACAACATGCTTTTAAGACAACATAATCAAATCAAAACGAATGATATGCATGTCTTTAAAATAGGAATATCAATTCTGATAAACAAGGGGTTGCTACTGTGCATTTGGGATCCCAAGGATGAGATCACGTAACGACTCACCGACTCTCCCAATCGAGGTGGTGCCACGTATCACACTTCCCTAGACTTTGGTGCAACTATAAGGAGTATGCTGACACCAGGTGAACTTCTACACCCAGGCCACTCACAGTATAGCCCCCAAAATGTCTAAATAAAAAGGGTTGTTCTTCTCGCTGAAATCAAAGGTTTGGCTCAATATGAATGCATAAAAAAACATAAAGCATTAAGCCATATAAAAAAACTCAATAAACAACAAAATACAAGTTCCACATGCTAGAACAAGTATTGATGCAAGTATGTGATTTTAAGGGAAACTCGAGAACCACTGTCCCGAGTATGCTATCCCGCTAACGATGACTGCTTTTACCTTTCAATGCAATAGCTCCAACTCTGGATACGCTACAACAAAAAGGTTATATCAGAAACTATACAACCTAACGACAACAACGGCTCAAGGTAATCTCTTTACTGTTCTTCGTCCAAATCTTCTACGAACGAATGCTGGTAACACCGAGCTTGAAAAACTCCAAACAATCTGTACGGAGACAATAGATGATCAACAACAACGAACAAACCCAATGCCCAAAGTTCTACAACTCAAACACAGTTCAAAATCCTCAAAATTCAAACCTGCGGCACAACGGCTATAAATGACCAAACCAGAAATACAAACAGCAGTACAACATCGATATCAACTCATAATAATGCTAAGATCACAACAAAAGTTCAAACCCAAAAAATCTCAAACCAAATTTTCGAACAAAGGCTTCCAAAAATCATAACAATTTTGAACGACGCTCAATTTCAAAACCGACTAAGAATAAACGATCAGAACTCTGCCAAGAACAACATAATCGAAACTCAATCGATTCTAACAACATCCAAAAAACAAAACTTATCTGATCGGAGAAATACTTGCGGTATAACGGAGCTCTCGCTGTAGTGATGCTAATCTGCATTCAGAAATAAATTCTAACGTCCGGATTGAGCTCAGGAAGAAATCTGGAAGCTTGAATCTCAAATGGGGCGTCTACAATGGTGGAGCACGGCTTGGAGGGGATGAAGTGTTGAAGGAGAAGACTTAGTCAAGTCTAATAATATAACAAATCCAAAAATTGCGTTTTAGTTCCTGAAATTTCAAAAATTTGCAAAATAGACCCTGTTCAAAATCAATTCGGCTCTTGAACTCTGTAATCTCCGATTAACTCAAATAAACTCATTTAAGATAAAATCGGGGCATTAAAATTCTCCCCCTCTAAGAAGAGATTTCGTCCTCGAAATCAATAAGAACACAACTCATAAGATAGAATAAATAACTAAAGACAGCAAGAAGAACTCACGTCATCCGAATAACTCAGGAAAACGCTGTCTTATGTCGGATTCTGTCTCCCAAGTCGCTTCCTCAACTCCGTGATGGATCCACTGCACTTTAACCAACGGAATCAACTTGGTTCTGAGTTGCTTCTCCTTCCGATCAAGGATCTGAATCGGTCGTTCAAAGTAGCTTAGAGTTTCGTCTAACTCGGCTTCGTCAGGCTGCAGGATATGAGAAGGATCTGGATGATACTTCCGCAACATAGAGACGTGAAAAACGTCGTGAATACCAGATAAAGATGGAGGAAGTGCAAGTCTGTAGGCAAGATCACCTAACTTCTCGATAATCTCGTACGGCCCAATGAATCTCGGAGATAACTTCCCTCTCTTCCCAAATCTGACAGTACCTCTAAAAGGAGAAATCTTAAGGAATACACGGTTTCCCTGATCGAAACTCAGAGGTCTAGGTCTGACATTCGCATACTTTGCCTCTCTATCCTGAGCTGACTTCATTCTCAACAGAATGATCTTAACTTGCTCTGCCATATCTCGAAGCATATCCGGTCCCAAATCAGGTGACTTGGACAAATCGTCCCAAAACAACGGAGATCGGCACTTCTTACCATACAAAGCCTCAAAAGGCGACATACCAATACTCGCTTGGAAGCTATTATTGTAATAAAATTCAACAAGAGGCAAAGAATCTTGCCAACTAGTGCCAAAGTCTTGCACTACTGCACGAAGCATGTCCTCTAACGTCTGGATAGTCTGCTCTGACTGTTCGTCGGTCTGAGGATGATAAGCTGTACTCAGATGCAATCAAGTACCAAGTGCCTCTTGCAGAATGTGGCAAAAGTGCGAAGTGAATCTAGGGTATCGGTCTAAAACGATCGACTTCGGCACACCATGTAATCTCACAGCATTGCTAACATACAACTCAGCTATCTGACCGTGACGATACGTCATCCTGTACGGAATAAAACAATCATAATTCGACAATCGGTCGATCACTATCCAAATAGCATCGCATCCTCGAACAGATCGCGGTGGCTTCGTGACGAAATCCATAGAAATGTGATCCCATTTCCATTCAGGAACATATAGACTGTGCAACAGACCACCCGGTCACTTCCTTTCTGCTTTTACTTACTGACAGTTCAAACATCGAGATACAAACCTCGCAACATCGCTCTTCATTCTCTTCCACCAAAACTGATTCTTCAGATCGTTGTACATCTTCCGACCTCCAGGATGAACACTGAACCGACTGCAATAAGCCTCTTGGAGAATACGCTGTCTCAACTCCGAAATATCAGGCACAACAATATAACCATTCACAAACAAAACATCATCTCTAACCAGGAATTCAGACTGATGTCCGGATCTGATTTTCTCTACTGAAACCTGAATGCTCGGATCAGACTTCAGTGCTTCTTTGATCAATACAAACAGCTCTGGCTCAGCATGAATAGCGCATACTCTGAAAGTCTTCCTATCTTATTCAAATTCCAGACCAGAAGTGTAACGATCATCGATCAACTGAGAAACACCGATAGTAGAAAGAGACAAAGAACAAAGCTTTCTGCTCAAGGCATCTGCAACTGCATTCGACTTTCCCGGATAATACTTGATTTCACAGTCGAAATCCTTCAGCAGATCTAACCATCTTCTCTGTCTCATATTCAGCTTTGCTTGTGAAAACAAGTAATTAAGACTATTATGATCAGAAAAGATCTCGAAAGATTCACCATACAGATAGTGACGCCAGATCTTCAACGCAAATACGATCGCAGCTAGTTCAAGATCATGAACCGGATAACGAGTCTCGTGCGGCTTTAGCTGCCTCGATGCGTATGCTATCACATGCTTATGCTGCATAAGAACACAACCCAAACCTTGGTTAGAAGCATCACAATAGACTGTGAAACCTCCAGTACCTTTTGGAATAGAAAGAATCGGAGCACTGGTCAGTCTACTCTTCAGATCAATAAAGCTAGCCTCACAATCTACAGTCCAGACAAAAGGAGCAATTTTCTATTTCAGCTGGGTAATGGACTTGGAAATAGAAGAGAAATCCTCGATGAATCAACGATAATAACCAGCTAAACCCATAAAGCTTCGGATCTCAGTTACTGAGTCGGTCTAGGCCAATTCATAACCGCTTCAATCTTGCTGGGATCGACAGAAATCCCATCTCCAGAGATAATATGACCGATAAAGACAACTCGATCTAACCAGAATTCACACTTAGACAGCTTAGCAAACAACTGTTCCATCCGCAAAATCTACAATATGGTTCTCAAATGCTCGGCATGGTCAGTATGGTTCTTCGAGTAGATAAGAATATCATCGATGAAGATAATGACGAACTCATCTAAATAACACGGAAAGATACGGTTCATCAAACCCATAAAAATCGTTGGAGCATTAGTTAAACCGAATAGCATGACTATAAACTCGAAATGACCATACCTCATTCTGAATGCGGTCTTAGGAACATCTTCCTCTCGCACTCTCAATTGATGATAACCTGACCTCAGATCAATCTTCGAATAAACCGAAGAACCCTGCAACTGATCAAACAGGTCATCTATTTGGGGTAAAGGATACCTGTTCTTGACTGTAGCCTGATTTAGTTGACGGTAGTCAATACAGAGCCGCATAGAACCATCCTTCTTCTGAACAAACAGAACAGGAGCACCCCAAGGCGATACACTAGGCATGATGTATCCCTTGGAAATCAAATCCTCAAGATGCTCCTTCTAATTTCTCAGTTCAATCGGTGCCATATGATACGGAGCTTTGGAAATAGGTTGAGTACCTGACACCACATCAATGCTGAATTCGATCTCTCGAATTGGTGGCAATCCAGGAACATCTTCCGGAAACACATCAGCAAAATCTCTAACCACTGGTATATCAATCAATTCAGGGCTAGATTTTAGTACATCAACTGCATAAACAAAAAATCCCTCTGCACCTCTCTGTAACAAACGAGTCATAGATAACACTGAAATCAAAGGAATTCTAGATCGAGAACCCTTAGCAAAAAATTTCCACTCGTCTGCCATTTTAGGTCTGAATCTGACAACCTTCAGAAAATAATCGACTGTTGTCCTGTACTTGGTTAAAGCATCTATACCGACAATACAATCAAAATATAACAGTCCTGTACTTCATTTTCAGCGATATGCGGTGCAAAACGCAACAAGCTGTCGAACTTGGCTACGTACTCCTCAATGTTCAAGTTCCCGTGTCTCAGATTGGCAAACTCGGCTCCCTTGTCCTTTTAGTACGAAACAGGGAAAAACCGCTTATAAAACTCAGTTTTGAAAAGAGACCAAGTAACAACTGTACCTCGATTCTCCATGGATCTCATTGTCGTGATCCACCAGTTCTTAGCAACATCACGAAGCTGATGAATTACTAACCAAGTTCTGCGATCGTCAGATTAATCAAGGGAATCGAACAACTGATCAATGTCGTCCAACCAGCTCTCACAGTCAACCGGATTCTCTGTACCTAGCAACAAAGGCAGATTAAACGACTGAAACCTTTTCAGCAAGGTTTCCGTAGGAGTCGCTGTAGCATCCATCTGAACAGTTTCAGTACTAGCTTGCTCATTCGGTGGAGTAACTGGCGGTGGGTTTCTGTTTATAACTCGACGAGAACCCATATGATAAACAAATGTTATGACACAAAATATCTTTTGCTACAAACGGTGCCCATTACAACCTCTCAGAAAATCGGATACCCGCCGATAACAAAACAGTTATATCTCAAGTAGTCCATGCTTTATAAATTAAATCGCATAATCATGTAATTCAAATACTTCTCAATTAATAAAGCATGCTCGCATGGAATTAAATAAACAATTAAATAACTCAAACACATGCGAGGACCCAACACATGCGGACTCGAACTACCCCGCTCACTCTAGTTCAACCAAGAATATTAACGCTCTGATACCACTTAATGTGAGACCTCGGTTCTAAACAATTAATTAAGCATAAAAGATCAAACCATAAAATCAATTAGAATTTTTTTAAAAAAAAGAGAACGCCTCGCGCTCACACGAGACAACATCTCGCGTGCGCGCAGGCTACACCTCCAGAGCCCCGGATGGAGGCTCGCGCCCGCGCAAGATACATCTCTCACGCGCGCGCGGGCTTACAAACCCGAGCCCCTAGAATTCCTTTGCGCGCGCGCGAGGTACCACCTCGCCCGCGCGCGGAAGGATTGGGCAGAAATGCTCAGGCTAACAAAATCCTTCCCGCGCTTGCTTTCCAACATGCATTCCAAACATGCACCAAAAGGGGGTGTAGTGAATACACGCAATATCAAAACATGCTAAAGCTCAAGTCCAATTCATCAAGGTGCATAGCAAGATTAATAGTACATGCAACGACGACACTCCAACCCGAAAACTTGCATATACAATACAATATAACGATAAAGTTTGAATTCTAAACATGTTCCCATAGTAAACTAGATCTACATGCTGATTCGACTTCTAAACCGAGTCCCACTACTAGCTCTCACTCTTGATGTTAACCGGGTCTTCGCTGACTCGATCCTGCCCCATTTGTTGTCATGTACACATACAAAACAAAGCAACAGCCGGATAACAGCGGTGAGAATGATATTCCCAGAAAAATCAACATAACAAGTAATATACCAACAACATGCTTTGATGACAATATAATCAAATCAAAATGAATGATATGCATGTCTTTAAAATAGGGATATCAATTCTGATAAACAAGGGGTTGCTGCTGTGATTTTGGGATCCCGATGATGAGATTACGTAATGACTCACCGACTCTCCCAATTGAGGTGGTGCCACGTATCCCACTCCCCTAGACTTTGGTGCGACTATAAGGAGTATGCTGACACCAGGTAAACTTCTACACCCAGTCCACTCACAGTATAGCCCCTAAAACGTCTAAATAAAAAGGGTTGTTCTGCCCGCTGAAATCAAAGGTTTGGCTCAATATGAATGCATAAGAAAACATAAAGCATTAAGTCATATAACAAAACTCAATCAACAACAAAATACAAGTTCCACATGCTAGAACAAGTATTGATGCAAGTATGTGATTTTAAAGGAAACTCGAGAACCACTGTCCTGAGTATGCTATCCCGCCAACGATGACTGCTTTACCTTTCAATGCAATAGCTCCAACTCTCGATACGCTACAACAAAAAGGTTATATCAGAAACTATACAACCTAACGACAACAATGGTTCAAGGTAATCTCTTTACCGTTCTTTGTCCAAATCTTCTACGAACGAATGCTGCTAACACCGAGCTTGACAAACTCCAAACAATCTGTACGGAGACAATAGATAATCAACAACAACGAACAAACCCAATGCCCAAAGTTCTACATGTAGTAACCCGTATCCTGTTTTAAGTTAATTAAATATTAATCGTGATTAAGGGTTACTAAATATATGATCAAGGTATTAAATGAGTAGAACTAATTTTAATCGGGTCAAGTTTGAATCCCGAATGAATATCAGAGTACACACAGTTAGACATGTGTACACAGTTTAATTGAGATATATAAGAAATATATACATATATCTATCATGTGAAACCCCTATCCCACATGGGAAAAATCAAGGAATTAAAATGGATTTAAAATGGGCTACAATGGACTTCGATAGCAACTTGGGTTAATCATTTTCATAAAGCGAGGACGAATACGAAGTAGTTGCTATAGGGGCCCATTGTGCATTCGCGCAGGCGCGGGCCTAGACCCGGGGCGTGACATATCATCTCCGCCACGTCATCAGCACTATTCACGCGCCTTCTTCTCTCTCCCCGATCAACTTTTCTCTCTCCTCGTGCCGCCTTCAAACTGCCGTAACTCCGCCATTGCTTGTCAAAAATCAAAATTAAATATACCGTTGGACTCCTCACGACGAGGGCTATCCACGGATATCCACTTTGGCCATTTTAGACGCACCCCGACGAACCCGACTTCGGAGCCGCCGCTTTATTGTCGTCGTTCAGCCGTCTCCGGCCACCAAAACGTGAAATTGAATATACGGTTGGAATCGTCTCGACGAGAGGTAGCTATTGATACCAATTCGCGAAGTTTCGTCGTGATTGCCAAAAACCCATTTTTTCTACCGCCACCTTCGCCGCCCCGTTTCGCCGCCGTAAGTCGCCGGAAACTTGAAATTGATTGAGGCATTTTGTTCCTTATGTCGTAAGCTTCATTTTGATATAAATATTTTGCATAAATACCCAACTCCAACGACGACTGATTTTTCGGCCGCCGCCACTGTCGCCGCCGTCGGACCGTCATCGTGCCGCCGCCACTGTCGGACATCGTTGTTGATTTGGTTTAGTTGTTGGGCTTGTTTCGACAATTTGACATATAATTAGGAACACATCAATGGCATAACTACGGACAAAGGTATGGTCCGGAAATCCTATTAAGAAATAGGAGTATCTGCTAGTTTAGTTAAGGCTTGTAGATAATAATTAGTGATACAATAAATATTTGATTGTAGGCTTGAAATCTAGGTCATGACGTAGACTCAAACTATTACGTAGAAGGTACGTAAATATTGACTGAGATAGCGAGCGAGTATGCATGTTTATATGTTGCATTTTTACGTGGCATGATGTATGTTTTACTGATTTTATATTCATATGTCATGTGCACATACAAGTTGAGCCTATTTTCTTTGACATACCTATGATAGTAGGGCCGCTCAGCTGTACACCGGTATATGGTCTAGCACTAGTAGTGTAGAGGAGACAGATACGTCTGGCTACTACGGTGTTTTAGACGAGTGTGGCTGTACCCAAAGGTTGATCCAAGAGGTTCCGACACTCATGTAGGCGCCTAATCTGAGCATGATTTGATGGATTACCCGATGTCCAATCATCATATGCATGCATCATATTTATATGTTTACTCATGTTTACGTACTGGGTGTTAATCGCTCACGTCCTTGGTCTTATCTTGGACAACCCATTCGACGGGGCAGGTTCCGGATTGGACAGAGCAGGAGATTCTAGGTAGGACTAGAGAGCATGAGCTGTTAGGGAGTATATTATATAGCAGGAATTGATATAGCTGTATAATAATATCTTTTAGTTTTTATTGTCTATATTTTGATATGGTTGTATCACTACAGATTTGGGTTTTAGTACCGGTTGTTTTCTGCTGGTTTATGTATATTATGGGTTATGTTTCTGTATGTTTTACTCTGATAATTAAGTATTTTAATTAAGTTGATTGCATGCTTGTTAGTAGGTGACTCAAAGCAGGGTTACTAAATTTTTTGGTATCAGAGCATGCTTAATCTTTGGGAATTTAGTCTTGGAATTTAAATGCGCATTTGGGATTTAATGTGCATTATTCTTTTCAGATATGGCCGGAAGAGGTGATGAAAGTCATGGTAGTGTTGGCCAAGGAAGAGATATTCATCATCATCAGCACGGAAGTGGTGGGACGCAAAATCTGCTCAAGCACGTACAGAGAGAGGTAGAGTGACATGGGAAGACTTCTTTCAGCAGTTTTGGAAATTATATTTTCCTCCAGCTGTTCGTCAGGCAAGATCTATGGAGTTGTTGTCACTAAAGCAAGGGTCGATGACTATCGGCGAGTACCAGCAGCGGTTCTTAGATCTGTTACCGTATTGTCCTCACATCAATGTCAGTGATGAGTCTAAATATGATTTATTCTTACAAGGGCTTAATCTGGAGATATATTCTCAAGTGGTGATATGTGATAATCCAACATCTTATGAATCTCTGGTTAATCGTTGTTGATTAGTGGAGAATATTATCAAACGTGCGAAGGCACTGATGCCTTCTCAGCCCAGTGGATCACTTGGACCCAAAGCTCAATCATTCAAGAAATCAGGTTTGTCTTCTAATTCTACTTCTTCTTCAGGATCTCGAGGATTCTTCCGCTTTGGGAAAAACAAGAAGGAAGTCCGTTATGATCATTGCGGTAAGGACAATCGTATAGGAGAATGTCGAAGGACATCAGGTGCTTGTTTCATCTGTGGTGAGCTGCTAGTGGATCTGGATCTCAGACTGTTGGATCTCTGGCTTCTGTTCATCCACGTCAACCGTCAGCACCATCAGGTTCTTCTACCGTACGCCCACGAGCTCAAGGACATGTGTTTTCTCTTACCTAGGAGCAGGCTACAATGGAGAGCGATCGCATGTTGGCAGGTACCTTTCTGTTATGTGGCATTCCTGCACTTGTCTTAATTGATACTGGCGCATTGCATTCTTTTATTTCTAGCCAATTTGTTAAGAGCCATATATTACCTTATGTATCATTAGAACTGGATTTAGTTGTAACTACTCCGCTAGAGCAGGAGGTAGTAACTAAGCGTCTAGTGATGGGTTGCCTTCTCGAGTTTGAGGGTCATGTGTTGTCTGCCAATCTGATGATTCTAGCTATGCCAGATTTTGATTGTATTTTAGGGATTGATATGCTGACATTGTATCACGCTACTGTGGATTGTTATCAACGCTTGGTACAGTTTCATCCGGATGAGGGTGATATCTAGTACTTTTATGGTGAGGGAGCGCGACCTCCAATGCCACTCGTATCGGCTCTGAAGGCCTATCGTGCCTTAGGGTCAGGTGGTGAGGGCTACCTCATCAATGCAGTTGATTTGTCCATGAGTAGTCAGAGTATTGGTGATTTTCCCGTAGTTAGCGAGTTCCCTGATGTGTTTCCCGACGAGATTCCTGGTCTTCCTACAGTTAGAGATGTGGAGTTTGGTATTGATCTAGTGCCAAGAACAACGCCTATATCCCGAGCACCCTATCATCTGGCTCCGTCAGAGATGAAGGAATTGAAGCAGCAGTTGCAGGATCTGCTTGATAAGGAATATATTCGCCTGAGTGTTTCTCCATGGGAAGCACTTGTATTGTTTGTCAAGAAGAAAGATGGATCGATGCGGTTGTGTATTGATTACAGGCAGTTGAACCGTGTCACCATCAAGAACAAGTACACGTTGCCACGAATTGATGATTTGTTTGATCAGTTGCAGGGTACTTCTATTTATTCCAAGATTGATTTGAGATCTAGATATCACCAGATGAGGGTAAGAGACTCAGATATTTCTAAGACCGCTTTCCGAACCAGGTACGAACATTATGAATTCCTTGTGATGCCATTTGGATTGACTAATGCACCTGTAGTCTTTATGGACTTGATGAATGTTGGAAAACGAGGCGATCAGATCAATCAGGATTGATACCCGGTGCAGCGGAAGTTTAAAAATTTTATATGGAACAATTCCATAATGGGTATCAACCTTACGATTAAATTGTGTGTGTGTAAAAATTAAATAACGATTATAAATTTTTACCTCCAATCTCGAAGCGAGATTATGGACACCAACAGATTGCTCTGCTCTTGTTGTATATCCCTGGAACTGATGGACGAACTGTTCTTCAATCAGGTCCACGAACGGATATTTAATCCCTCTGATAGATTGCACTAGAAAATCTATGAGAAGTTTCTACGAAGAGATTAACGAATTTGATCCGTTAAACCAGAATTTAAATCAAAATTCACAAACTGGATTTTCCGAGCAGAGGGGAGAAAGGGGGCGGCCACTATTGAGAGAAAAATACTAGGGTTTTCGAAAATTGTGACCTGTTGTGTGTAATTTCTGTACTGCAATAACTTATTTATAATTTAGGCCACTAACAGCTTAGGGCCCATTAGTCATAAGTTCAAGCCCGACAAGCAAAGCCCGCATGTTCAGAAATTAATATAAAATTCATCGTGACTCCGATTGATAAACCGATTTCACCAATGTGCACAGAAACCATTTCTGCACCTTTTAAAGTCAAGATAAATTTTTTTGAATCCGAATTCAGTGATTTCCAAAAATGCCCATCCCTATGTCATTTTAGGAAATCTTACTCCTCTACTCATAATTAAGAAGTCCAACTTCTTTGTTCATTAAATTTAACTCTTTAAATTTAACTATCTCAACGGGAATTAAAAATCCATTACTCTGTGTGACCCTCAATGGTTCAGGGATACAGCTAGCCGTGGGCTCACAACTCCTTGTGACTCGGAACAACAATTTCCGACTTGCCCATCGAATCATGGTAAGAGCGCCTAGAAACATCGCCCCATGATTCCCTAGGTATCACTGATAGTGCCTACAAGAACCAATAGATTTTGGTTAGCGTACAGTACGGTCCCTTCATCCAAATATCCCGATCGAATCAACAACCATTGGTATATCGAGAGTCGTTCGAGATTCGATAACTATGCAATACATCTTGAAGATCAAATAGTGACATCGCATGTGTTACTAAGAAACCATTTCTTAAAACACATCATGTACTCTGGCCAGAGATTCGTCACACTAATATCTCCTCAGATCGCATAGGATATCCACACTCGCAAGTATGTGGTGAATCCTTGACAACAAAGCATCGACTCCTATATGTGTTGTAACTGTACCCAATCCCGACACCTGATGACCCCAATAGAGTCGGTAAACGAGTCAAAGCATAGTACTAGCATATAGAGTCTCAATGATGTTTCAAGTAGTAAGGACTAATGGTGTACAACCAAAACCGCGGACTTTATCCACTCGATAAGTGATAACCACTTGAAAAGTCCGGATAGGGTAGTTCGATCATTCATCATATGAATATCCATTTGCATGCTTCGAACATCTCTATGTTCCTTACCAATGAAACGTGGTACTCTGCATCGCAAATGCTAGTCTCAAACTCGAGCGATCCTTATCCTCATTATAGGACGGCTCAATCGACTAGGAACAATTTAGAATATACAGTGACTATAAGATGTGTTTTATGATAGACATCTCCATGTTCTACCACATCTTACATACACTATAGTATATTCAAGGTCTTTAACAAAACAACAATAGTATATCACAATATAACAATATGAAGAAAGATAAAGTCATTGCCATTAATAAAAGTGTAAATTATATTAAACAAAAGATTGTTTATACAAAGAGTCATCAAAGCCCTTAGCCACAAGTTGGCTCCCGGGCACCCACTCTTTCAATCTTTCACTTGCCCTAAAGCCAACTAGTCATACTACGTAGACCCATTGCTTCGCGATGTTTGTCAAATAATGGTCCTGGCAAGGGCTTAGTAAGTGGATCAGCGATATTGTCTGCAGAGGCCACTCTTTTGACAGTGATGTCTCCTCTTTCCACAATCTCCCGGATGATATGGTATTTCCTCAGTACGTGTTTGGATCTTTGATGAGACCTTGGTTCCTTTGCCTGAGCAACGGCACCCGTGTTGTCACAGTACACCGGGACTGGACCAAAAACTTTAGGAATTACGCCCAACTCTTGGACGAAATTCCTCATCCAAACGGCCTCTTTAGCAGCAGCTGATGCTGCAATGTATTCCGCCTCAGTGGTGGAATCCGCTGTGGTGTCCTGCTTGGAACTTTTCCAAGAGACAGCACCGCCATTGAGAATGAACACAAATCCAGAGGTTGACTTCGAGTCATCCACGTCACTTTGGAAGCTAGAGTCGGTATAGCCTTCCAATTTTAGTTCTCTTCCTCCATATACCATGAACATATTCTTAGTCCTTCGTAAGTACTTAAGAATGTCCTTCACGGCTTTCCAATGCATTTGACCGGGATTAGCTTGATATCTGCTCGTGACACTCAGAGCAAATGCTACATCCGGTCTGGTAGATATCATCCCATACATGATACTACCTATGGCTGACGCATATGGTACATGTGTCATTTTCTCTATCTCTTCATCCGTCTTGGGATACATAGACTTGGATAGAGAAACTCCATGACACATAGGTAGATGTCCTCTCTTGGACCCATCCATTAAAAAAAGTTTCAATATGGTGTCGATGTAGGTTGATTGAGTGAGTCCTATCATTCTCTTAGATCTATCTCTATAGATCTGTATCCCTAGAATATAGGATGCCTCACCCAAATCCTTCATCGAGAATCTACCTGATAACCATATCTTTGTTGACTGCAACATCCCTACGTCATTCCCAATGAGTAGGATGTCATCAACATAAAGTACTAAGAATGTCACAGCATCCTTAACTACTTTCTTGTACACGCATGGTTCCTCCGGGTTCTTGATGAAACCAAAATCCTTTATTGTTTCATCAAATTTCTGGTTCCAACTTCTTGATGCTTGTTTTAGACCATAAATTGATCTCTGAAGCTTGCATACCTTATGCTCGCTTCCCATGGATGTTTACCCCTCAGGCTGCTTCATATAGATTTCTTCCTTAATGTCTCCATTAAGAAAAGCAGTATTCACATCCATTTGTCATGTCTCATAGTCATACCATGCAGCTATGGCAATAAGGATTCTTCTGGACTTGAACATTGCAACTGGTGAAAAGGTTTCATCATAGTCAACTCCTTGTCTTTGAGTATAACCTTTTGCCACCAATCGCGCCTTGTAGGTCAATACCTTACCATCAGGCCCAAGCTTTCTCTTGTAGATCCATTTACACCCTATTGGAACAATTCCATCGGGAGGATCTACTAAAGACCAAACTTGGTTTGTATGCATCGAATCTATTTTCGACTGCATAGCTTCAAGCCATAAATTTGAATCCGCATCAGAAATTGCTTCCTTGAAGTTTCTTGGATCACATCCAACATCAGGTTCATCTTGATCCCCTTCAAGAAGAAGACCATATCGAATAGGAAGTCTAGAAGTCCTCTCGGATCTTCTAGGTACAGGCGTGTCTATCAATGGTTCCTGAGGTGTAGGATCGTTATTTTGTATTTCGGGTTCTTCTCGAATTTCTTCGAGTTCCATCATCTCGCCTTTCTTATCCAATAAGAACTCCTTCTCCAAGAAGGTGTCATTCCTTGAAACAAACACCTTTGTTTCAGCAGGATAATAGAAATAATATCCGATTGAATTCTTCGGATACCCTACAAAATAACATAAGCTGGATCGACTATCCAACTTATCTCCCACTGTCCGCTTCACGTAAGCAGGACATCCCCAAATCCTCAAGTACGAATACTTAGGAGCTTTGCCATTCCATAACTCGTATGGTGTTTTGTCCACTGCTTTAGTATGGACGTTGTTCAACAACAATACCGCCGTTTCAAGCGCATAGCCCCAAAACAAAGGTGGAAGCTCAGTGAAGCTCATCATGGATCAAACCATGTCCAACAAAGTTCGATTACGACGCTCCGATACAACATTCAGCTGTGGTGTCATAGGAGGAGTCCACTGAGAGAGAATCCCATTCTCTTTTAGATAGTCCAAAAACTCGGTACTTAAGTATTCTCCACCTCGATCCGATCGAAGTGCTTTAATACTTTTACCTAGCTTGTTTTCTACTTCAGCCTTGAATTCTTTGAACTTTTCAAATGCTTCAGACTTATATTTCATTAAATATAAATACCCATACCTTGAATAATCATCAGTAAAGGTAATGAAGTAGGTGTGACCATATTGAGTACCAACTCTAAATGGACCACAAACATCTGTATGGATCAAATCCAACAGATTTTGACTACGCTCAGGTTTCCCCTTAAAAGGAGATTTAGTCATTTTCCCTTTTAGGCAGGATTCACAAGTAGGTAGAGAGTTAATATCAGACATATCAAACATGCCCTCTCCCACTAGCTTGTTCATCCTCCTTGAGGAAATATGACCTAGCCTAGCGTGCCAAAGGTTTGCCGGGTTTTGGCTATCGATTTTCCTTTTGTTTGTTGTTGCCGGTTTATCAACATAATTTATTGGAACGTCTTTTAGTTTTAAGTTGTATAGATCGTTTTCAAGTTGTCCATTTCCAATCAAACATTCATTCTTGTAAATATTGCAAATCCCATTCACAAAATTGCAAGAATAACCATCTCTATCAAGCATAGAAACAGAAATAATGTTTTTAATCAAATCCGGAACAAATAAAACATCTCTCAAAAGTAACTTAAAACCGTTCTGCAAAATTAAATAAATATCTCCCACAGCTTTAGCTTCAACTCTGGAACCATTTCCGAGCCTCAGCTGCGTCTCACCCATTCTAAGCCTGCGACTTCTTGTCATCACCTGCAAATCATTGCAAATGTGAGATCCACATCCGGTATCCAATATCCAAGAAGTAGTATTAAGTGAAACATTTATTTCAATATAGAACATACCCTTCGCAGTTCGCAACTGCTCTAGATATTCCTTGCAGTTACGCTTTCAATGACCGGGCTTCTTGCAGTAATGGCAAACATCCTTGGATTTTTCCATGTTTGAAGCCTTTGTCTTGTACTTCTTCTCGGGTTCGATTTTCTTGGGTGGGGCAGAACGTTTCTTACCCTTTGTACTTGGCCCCTTCTTAGCAGAAGAAGAGGAGCCCACCAAAAAAGCCGGTTTATCCTTCTTTAATGTGGATTCATATGTCACAAGCATATTGACCATCTCTTCAAGGGAGGCCTCTATCTTGTTCATATTGAAATTCACCACAAATCCGTCAAACGAAGAAGGAAGAGACAGAAGTAGTAAGTCCACGTTGAGTTCATGCTCCAACACCAAATCAAGGGTTACCAACTTCTGTATGAGCCAAATCACTCGTACCCCATGATCACGGACTGAAGTCCCTTCACGCATGCGACACGTCATTAGCTCCTTTACAGTAGCGAACCTTTCAGCCCTCGATTGAGCCCCAAAAAGTTCCTTGAGTTGTATGTGAATGTCAGCAGCATTCACGGTGTCCTCAAATCGCCTCTGGAGTTCATCAGACATCGAGGCTTGCATATAGCATTTGGCCTTGATATCATGGTCCCACCATGTATCAAGTTTGGCTAACTCTTCCGGACTTATGTCAGCTGGTGCTTCCTTCGGAGGAGATTTTTCTAACACGTAGAGCATCTTCTCCGAAGTCAAGACAATCTTCAACTTACGGAACCATTCCGTATAGTTTGCGCCAGTCAACTTATTTTGTTCGAGGATCGAGAAAAGTGGATTACGCGAATTCATCTTTATGAAATACTGAAAAGAAACAGACAAATATCAGTGATTGTTTAAGCAATTTACTAAGACACAAAATAGGCAAAATTTATTTTATGAATCTCACTCCCACTATTTTAACGATTTCACTACCCTCTAATGAAAAACGGGAAACTGTTTTCCTTAGTGAGAAAATGGAGTTCAATTGACAAACTATGGTCCCGAATAATATCAGCCAACCATAATTTTCAAAAGGTAGAGCCCAATTGCTTCCAAAGCAACCTCCATGTATTTACCTCATGTCCAATAAGGGCCCAATAATATGACGCCGATTATTGTGACATGTCAAAATGACCCATCAATATTAAGTTGTGATGGACGGTCGCCATGTGGATCCCCCAATAATATGAGCCGATCCCATGGGAGTTCCACCCAACTTACAACATGTGTCGATCCAATGTACAGCTTTCCGACGAACGGGCCCCCCCAATAATATGAGCCGGACCGTATCCGCGGGTAGCATCTCATACATTGATCGTTGATGGAAGGTAGGAACATTTAAACAAATTTAAATTTCCTTTATTTATCTTGATATCAATTTTAAATCATATTTAAAATGAGGGATTTTAATTATGAAAATTTGTCTCATCATTTTTAAAATTTTTGTATGCTTGCCGGATTCACACAATTTTGTCTAAAACATGCATACAACAATAATATCACATATTATATAGGATGATCGATTCCATTTCTAATCGACCCGTGGTTTCCAATCACGAGTCTTAGTCCAATCCTAGGTAATATGCAGTATGCAATGCAATCCTATTACATTGAGCTTCCAATTTACATTTCTTCGTCTTTATTGTCTGCTGGGCCCACCTCCGTCTTCAAATCTTCATCTCCCACTAAATCTAATGTATTTACAATAAATAACAATGACAAGTAGGGGATACATTTTTAAGGGGTGGGAACGGGCCATAAACCAAGCCCACTTTTATTACATATGACAATTCATATTGGGCCATAAACCAGGCCCATTAATAAATCCAACAACAATAAAAACAAATGTAAATTCCTAACATACACCTACAAAATTGGTCATGGCAATCGATCATCCTTATCCAATAACATTTAATTCAAAATTAATTTATTGGATAACATGCAATGGCAATTTAAATTTAAATGGATAAAATCTTATTTTACATACAAAATCTTATTTTACATACAAAATCATATTTTATCTTTTTATCAAATAAAATCATATTTTATCTACAAAATCCAATTTTATACATAAAATCATATTTTACTAAATATATCCATAAGATCATATCTTATCATCAATTGTACCAAAAATAATTAATTTCAAAATTCAATTTAACGGATAAAATATTTAAATTTTCCAAAAATTCAAATTTATCCAAAAATCAATTTTAAAATTTTCGGATTCGAACAATTCGATCCGACGCCTCGTGGACCAATCAAAAACAATTTTCGATCGGACCAAAAATAGAATTTTAACATATTAAAATTTAATTTAAAAATTAAAAAATTAATTTTTTCCCGCGGGCCGCCCGGGACATTCCCGGGCTGCCCGCGCCCTAATGGGGTCGGGCCGGGCATCCCAGCTGCCCGGGTTTTTGCCCGAAATTTTTTTTTTTTATTTTTAAAATATTTATTTTGTTTCAAAAACCGAGGCTTAAAAATTTTTGTACAATCGATTAATTTAATCGCTTGATCTGAGCAACCTGGCTCTGATACCACTGTTGGAAAACGAGGCGATCAGATCAATCAGGATTGATACCCGGTGCAGCGGAAGTTTAAAAATTTTATATGGAACAATTCAATAATGGATATCAACCTTACGATTAAATTGTGTGTGTGTAAAAATTAAATAACGATTATAAATTTTTACCTCCAATCTCGAAGCGAGATTATGGACACCAACAGATTGCTCTGCTCTTGTTGTATCCCTGGAACTGATGGACGAACTGTTCTTCAATCAGGTCCACGAACGGATATTTAATCCCTCTGATAGATTGCACTAGAAAATCTATCAGAAGTTTCTACGAAGAGATTAACGAATTTGATCCGTTAAACCAGAATGTAAATCAAAATTCACAGACTGGATTTTTCGAGCAGATGGGAGAAAGCGGGCGGCCACTATTGAGAGAAAAATACTAGGGTTTTCGAAAATGGTGACCTGTTGTGTGTAATTTCTGTACTGCAATAACTTATTTATAATTTAGGCCACTAACAGCTTAGGGCCCATTAGTCATAAGTTCAAGCCCGACAAGCAAAGCCCGCATGTTCAGAAATTAATATAAAATTCATCGTGACTCCGATTGATAAACAGATTTCACCAATGTGCACAGAAACCATTTCTGCACCTTTTAAAGTCAAGATAAATTTTTCTGAATCCGAATTCAGTGATTTCCAAAAATGCCCATCCCTATGTCATTTTAGGAAATCTTACTCCTCTACTCATAATTAAGAAGTCCAACTTCTTTGTTCATTAAATTTAACTCTTTAAATTTAACTATCTCAACGGGGATTAAAAATCCATTACTCTGTGTGACCCTCAATGGTTCAGGGATACAGCTAGCCGTGGGCTCACAACTCCTTGTGACTCGGAACAACAATTTCTAACTTGCCCATCGAATCATGGTAAGAGCGCCTAGCAACATCGCCCCATGATTCCCTAGGTATCACTGATAGTGCCTACAAGAACCAATAGATTTTGGTTAGCGTACAGTACGGTCCCTTCATCCAAATATCCTGATCGAATCAACAACCATTGGTATATCGAGAGTCGTTCGAGATTCGATAACTATGCAATACATCTTGAAGATCAAATAGTGACATCGCATGTGTTACTAAGAAACCATTTCTTAAAACACATCATGTACTCTGGCTAGAGATTCGTCACACTAATATCTCCTCAGATCGCATAGGATATCCACACTCGCAAGTATGTGGTGAATCCTTGACAACAAAGCATCGACTCCTATATGTGTTGTAACTGTACCCAATCCCGACACCTGATGACCCCAATAGAGTCGGTAAACGAGTCAAAGCACAGTACTAGCATATAGAGTCTCAATGATGTTTCAAGTAGTAAGGACTAATGGTGTACAACCAAAACCGCGGACTTTATCCACTCGATAAGTGATAACCACTTGGAAAGTCCGGATAGGGTAGTTCGATCATTCATCGTATGAATATCCATTTGCATGCTTCGAACATCTCTATGTTCCTTACCAATGAAACGTGGTACTCTGCATCGCAAATGCTAGTCTCAAACTCGAGCGATCCTTATCCTTATTATCGGACGGCTCAATCGACTAGGAACAGTTTAGAATATACAGTGACTATAAGATGTGTTTCATGATAGACATCTCCATGTTCTACCACATCTTACATACACTATAGTATATTCAAGGTCTTTATCAAAACAACAATAGTATATCACAATATAACAATATGAAGAAAGATAAAGTCATTGCCATTAATAAAAGTGTAAATTATATTAAACAAAAGATTGTTTATACAAAGAGTCATCAAAGCCCTTAGCCACAAGTTGGCTCACCGGGCACCCACTCTTTCAATCTTTCACTTGCCCTAAAGCCAACTAGTCATACTACGTAGACCCATTGCTTCGCGATGTTTGTCAAATAATGGTCCTGGCAAGGGCTTAGTAAGTGGATCAGCGATATTGTCTGCAGAGGCCACTCTTTCGACAGTGATGTCTCCTCTTTCCACAATCTCCCGGATGATGTGGTATTTCCTCAGTACGTGTTTGGATCTTTGATGAGACCTTGGTTCCTTTGCCTGAGCAACGGCACCCGTGTTGTCACAGTACACCGGGACTGGACCAAAAACTTTAGGAATTACGCCCAACTCTTGGACGAAATTCCTCATCCAAACGGCCTCTTTAGCAGCAGCTGATGCTGCAATGTATTCCGCCTCAGTGGTGGAATCCGCTGTGGTGTCCTGCTTGGAACTTTTCCAAGAGACAGCACCGCCATTGAGAATGAACACAAATCTAGAGGTTGACTTCGAGTCATCCACGTCACTTTGGAAGCTAGAGTCGGTATAGCCTTCCAATTTTAGTTCTCTTCCTCCATATACCATGAACATATTCTTAGTTCTTCGTAAGTACTTAAGAATGTCCTTCACGGCTTTCCAATGCATTTGACCGGGATTAGCTTGATATCTACTCGTGACACTCAGAGCAAATGCTACATCCGGTCTGGTAGATATCATCCCATACATGATACTACCTATGGCTGACGCATATGGTACATGTGTCATTTTCTCTATCTCTTCATCCGTCTTCGGACACATAGACTTGGATAGAGAAACTCCATGACACATAGGTAGATGTCCTCTCTTGGACCCATCCATTAAAAAAAGTTTCAATATGGTGTCGATGTAGGTTGATTGAGTGAGTCCTATAATTCTCTTAGATCTATCTCTATAGATCTGTATCCCTAGAATATAGGATGCCTCACCCAAATCCTTCATCGAGAATCTACCTGATAACCATATCTTTGTTGACTGCAACATCCCTACGTCATTCCCAATGAGTAGGATGTCATCAACATAAAGTACTAAGAATGTCACAGCATCCTTAACTACTTTCTTGTACACGCATGGTTCCTCCGGGTTCTTGATGAAACCAAAATCCTTTATTGTTTCATCAAATTTCTGGTTACAACTTCTTGATGCTTGTTTTAGACCATAAATTGATCTCTGAAGCTTGCATACCTTATGCTCGCTTCCCATGGATGTTTATCCCTCAGGCTGCTTCATATAGATTTCTTCCTTAATGTCTCCATTAAGAAAAGCAGTCTTCACATCCATTTGCCATATCTCATAGTCATACCATGCAGCTATGTCAATAAGGATTCTTCTGGACTTGAACATTGCAACTGGTGAAAAGGTTTCATCATAGTCAACTCCTTGTCTTTGAGTATAACCTTTTGCCACCAATCGCGTCTTGTAGGTCAATACCTTACCATCAGGCCCAAGCTTTCTCTTGTAGATCCATTTACACCCTATTGGAACAATTCCATCGGGAGGATCTACTAAAGACCAAACTTGGTTTGTATGCATCGAATCTATTTCCGACTGCATAGCTTCAAGCCATAAATTTGAATCCGCATCAGAAATTGCTTCCTTGAAGTTTCTTGGATCACATCCAACATCGGGTTCATCTTGATCCCCTTCAAGAAGAAGACCATATCGAATAGGAGGTCTAGAAGTCCTCTCGGATCTTCTAGGTACAGGCGTGTCTATCAATGGTTCCTGAGGTGTAGGATCGTTATTTTGTATTTCGGGTTCTTCTCGAATTTCTTCGAGTTCCATCATCTCGCCTTTCTTATCCAATAAGAACTCCTTCTCCAAGAAGGTGGCATTCCTTGAAACAAACACCTTTGTTTCAGCAGGATAATAGAAATAATATCCGATTGAATTCTTCGGATACCCTACAAAATAACATAAGCTGGATCGACTATCCAACTTATCTCCCACTGTCCGCTTCACGTAAGCAGGACATCCCCAAATCCTCAAGTACGAATACTTAGGAGCTTTGCCATTCCATAACTCGTATGGTGTTTTATCCACTGCTTTAGTGTGGACGTTGTTCAACAACAATACCGCCGTTTCAAGCGCATAGCCCCAAAACGAAGGTGGAAGCTCAGTGAAGCTCATCATGGATCAAACCATGTCCAACAAAGTTCGATTACGACGCTCCGATACACCATTCAGCTGTGGCGTCATAGGAGGAGTCCACTGAGAAAGAATCCCATTCTCTTTTAGGTAGTCCAAAAACTCGGTACTTAAGTATTCTCCACCTCGATCCGATCGAAGTGCTTTAATACTTTTACCTAGCTTGTTTTCTACTTCAGCCTTGAATTCTTTGAACTTTTCAAATGCTTCAGACTTATATTTCATTAAATATAAATACCCATACCTTGAATAATCATCAGTAAAGGTAATGAAGTAGGTGTGACCATATTGAGTACCAACTCTAAATGGACCACAAACATCTGTATGGATCAAATCCAACAGATTTTGACTACGCTCAGGTTTCCCCTTAAAAGGAGATTTAGTCATTTTCCCTTTTAGGCAGGATTCACAAGTAGGTAGAGAGTTAATATCAGACATATCAAACATGCCCTCTCCCACTAGCTTGTTCATCCTCCTTGAGGAAATATGACCTAGCCTAGCATGCCAAAGGTTTGCCGGGTTTTGGCTATCGATTTTCCTTTTGTTTGTTGTTGCCGGTTTATCAACATAATTTATTGGAACGTCTTTTAGTTTTAAGTTGTATAGATCGTTTTCAAGTTGTCCATTTCCAATCAAACATTCATTCTTGTAAATATTGCAAATCTCATTCACAAAATTGCAAGAATAACCATCTCTATCAAGCATAGAAACAGAAATAATGTTTTTAATCAAATCCGGAACAAATAAAACATCTCTCAAAAGTAACTTAAAACCGTTCTGCAAAATTAAATAAATATCTCCCACAGCTTTAGCTTCAACTCTGGAACCATTTCCGAGCCTCAGCTGGGTCTCACCCATTCTAAGCCTGCGACTTCTTGTCATCACCTGCAAATCATTACAAATATGAGATCCACATCCGGTATCCAATACCCAAGAAGTAGTATTAAGTGAAACATTTATTTCAATATAGAACATACCCTTCGCAGTTCGCAACTGCTCTAGATATTCCTTGCAGTTACGCTTCCAATGACCGGGCTTCTTGCAGTAATGGCAAACATCCTTGGATTTTTCCATGTTTGAAGCCTTTGTCTTGTACTTCTTCTCGGGTTCGATTTTCTTGGGTGGGGCAGAACGTTTCTTACCCTTTGTACTTGGCCCCTTCTTAGCAGAAGAAGAGGAGCCCACCAAGAAAGCCGGTTTATCCTTCTTTAATGTGGATTCATATGTCACATGCATATTGACCATCTCTTCAAGGGAGGCCTCTATCTTGTTCATATTGAAATTCACCACAAATCCGTCAAACGAAGAAGGAAGAGACAGAAGTAGTAAGTCCACATTGAGTTCATGCTCCAACACCAAATCAAGGGTTACCAACTTCTGTATGAGCCAAATCACTCGTACCCCATGATCACGGACCGAAGTCCCTTCACGCATGCGACACGTCATTAGCTCCTTTATAGTAGCGAACCTTTCAGCCCTCGATTGAGCCCCAAAACGTTCCTTGAGTTGTATGTGAATGTCAGCAGCATTCACGGTGTCCTCAAATCGCCTCTGGAGTTCATCAGACATCGAGGCTTGCATATAGCATTTGGCCTTGATATCATGGTCCCACCATGTATCAAGTTTGGCTAACTCTTCCGGACTTATGTCAGCTGGTGCTTCCTTCGGAGGAGATTTTTCTAACACGTAGAGCATCTTCTCCGAAGTCAAGACAATCTTCAACTTACGGAACCATTCCGTATAGTTTGCGCCAGTCAACTTATTTTGTTCGAGGATCGAGAAAAGTGGATTACGCGAATTCATCTTTATGAAATACTGAAAAGAAACAGACAAATATCAGTGATTGTTTAAGCAATTTACTAAGACATAAAATAGGCGAAATTTATTTTATGAATCTCACTCCCACTATTTTAACGATTTCACTACCCTCTAGTAAAAAACGGGAAACTGTTTTCCTTAGTGAGAACATGGAGTTCAATTGACAAACTATGGTCCCGAATAATATCAGCCAACCATAATTTTCAAAAGGTAGAGCCCAATTGCTTCCAAAGCAACCTCCATGTATTTACCTCATGTCCAATAAGGGCCCAATAATATGACGCCGATTATTGTGACATGTCAAAATGACCCATCAATATTAAGTTGTGATGGACGGTCGCCATGTGGATCCCCCAATAATATGAGCCGATCCCATGGGAGTTCCACCCAACTTACAACATGTGTCGATCCAATGTACAGCTTTTCGACGAACGGGCCCCCCCAATAATATGAGCCGGACCGTATCCGCGGGTAGCATCTCATACATTGATCGTTGATGGAAGGTAGGAACATTTAAACAAATTTAAATTTCCTTTATTTATCTTGATATCAATTTTAAATCATATTTAAAATGAGGGATTTTAATTATGAAAATTTGTCTCATAATTTTTAAAATTTTTGTATGTTTGCCGGATTCACACAATTTTGTCTAAAACATGCATACAACAATAATATCACATATTATATAGGATGATCGATTCCATTTCTAATCGACCCGTGGTTTCCAATCACGAGTCTTAGTCCAATCCTAGGTAATATGCAGTATGCAATTCAATCCTATTACATTGAGCTTCCAATTTACATTTCTTCGTCTTTATTGTCTGCTGGGCCCACCTCCGTCTTCAAATCTTCATCTCCCACTAAATCTAATGTATTTACAATAAATAACAATGACAAGTAGGGGATACATTTTTAAGGGGTGGGAACGGGCCATAAACCAAGCCCACTTTTATTACATATGACAATTCATATTGGGCCATAAACCAGGCCCATTAATAAATCCAACAACAATAAAAACAAATGTAAATTCCTAACATACACCTACAAAATTGGTCATGGCAATCGATCATCCTTATCCAATAACATTTAATTCAAAATTAATTTATTGGATAACATGCAATGGCAATTTAAATTTAAAAGGATAAAATCATATTTCATATATAAAATCTTATTTTACATACAAAATCATATTTTATCTTTTTATCAAATAAAATCATATTTTATCTATAAAATCCAATTTTATACATAAAATCATATTTTACTCAATATATCCATAAGATCATATCTTATCATCAATTGTACCAAAAATAATTAATTTCAAAATTCAATTTAACGGATAAAATATTTAAATTTTCCAAAAATTCAAATTTATCCAAAAATCAATTTTAAAATTTTCGGATTCGAACAATTCGATCCGACGCCTCGTGGACCAATCAAAAACAATTTTCGATCGGACCAAAAATGGAATTTTAACATATTAAAATTTAATTTAAAAATTAAAAAATTAATTTTTTCCCGCGGGCCGCTTGGGACATTCCCGGGCTGCCCGCGCCCTAATGGGGTCGGGCCGGGCAGCCCGGCTGCCCCTAGGGCAGCGTCGTGCGCTGCCCTGGGCAGCGATCACATCGCTGCCCATGGACAGCGCCCAGCGCTGCGCTGGGCAGCGATCCAATCGCTGCCCGGGTTTTTGCCCGAAAATTTTTTTCTTTTTATTTTTAAAATATTTATTTTGTTTCAAAAACCGAGGCTTAAAAATTTTTGTACAATCGATTAATTTAATCGCTTGATCTGAGCAACCTGGCTCTGATACCAATGTTGGAAAACGAGGCGATCAGATCAATCAGGATTGATACCCGGTGCAGCGGAAGTTTAAAAATTTTATATGGAACAATTCCATAATGGGTATCAACCTTACGATTAAATTGTGTGTGTGTAAAAATTAAATAACGATTATAAATTTTTACCTCCAATCTCGAAGCGAGATTATGGACACCAACAGATTGCTCTTCTCTTGTTGTATATCCCTGGAACTGATGGACGAACTGTTCTTCAATCAGGTCCACGAACGGATATTTAATCCCTCTGATAGATTGCACTAGAAAATCTATCAGAAGTTTCTACGAAGAGATTAACGAATTTGATCCGTTAAACCAGAATGTAAATCAAAATTCACAGACTGGATTTTCCGAGCAGAAGGGAGAAAGCGGGCGGCCACTATTGAGAGAAAAATACTAGGGTTTTCGAAAATTGTGACATGTTGTGTGTAATTTCTGTACTGCAATAACTTATTTATAATGTAGGCCACTAACAGCTTATGGCCCATTAGTCATAAGTTCAAGCCCGACAAGCAAAGCCCGCATGTTCAGAAATTAATATAAAATTCATCGTGACTCCGATTGATAAACCGATTTCACCAATGTGCACAGAAACCATTTCTACACCTTTTAAAGTCAAGATAAATTTTTCTGAATCCGAATTCAGTGATTTCCAAAAATGCCCATCCCTATGTCATTTTAGGAAATCTTACTCATCTACTCATAATTAAGAAGTCCAACTTCTTTGTTCATTAAATTTAACTCTTTAAATTTAACTATCTCAACGGGGATTAAAAATCCATTACTCTGTGTGACCCTCAATGGTTTAGGGATACAGCTAGCCGTGGGCTCACAACTCCTTGTGACTCGGAACAACAATTTCCGACTTACCCATCGAATCATGGTAAGAGCGCCTAGCAACATCGCCCCATGATTTCCTAGGTATCACTGATAGTGCCTACAAGAACCAATAGATTTTGGTTAGCGTACAGTACGGTCCCTTCATCCAAATATCCCGATTGAATCAACAACCATTGGTATATCGAGAGTCGTTCGAGATTCGATAACTATGCAATACATCTTGAAGATCAAATAGTGACATCGCATGTGTTACTAAGAAACCATTTCTTAAAACACATCATGTACTCTGGCTAGAGATTCGTCACACTAATATCTTCTCAGATCGCATAGGATATACACACTCGCAAGTATGTGGTGAATCCTTGACAACAAAGTATCGACTCCTATATGTGTTGTAACTGTACCCAATCCCGACACCTGATGACCCCAATAGAGTCGGTAAACGAGTCAAAGCACAGTACTAGCATATAGAGTCTCAATGATGTTTCAATTAGTAAGGACTAATGGTGTACAACCAAAACCGCGGACTTTATCCACTCGATAAGTGATAACCACTTGGAAAGTCCGGATAGGGTAGTTCGATCATTCATCGTATGAATATCCATTTGCATGCTTCGAACATCTCTATGTTCCTTACCAATGAAACGTGGTACTCTGCATCGCAAATTCTTGTCTCAAACTCGAGCGATACTTATCCTTATTATCGGACGGCTCAATCGACTAGGAACAGTTTAGAATATACAGTGACTATAAGATGTGTTTCATGATAGACATCTCCATGTTCTACCACATCTTACATACACTATAGTATATTCAAGGTCTTTATCAAAACAACAATAGTATATCACAATATAACAATATGAAGAAAGATAAAGTCATTGCCATTAATAAAAGTGTAAATTATATTAAACAAAAGATTGTTTATACAAAGAGTCATCAAAGCCCTTAGCCACAAGTTGGCTCACCGGACACCCACTCTTTCAATGAAAAGAGTATTTCAAGATTATCTGGATAAATTTGTCATCGTCTTCATCGACGATATTCTGGTTTATTCTCATGATAGAGATGAGCATGCACAACATCTGAGAATTGTATTGCATACGCTACGGGATAAGCAGCTATATGCTAAGTTGAGCAAATGTGAGTTCTGGATTGACCGGGTCATATTTCTTGGTCATGTTATATCCAAGGAAGGAATATCTGTGGATCCGAGTAAGGTTGAGGCAGTGCTGAACTGGTCTCGTCCGACAACGGTGGCTGAGATTCGCAGTTTTATAGGTCTAGTTGGCTATTACCGTCGGTTCATCAAGAATTTTGCACAGTTAGCCTGGCCTTTAACACAACTTACCCGGAAAGATATTTCTTTTAAGTGGTCCTCAGAGTGTGAGAAATCATTTTGAAAGTTGCGTAGACGTCTGACTACTGCACCTGTGTTAGCTTTACCATCTAGATCGGGAGGTTATGTTGTGTATACGGATGCCTCTGGTCAAGGGTTAGGATGTGTACTCACACAACATGGACATGTGATAGCTTATGAATCTCGAAATTTGAAGACGCACGAAGTGAATTATCCAGTACATGATCTCGAGTTGGCTTCCATTATATTTGCTCTCAAGATTTGGAGGCATTATCTGTATGGCGATAAGTTTGAGATACTTACAGATCACAAGAGTTTGAAATATTTGTTTACTCAGGCGGAGTTGAAGATGAGACAGAGACGTTGGATGGACTTATTGAAGGACTATGACTGCGAGATTAAGTATCATCCTGGTTCTGCTAATCTTACTGTTGATGCCCTGAGTCGGAAGGTAAGACTTTCTACACTTCAGACTAGTGATTTATCTCATATGATTCAGGAATGTTGTTCTCTTGGTTTCACGCTCAAGCACAAGAAAGAAAAGAGTGGAATTCGTTTGTATACAGTTTTGTTTGAGCCAGCTTTGTACTCAAGGATTAGAGATGCTCATATTTCTGATGTTAAGACCCAAAGATTGGCACGTCTAGCCAATGGAGGTTATACATCTGGATTTCATTACCAATCTGATGGTTTACTGTGTTTGTCTAAGCAAGTGGTGGTTCCTGATGATATGGAACTAAGGAATGATATTCTTTCTCTAGCTCACAGAAGCCGATTGACAGTTCATCCTGGAAGCATGAAAATGTATAGGGACTTGCGATCTAGATTTTGGTGGAAGGAAATGAAGCGAAGTGTGTACCAGTTTGTCCCTAAATGCCTTGTATGTCAGCAAGTCATGGCGGAACATCAACGACCAGGTGGTTTATTACAGAATTTAGAGGTTCTCGAGTGGAAGTGGGAGAATGTGACTATGGATTTTGTTACCCACTTGCCCATGACCTCACGTCAGTGTGATGCTATCTGGGTCGTTGTGGATCATTTGACGAAATCTACACATTTCATTCCTTACAATAGAGAGTATTCATATGATCGCATGACACATTTATATATCTAGGAGATAGTGCGATTACATGACATTCCATTGAGTATAGTCAGTGACAGGGATCCACGTTTTACCTCGCGATTTTGGGGTAGTTTTCAGCAGGCATTGGGTACTACTTTGAGTTTGAGTACTGCATATCATATGGAGACTGATGGACAGTCAGAATGGACGATACGTACACTCGAAGATATTCTGAGAGCATCTGTTATGTATGTTGGCTTGTCATGGCAGGATCAGTTACCTTTGGTAGAATTTTCCTACAATAATAGTTATCATCGCAGTATTGACATGGCACCCTTTGAGGCACTGTATAGGCGATGATGTCGTACTCCATTATTCTGGGATAAGGTAGGAGAACGACAAGTCGAGGGGCCAGAGTTGATACAACAGGTTGCAGACAAGGTAGATTTGATCAAGTGGAGAATCAAAGCTGCCCAGGATAGACAGGATAGTTATGCTAATGTTCATCATAGGCCATTGCAGTTCAAGCCTGGTGAGCATGTGTTTATTCGAGTTTCACCTTTCAGGAAGGTAATGAGGTTTGGTTTGAAAGGTAAGTTATCACCTAGGTAAATTGGTCCATTTCAGATTCTGGAGAAGATCAGAGATGTTGCTTATCGTTTGACATTACCGCCATATCTCTCCAGTATTCACGACGTATTCCATGTGTCATTGCTTTGGCAATATATCGCTGACGAGTCGCATGTGATACATCCGACTGACGTGCAGCTTGAACCTGATCTGTCATACGTGGAAATACCACTCCGAATTCTTGACAGGAAAGAGAAAGTACTCCGGAACAAGACTATACTATTAGTCATGGTTCAATGGCAATGCAGAGGTGTAGAAGAAGCGACTTGGGATCTCGAGAGTCGTATGCGAGCGAAACACCCTGAATTGTTTGATGTATATTCCACTGATATGTATAGTATCTTTTGAATATACGTTTGGCATGTACAGTACTTGTGATGAATACACTTGCATGTTTAATTCCTTGATTGTGACCCAGACTGAAATTTCGAGGACGAAATTTCTTAAAGTTGTGGAGAATGTAGTAACTCATATCCTGTTTTAAGTTAATTAAATATTAATCGTGATTAAGGGTTACTAAATATATGATCAAGGTATTAAATGAGTTGAACTAATTTTAATCGGGTCAAGTTTGAATCTCGAATGAATATCAGAGTACACACAGTTAGACATGTGTACACGGTTTAATTGAGATATATACGAAATATATACATATATCTATCATCTTCGCCACGTCATCAGCACTATTCACGCGCCTTCTTCTCTCTCCCCGATAAACTTTTCTCTCTCCTAGCGCCGCCTTCAAACTGCGTAACTCCGCCACTGCTTGTCAAAAATCAAAACTAAATATACCATTGGACTCCTCACGACGTGGGCTATCCATGGATATCCACTTTGGCCATTTTAGACGCACCCCGACGAACCCGTCTCCGAAGCCGCCGCTTTATTCCGTCGTTCAGCCGTCTCCGGCCACCAAAACGTGAAATTGAATATACGGTTGGAATTGTCTCGACGAGAGATAGCTATTGATACCAATTTCGCGAAGTTTTGTCGTGATTGTCGAAAACCCATTTTTTCTACCGCCGCCTTCGCCGCCCTGTTTTGCCGTCGTAAGTCGCCGGATACTTGAAATTGATTGAGGTGTTTTGTTCCTTATGTCGTAAGCTTCATTTTGATATAAATATTTTGCAAAAATACCCAACTCCGACGACGACTGATTTTCCGGCCACCGCCACTGTCGGACATCGTTGTTGATTTGGTTTAGTTGTTGGGCTTGTTTCGATGCTTTGACATATAATTGGGAACACATAAACGGGCTAACTACGGACGAAGGTATGGTCCGGAAATCCTATTAAGAAATAAGAGTATCTGCTAGTTTAGTTAAGGCTTGTAGATAATAATTAGTGATACAATAAATATTTGATTGTAGGCTTGAAATCTAGGTCCTGACGTAGACTCGAACTATTACGTAGAAGGTACGTAAATATTGACTGAGATAGCCAGCGAGTATGCATGTTTATATGTTGCATTTTTATGTGGCATGATGTATGTTGTACTAATTTTATATTCATATGTCATGTGCACATACACGTTGAGCCTATTTTCTTTGACATACCTATGATAGTAGGGCCGCTCAGCTCTACACCGGTATATGGTCTAGCACTAGTAGTGTAGCGGATACGGATACGTCTGGCTACTACGGTGTTTTAGACGAGTGTGGCTGTACCCAGAGGTTGATCCGAGAGGTTCCGACACTTATGTAGGCGCCTAGTCTGAGCATGATTTGATTGATTACCCGATGTCTAGTCATCATATGCATGCATCATATTTATATGTTTACTCATGTTTACATACTAGCCGTTAATCGCTCACGTCCTTGGTCTTATCTTGGACAACCCATTCGACGGGGCAGGTTCCAGATTGGACAGAGCAGGAGATTCGAGGCAGGACTAGAGAGCAGGAGCTGTTAGGGAGTATATTATACAGCAGGAGTTGATATAGTTGTATAATAATATCTTTTAGTTTTTATTGTCTATATTTCGATATGGTTGTATAACTACAGATTTGGGTTTTAGTACCGGTTGTTTTCTGCTGGTTTATGTATATTATGGGTTACGTTTCTGTAAGTTTTACTCTGATAATTAAGTATTTTAATTAAGTTGATTGCATGCTTGTTAATAGGTAACTCAAAGCAGGGTCACTACACTACAACTCAAACACGGTTCAAAATCCTCAAAACTCAAACCGGCGGTATAACGGCTATAGATGACCAAACCAAAAATACAAACAGCAGTACAACATCGATATCAACTCATAACAATGCTAAGTTCACAACAAAAGCTCAAACCCAACAAATCTCAAACCAAATTTTCGAACAAAGGCTTCCAAAAATCATAAAAATTTCGAACGACGCTCAATTTCAAAACTGACTGAGAATAAACAATCAGATCTCTGCCAAGAACAACATACTCAAAACTCAATAGATTCTAACAACATCCGAAAAACAAAACGTATCTAATCGGAGAAATACTTACGGTATAACGGAGCTCTCGTTGTAGTGATCGCTAATCTGCCTTCAGAAATAAATTCAAATGGCCGGATCAAGCTCGGGAAGAAATCTGGAAGCTTGAATCTCAAATGGGGCGTCTACAATGGTGCTTGGAGGGGATGAAGTGGTGAAGTAGAAGACTTAGTCAAGTCTAATAATATAACAAATCCAAAAATTGCGTTTTAGTTCCTGAAATTTCCAAAATTTGCAAAATAGACCCTGATCAAAATCAAGTCGGCTCTTGAACTCTGTAATCTCCGATTAACTCAAATAAACTCATTTAAGATAAAACGGGGCATTACATATAGTGGTTAGACGGTGGTATTGATGATGCTTATGCTTTTAGAATTGCCGGTTTCGAACCGTTACGCCGTCGGTTTGAATTCAAGTCATGTGATCAAGGGGTTGGATTGTTTGAGCCTACATAAGATTGAAATGATATTGGCAGCTACCATTGAAT
Source organism: Henckelia pumila (assembly GCF_033568475.1). Classification (NCBI taxonomy): domain Eukaryota; kingdom Viridiplantae; phylum Streptophyta; class Magnoliopsida; order Lamiales; family Gesneriaceae; genus Henckelia; species Henckelia pumila. Next base: position 220,389,362 of record NC_133123.1, on the reverse strand, counting down.
TGTATATCAATGCATTCCAGATTTGAATTGCAAGAGATCGAGTTCGATTCGGCGAGCTCGAGTTGGTTGAAATTGAATCAAAGTTTGAATCAAGTAGAGTTTGAACAATCTTGATGATATTGAGCAGATTGTGAAAAGAAAAAAGTTTGATAACTTGTGATTGATCAAGACTGGCACGATTTCAGATACTTGAATCAGACAAAAGATATGATTAGACATTAGATATTATGGGAAGAACAACTCGAGATCATTTTGATTATCGAGTTTCCTAAAATCACATACTTATCTGTTTAAGTGATTTTATGTGATTTACTTGTTATTGTTGCTGTGAATGATTATTGAATTGTGTGTTCAGGATTTTTATCATTATTTGTATGATTTAATGCATTAAGATTATTTTGCATTCATCTTGAACCCTACCTTGAAAAGCATAGATGGCATATTGGACTAGATTGCAAAATGACGTTTGGAGAACTATAGTTGAGTGGCATGGATTGTAGATTCGCTTCCAGAGCTAGATGACTAACTATAGTTTCACCAAAGTCAGGAAAATTAAGATATTTGACGCCACCTCGATTGGGAGAGTCGGTGGTTAGTTAAAGATTTAATTCCCCGGGATCCCAAGAACCGAGATTTTATTGTTATCATACTTGATAACCTATTCCTTGAAACATTCATTGCATTTAGATTATGCGTTTATAAATGCTAGCATGTTTTTATATTCCATTCAAGATGTGAATGTGTTTGTATTCTTGGTATGTGATTGCTAAAGATGAACTGATATGCTATAAGAATTTAGGAATCGATTATGCTTCTATGATTTACATGTTCTTACATGTTTGAGATTTAAGATTATTATAGCATATAGAATTATTATGCCTAAAAGATGTATATGCATGTCGTTCATACTGAGATTTATTCTCACAGGAGTTATACGGCTGTTGCTTTGTTTGTATTTGTACATTGCATCAGATTGGGCAAGATATGGTCAGACTTGACAAGGATAGCTCGAGATTGAGAGATTTAGCACGTGGTGACTCGGGTTTAAGAAGTAAAAATGTGTTGTCAAACTTGTATTTTGAAGAAGATAAGCATAAAAAGTGTTGATATTGTCACACTTTGGAAGGAACTAATATTGTATAAAAATGTTTAAATGAATGTATAGATTGTATTTGATGATGTTCAATACCTTTTCATGCATTTAGGAGTAATTATACATGTTATGCATCAGTACTTGGAATAAGACAGCAAAAGAGCAGAAATTCGGAAGTCGGGCAGAACTCAGCTTGCTCGAGCGCAGCCTAGGCTCGCTCGAGCGAGCCAAGGGGTTCCTAAACCCGAGTGGTGCTCGCTCGAGCTCACCCTTGGATCTCTCGAGTGAGCCACTCTAAAAATAATAATAATTGTTCAGCGACCGGTTTTTGCGTCGCCAAGTGTATGGTTTCGCATCGCCAAATGTCCTGGTTAATTTTTGTTTTTATTAAAAAGATTATATGTTTACTTGATCAGATTGTTTTTGTAAGAATGTTGCTTATTTATCAAATTGATATTGAATGTGATTAAGTATTGAGATTACCACCCGATGTCCCCACAAAAGGTGGTATCAGAGCGTAAAGTCTTAGACTAAGAAAGAAGTTGAGAGGGGTAGATTGAGTCGCATGCATTTATTGTATTGAATGATTATGATTTACTTGATTTGAAGAATTGTATGCGAATATGATTAATGATTGAAGACTGCTTTCTTTACTGATAAGAGAATTACATGCTTATATGCTGATATGCATGCATGATTTATTGTATTTGACTAAATGAATTCGTTGCAAGTATGTATTATTTGAAAAGCATGAGAATTTGCAAGCATGAGTTATATTCAGAAGCATGCACTAAAACAAAAATGCTGAAAGACTGCGGTGAAAAAATGTAGTTAATTGGAGGTTTAAAATTGTATTTTATAGCCATGTAGTTAAAAGTGTTGGAGAACGGTGTTCAGATCAATCAGAATTGATACCCGGTGCAGCGAAAGTTTAAAAATTTTATATGGAATGATTCCATATCATGGGTATCAAAACTTTACGATTAAATTGTGTGTGTAAAAATTAAATAACAATTATAAATTTTTACCTCCAATCTCGAATCGAGATTATGGACACCAACAGATTACTCTGCTTTTGTTGTATATCCCAGGAACTGATGGACGAACTGTTCTTCAATCAGGTCCATGAACAGAGATTTAATCCCTCTGATAGATTGCACTAGAAAATCTATCAAAAGTTTCTACGAAGAGAATTAACGAATTTGATCCGTTAAACCAGACTGTAAATTCAAAATTCACAGGCTGGATTTTCCCGAGCAGAGAGGGAGGGGGGCGGCCACTTAGAGAAAACACAGCTAGGGTTTTCGAAAATATTTTATGACCTCTATTGTCTAATTTTTGTACTGCAATAACTTATTTATAATGTGGGCTGCTAACAGCTTAGGGCCCATTAGTCATAAGTTCAAGCCTGACAAGCAAAGCCCGCATGTTCAGAAATTAATATAAAATTCATCGTGACTCAGATTGATAAACCAATTTCACCAATGTTCACAGAAACCATTTCTGCATCTTTTAGAGTCAAGATAAATTTTCTGAATCCGAATTCAGTGGTTTCCAAAAATGCCCATCCCTATGTCATTTTAGAAAATCTTACTCCTCTACTCTTAAATAAGAAGTCCCACTTCTTTGTTCATTAAATTTAACTCTTTAAATTTAACTATCTCAACGGGAATTAAAAATCCATTACTCTGTGTGACCCTCAATGGTTCAGGGATACAGCTAGCCATGGGCTCACAACTCCTTGTGACTCGGAACAACAATTTCCGACTTGCCCATCGAATCATGGTAAGAGCGCCTAGCAACATCGCCCCATGATTCCCTAGGTATCACTGATAGTGCCTGCAAGAACCAATAGATTTTGGTTAGCGTACAGTACGGTCCCTTCATCCATATATCCCGATCGAATCAACAACCATTGGTAAATCGAGAGTCGTTCTAGATTCGATAACTATGCAATGCATCTTGAAGATCAAATAGTGACATCGCATGTGTTACTAAGAAACCATTTCTTAAAACACATCATGTACTCTGGCCAGAGATTCGTCACACTAATATCTCCTCATATTGCATAGGATATCCACACTCGCAAGTATGTGGTGAATCCTTGACAACAAAGCATCGACTCCTATATGTGTCGTAACTGTACCCAATCCCGACACCTGATGACCCCAATAGAGTTGGTAAATGAGTCAAAGCACAGTACTAGCATATAGAGTCTCAATGATGTTTCAAGTAGTAAGGACTAATGGTATATAACCAAAACCGCGGACTTCATCCACTCGATAAGTGATAACCACTTGGAAAGTCCGGATAGGGTAGTTCGATCATTCATCGTATGAATATCCATTTGCATGCTTTGACCATCTCTATGTTCCATACCAATGAAACGTGGTACTCGGCATCGCAAATGCTAGTCTCAATCTCGAGCGATCCTTATCCTTATTAACGGACGGCTCAATCGACTAGGAACTGTTTAGAATATACAGTGACTATAAGATGTGTTTCATGATAGTCATCCCCATGTACTACCACATCTTACATACACTATAGTATATTCAAGGTCTTTATCAAAACAACAACAGTATATCACAATATAACAATATGAAGAAAGATAAAGTCATTGCCATTAATAAAAGTGTAAATTATATTAAACAAAAGATTGTTTATACAAAGAGTCATCAAAGCCCTTAGCCACAAGTTGGCTCACCAGGCACCCACTCTTTCAATCTCCCACTTGCCCTAAAGCCAACTAGTCATACTACGTAGACCCATTGCTTCGCGATGTTTGTCAAATAATGGTCCTGGCAAGGGCTTAGTAAGTGGATCAGCGATATTGTCTACAGAGGCCACTCTCTCGAAAGTGATGTCTCCTCTTTCCACGATCTCCCGGATGATGTGGTATTTCCTCAGTACGTGTTTGGATCTTTGATGAGACCTTGGTTCCTTTGCCTGAGCAACGGCACCCGTGTTGTCACAGTACACCGGGACTGGACCAACAACTTCCGGAATAACCCCCAACTCTTGGACGAAATTCCTCATCCAAACGGCCTCTTTAGCAGCAGCTGATGCTGCAATGTATTCTGTCTCAGTGGTGGAATCCACTGTGGTGTCCTGCTTGGAACTCTTCCAAGAGACAGCAGCGCCATTGAGCATGAACACAAATCCAGAGGTTAACTTCGAGTCATCCACGTCACTTTGGAAGCTAGAGTTGGTATAGCCTTCCAATTTCAGTTCTCTTCCTTCATATACCATGAACATATTCTTAGTCCTTCGTAAGTACTTAAGAATGTCCTTCACGGCTTTCCAATGCATTTGACCGGGATTAGCTTGATATCTGCTCATGACACTCAGAGCAAATGCTACATCCGGTCTGGTAGATATCATCCCATACATGATACTACCAATGGTTGACGCATATGGTACATGTGTCATTTTCTCTATCTCTTCATTAGTCTTGGGACACATAGACTTGGATAGAGAAACTCCATGACACATAGGTAGATGTCCTCTCTTGGACCCATCCATTGAAAACCTTTTCAATATGGTGTCGATGTAGGTTGTTTGAGTGAGTCCTATCATTCTCTTAGATCTATCTCTATAGATCTGTATCCCTAGAATATAGGATGCCTCACCCAAATCCTTCATCGAGAATCTACCTGATAACCATATCTTTGTTGACTGCAACATCCCTACGTCATTCCCAATGAGTAGGATGTCATCAACATAAAGTACTAAGAATGTCATAGCATCCTCAACTACTTTCTTGTACACGCACGGTTCCTCCGGGTTCTTGATGAAACCAAAATCCTTTATTGTTTCATCAAATTTCTGGTTCCAACTTCTTGATGCTTGTTTGAGACCATAGATCGATCTCTGAAGCTTGCATACCTTATGCTCGCTTCCCATGGATGTGTATCCCTCAGGCTGCGTCATATAGATCTCTTCCTTAATGTTTCCATTAAGAAATGCAGTTTTCACATCCATTTGCCATATCTCATAGTCATACCAAGCAGCTATGGCAATAAGGATTCTTATGGACTTGAACATTGCAACTGGTGAAAAGGTTTCATCATAGTCAACTCCTTGTCTTTGAGTATAACCTTTCGCCACCAATCGTGCCTTGTAGGTCAATACCTTACCATCAGGCCCAAGCTTTCTCTTGTAGATCCATTTACACCCTATTGGAACAATTTCATCGGGAGGATCTACTAAAGACCAAACTTGGTTTGTATGCATCGAATATATTTCCGAGTGCATAGCTTCAAGCCATAAATTTGAATCCGCATCAGAAATTGCTTCCTTGAAGTTTCTTGGATCACATCCAACGTCGGGTTCATCTTGATCCCCTTCAAGAAGAAGACCATATCGAATAGGAGGTCTAGAAGTCCTCTCGGATCTTCTAGGTATAGGTGTGTCCATTAATGGTTCCTGAGGTGTAGGATCATTATTTTGTATTTCGGGTTCTTCTCGAATTTCTTCGAGTTCCATCATCTCGCCTTTCTTATCCAATAAGAACTCCTTCTCCAAGAAGGTGGCATTCCTTGAAACAAACACCTTTGTTTCAGCAGGATGATAGAAATAATATCCGATTGAATTCTTCGGATACCCTACAAAATAACATAAGGTGGATCGACTATCCAACTTATCTCCCACTGTCTGCTTCACGTAAGCAGGACATCCCCAAATCCTCAAGTACGAATACTTAGGAGCTTTGCCATTCCATAACTCGTATGGTGTTTTGTCCACTGCTTTGGTGTGGACGTTGTTCAACAACAACACCGCTGTTTCAAGCGCGTAGCCCCAAAACGAAGGTGGAAGCTCAGTGAAGCTCATCATGGATCGAACCATGTCCAACAAAGTTCGATTACGACGCTCCGATACACCATTCAGCTGAGGTGTCATAGGAGGAGTCCACTGATAGAAAATCCCATTCTCTTTCAGATAGTCCAAAAACTCGGTACTTAAGTATTCTCCACCTCGATCCGATCGAAGTGCTTTAATACTTATACCTAGCTTGTTTTCTACTTCAGCCTTGAATTCTTTGAACTTTTCAAATGCTTCAGACTTATATTTCATTAAATATAAATACTCATACCTTGAATAATCATCAGTAAAGGTAATGAAGTAGGTGTGGCCATATTGAGTACCAATTCTAAATGGACCACAAACATCTGTATGGATCAAATCCAACAGATTTTGACTACGCTCAGGTTTCCCCTTGAATGGAGATTTAGTCATTTTTCCTTTCAGGCATGATTCATAAGTAGGTAGAGAGTTAATATCAGACATATCAAACATGCCCTCTCCCACTAGCTTGTTCATCCTCTTTGAGGAAATATGACCTAGCCTAGCATGCCAAAGATTTGCCGGGTTTTGACTATCGATTTTCCTTTTGTTTGTTACCGGTTTATCAACATAATTTATTAGAACGTCTTTTAATTTTAAGTTATATAGATCTTTTTTAAATTGTCCACTTCAAATCAAACATTCTTTCTTGTAAATATTGCAAATCCCTTTCACAAAATTACAAGAAAACCCATCTCTATCAAGCATAGAAATAGAAATAATTTTTTAATGAAATCTTTGGCACAAATAAAAATATCTTTCTCATAATACAACTTAAAATTGGTTTGCAAAATTAAACAAATATTTCCCATAGCTATGGATTTAACTCTGGAACCATTCCCGAGCCTTGACTGGGTCTCACCCATCCTTAGCCTATTACTTCTTGTCATCATTTGTAACTCATTGCAAATGTGAGATCTACATCTGGTATCCAATACCCAAGAAGTAGTATTAAGAAAAACATTTATTTCAATGTAAAACATACCCTTTGCAGTTTGCAACTGCTCGAGGTATTCCTTGCAGTTACGTTTCCAATGACCGGGTTTCTTGCAGTGATGGCAAACTTGTTTAGACTTGTCCAATTTTGTATGTAATATTTGGCCTTGAGATCATGGTCCAACCATTTCTCTAGTCCGGCCAACCTTTCGGCAGTTACACCAGCCGGGGCTGTTTTCGGAGAAGCCTTTTCTAACACTTAGAAAATCTTTTTCCGAACTTAGGACAATATTAACTTATGGAATCATTCTGTATTGTTTGCGCCAGTAAGTTTGTTTTGTTCGAGAATTGAAAAATGTGGATTACGAAGATTCATCATAATGATATACTGAGATGAAACAGACAATTATCGATGATTGTTTAATTAATTTACTAAGACATAAAATATGGCGAAATTTATTTTATGAATCTCACTCCCACTATTTTAACGATTTCACTACCCTCTAGTGAAAACGGGAAACTGTTTTCCTTAGTGGGAACATGGAGTTCAATTGACAAACTATGGTCCCGAATAATATCAGTCAACCATAATTTTCAAAAGGTAGAGCCCAATTGCTTCCAAAACAACCTCCATGTTTTTATCTCATGTCCAATAAGGGCCCAATAATATGACGCCGTTTATTGTGACATGTCAAGATGACCCATCAATATTAAGTTGTGATGGACGGTCGCCATGTGGATCCCCCAATAATATGAGCCGATCCCATGGGAGTTCCACCCAACTTACAACATTTGTCGATCCAATGTACAGCTTTCCGACGAACGGGCCCCCCCCCCCCCAATAATATGAGCCGGACCGTATCCGCGGGTAGCATCTCATACATTGATCGTTGATGGAAGGTAGGAACATTTAAACAATATTTAAATTTCCTTTATTTATCTTGATATCAATTTTAAATCATATTTAAAATGAGGGATTTTAATTTTGAAAATTTGTCTCATCATTTTAAAATTTGTATGCTTGCGGGATTCATACAATTTAGTCTAAAACATGCATACAACGATAATATCATATATTATATAGGATGATCGATTCCATTTCTATTCGACCCGTGGTTTCCAATCACGAGTTTAAGTCCAATCCTAGGTAATATGCAGGTATGCAATGCAATCCTATTACATTGAGCTTCCAATTTACATTTCTTCAGTCTTTATTGTCTGCTGGGCCCACCTCCTTCTTCAAATCTTCATCTCCCATTAAGTCTAATGTATTTACAATAAATAACTATGACAAGTAGGGGATACATTTTAAGGGGTGGGAACGGGCCATAAACCAAGCCCACTTTTATTACATATGACAATTCATATTGGGTCATAAACCAGGCCCATTAATAAATCCAACAACAATAAAAACAAATGTAAATTCCTAACATACACCTACAAAATTGGTCATGGCAATCGATCATCCTTATCCAATAATATTTAATTCAAAATTAATTTATTGGATAACATGCAATGGCAATTTAAATTAAAAGGATAAAATCATATTCCATATATAAATCTTATTTTACATAAAAATCATATTTTATTTTTTTATCAAATAAAATCATATTTTACATATAAAATCCAATTTTATACATAAAATCATATTTTACTCAATATTTCCATAAGATCATATCTTATCATCAATTGTACCAAAAATAATTAATTTCATAAAATCTGATTTAACGGATAAAATCTATAAATTTTCCAAAAATTCAAATTTATCCAAAAATCAATTTTAAAATTTTCGGACTCGAACAATTCGTTCCGACGCCTCGTTGACCAATCAAAACAATTTTTGATCGGACCAAAAATAGAATTTTAACATATTAAAATTTTAATTTAAAATAAAAAAAATTAATTTTTCCCGGGCCGCCCGGGACGCTCCCGGGCTGCCCGCGCCCCAAAGGGACTCGGGCCGGGCAGCGACGATCGCTGCCCTGCCCTGTGCAGTGCCGAGAACTGCCCTGGGCAGCAACCATCGCTGCCCCCCGGGCAGCGATCCAATCGCTGCCCGTGTTTTGCCCGAAAAAAAAAATTTTATTTTTAAAAATTTATTTTGTTTCAAAAACCGAGGCATAAAAAATTTTTGTACAATCGATTAATTTAATCGCTTGATCTGAGCAACCTGGCTCTGATACCACTGTTGGAGAACGGTGTTCAGATCAATCAGAATTGATACCCGGTGCAGCGGAAGTTTAAAAATTTTATATGGAACGATTCCATATCATGGGTATCAAAACTTTACGATTAAATTGTGTGTGTAAAAATTAAATAACAATTATAAATTTTTACCTCCAATATCGAATCGAGATTATGGACACCAACAGATTACTCTGCTCTTGTTGTATATCCCAGGAACTGATGGACGAACTGTTCTTCAATCAGGTCCATGAACAGAGATTTAATCCCTCCGATAGATTGCACTAGAAAATCTATCAGAAGTTTCTACGAAGAGAATTAACGAATTTGATCCGTTAAACCAGACTGTAAATTCAAAATTCACAGGCTGGATTTTCCCGAGCAGAGAGGGAGGGGGGCGGCCACTTAGAGAAAACACAGCTAGGGTTTTCGAAAATATTTTGTGACCTCTGTTGTTTAATTTCTGTACTGCAATAACTTATTTATAATGTGGGCTGCTAACAGCTTAGGGCCCATTAGTCATAAGTTCAAGTCTGACAAGCAAAGCCCGCATGTTCAGAAATTAATATAAAATTCATTGTGACTCAGATTGATAAACCAATTTCCCCAATGTTCACAGAAACCATTTCTGCATCTTTTAGAGTCAACATAAATTTTCTGAATCCGAATTCAGTGGTTTCCAAAAATGTCCATCCCTATGTTATTTTAGGAAATCTTACTCCTCTACTCTTAAATAAGAAGTCCCACTTCTTTGTTCATTAAATTTAACTCTTTAAATTTAACTACCTCAACGGGGATTAAAAATCCATTACTCTGTGTGACCCTCAATGGTTCAGGGATACAGCTAGCCGTGGGCTCACAACTCCTTGTGACTCGGAACAACAATTTCCGACTTGCCCATCGAATCATGGTAAGAGCGCCTAGCAACATCGCCCCATGATTCCCTAGGTATCACTGATAGTGCCTGCAAGAACCAATAGATTTTGGTTAGCGTACAGTACGGTCCCTTCATCCATATATCCCGATCGAATCAACAACCATTGGTAAATCGAGAGTCGTTCTAGATTCGATAACTATGCAATGCATCTTGAAGATCAAATAGTGACATCGCATGTGTTACTAAGAAACCATTTCTTAAAACACATCATGTACTCTGGCCAGAGATTCGTCACACTAATATCTCCTCAGATTGCATAGGATATCCACATTCGCAAGTATGTGGTGAATCCTTGACAACAAAGCATCGACTCCTATATGTGTCGTAACTGTACCCAATCCCGACACCTGATGACCCCAATAGAGTTGGTAAATGAGTCAAAGCACAGTACTAGCATATAGAGTCTCAATGATGTTTCAAGTAGTAAGGACTAATGGTGTACAACCAAAACCGCGGACTTCATCCACTCGATAAGTGATAACCACTTGGAAAGTCCGGATAGGGTAGTTCGATCATTCATCGTATGAATATCCATTTGCATGCTTTGAACATCTCTATGTTCCATACCAATGAAACGTGGTACTCGGCATCGCAAATGCTAGTCTCAATCTCAAGCGATCCTTATCCTTATTAACGGACGGCTCAATCGACTAGAAACTGTTTAGAATATACAGTGACTATAAGATGTGTTTCATGATAGTCATCCCCATGTACTACCACATCTTACATACACTATAGTATATTCAAGGTCTTTATCAAAACAACAAAAGTATATCACAATATAACAATATGAAGAAAGATAAAGTCATTGCCATTAATAAAAGTGTAAATTATATTAAACAAAAGATTGTTTATACAAAGAGTCATCAAAGCCCTTAGCCACAAGTTGGCTCACCGGGCACCCACTCTTTCAAAAAGTGCGGTCATAAACTACGGTTAAAAATCGTAGTTTTTTATCGCAAAAGACTATGGTTTTTAATCGTAGTCTTTTTTCGTTAAAGACTACGATTAAAAACCGTAGTCTTTTCTATAGCACTTTTAACTACGTAGCCTTTAACAACGGTTTTAAAAACACCTTTAACAATGGTTTTTCACCCTTGTTTTTTTTATGTATAAAACAAAAATAAATATAATTTTCAATATTATAAATTCCTAAAAATTTAAATTTGTAAATAAAATTTAATATACAATTTTATCAATATTGTAAATTACTCAAAATTGAAAATTTTAATCCTAGTTTCATACACACACAAAAATTGAGTAAAAAATGGTCCTAAATTTCTAATCTTTCTGGCTCTGCTAAAACTAACTCGAAGCCTAACTCCCTTGCTGTTGGAGAGACTTCCCCATGATTGGTCAAGACACGTGTTTCTTTCCTCGTTATGATCATGATACGTGGCCTCGATCCTATCAATTTATCTCCCTTGATTATTATGCTACGTAGTAGATCGGTTATCTCACGTAGTAACTCCTGCCCTCTATCGTGAGGGGCCTCTAACTACAAGGAGGAAATTATATTAAGATTTACTCTTCCGAAATAGCTTCAAATCTAAGTATAGAAAAATTCATATGTCACAACAGAAGGTTAGATCAAAGATTGACAGTGTTCCAAAAGAGAAAAATGTTTGATAAAATCATCATAGATCATCAAGAGGAAATTCCATCGCATGTAAAAGAATGTCAAGATAACATTTACATTCATGTGCACAGTAACAAAATCATAATTTATTAAAAAAGTTCTGACAACCTTCACGTTGCTTCCTTTCCATTCTCTCTTTTCTTGTTGCATCCTTGCAGGGTCTGACTTCTCACCCTAGAAAATGTCGTATGCAACATATAAGTGATTTAAATCAAACTGCTCAACCTACCAATGTTCTAAAAATTAACATAAATTATCAAAACGTCTGAGACTAGAAAAAAAAAACAGTTACATGATCCAGTAGACTCTGATGTGTAGCCCAGAAGATAGTATCGTCAAAGCAAGTTTTTAGCATTGCAGCACGCAAAACTTTCTTTGGAGACATTTGCAAATTTAATGGCGTCCATCCTAGAAGCAATTCAAATTCAGAGTTAACATAGGATGATAAGAATTGTGACCATGAAACTCATGTCTGGAAAAAAAGTAAAACGGAGTCACAAATAAATTATCCATAGTTCATGTGAAAGCACGTTGATGTCACATATTTTAGACAAAAACATACTTGAACAATAGAAAGTGAAAAATTATATTGTTTCATTCCACATAAATGCTCGAGCAATAAATATTTTAAAGGTTTCTCTCTCACAATCAAACTCAAGTAAACAAATATTTAATTTCCCTACAACCAACATCCAAGGAATAGATTTGTTTCAATTTGTGCAATGTTATCATTCCCACGTCCAATTAACAAAAGATATGACAGACAAGTTGGAGCCTTGCCATATTTTGGAATATAGACCACATATTAATAAGATAAACTTCCTTCACCATAAACATCAGCTGTAGCAAGGGTTGAGACATGGCCATAGGGCTGCTTCCTGCAAAATCAAATTATACAAAATCTTGAATCACATGAGCAAATCATTGCAAAAAAATCACCAGCGCCATTCATATGTAGAGATAATATATATTAGGGGAGAAAATGCTCTCACCACCAAAATTTGGGTTCAGTTTGCTTGAGTGAGATTGTGAGACCTCGGTTCTAAACAACTAATCTCGGCTTAAACAACCATTAAGCATACAAGATCCAAGACCAAAGTAAGAAAGAAATTTTTTTTTTTTTTTTAAAGGGGGTGTGCTCGGGCGGGCAAAACTGTCGCTCGAGCGCGTCCTAAACTCCAGCACTGCTGGAGTACTCGAACTGGGGTGCGCTCGGGCTGCTAAAAACTGCAGCTCGGGCGCCCCCCTGCAGCAGAAACAGAACAGAGCATAAAAAGCTTGGCAGCTCAAAATAAAAGTTATTCCATACATCAAACTCAAATTCATGCATTAAAAACATAACTTCTCCAGTTATTACATGAAGTGCTAGCGTTGATCAACTACGAACCAGTCTATAACATGCAACATAAGACTCGCAAAATCGATACAACATAAAAACGAAGTTCGATAAAATCTACGTTCGATTACATATTCGACTTCTAAAACAACAAGGCCTCACGTCTATCATCTCAACCACCTAGCCATGTTGCCTCTGACTCGGTCCTACCCCACCTGTTGCCAAGCACACATACAAAAACAAGACAACAGCCGGATAATCCGGTGAGAATATGATTCCCAGTAAAAGAGACAAACATGCATATCATAAAAACATCTCAAACGAAATGCATCAACTTCCAGATATTCAATTAACAACCATGCAATTCCATAAGCATATATAAACTCAATTCAGATGCATAAATGCAATGCATGTCTTTAAATCTGGGATTATCAAGTCGGATAATCAAAAGAGTTGCTGCTTTTGCTTTTGGGATCCCGAGGACGAGATCACGTAAACAACTCACTGACTCTCCCGATCGAGGTGGTGATACGTATCTCCATCCTCTAGACTTTGGTGCGACTATAAGGAGTATGCTAGCACTAGGTGAAACATCTACACCCAGGCCACTCACAATATAATCCCCAAAACGTCTATCATAAAAGGGTCGTCCTGCCCACTGCTCAAATCAAGGATTCTTAGCTCAATATGAATGCAATGCAAAACATAACTCAAATAACTCAAATAATCAAATAACATGCAAGTATGTGATTTTTCCGGAACACTCGAATCAAGTCGGATTCGAGTCACACGTTCCATTCAAGTCTAAGTCATCTTTTAGCTCTTTCAACAACGTCGATGCTCCACAACCTGGAAACAACAACGATTCCTCAATCAAGATTCAATCAAACTTCCTCAATCGATAATAAGAAATCGATACTATATCGGCTAAAATCTTCAAAGCGATACAACTCTTGAAATCTCGAAACTCAAAGGACTGCAAATGAATCTGTAAAAGAAGTAATAAAGGCTCGAGATCAATATCGACAATCCAACTCGACTGAAAATGGTTTGATTCAATTCAAACCAAACTATAGCCCAAAAATTCAAACCGGCAGCATAACGGCTATAATCTGATAAAATCGGAAACTCAGACAGCATAATATCAATCCAATAGACTCCATTCAACCAACAATCCATCAAAACAACCAATTCTAACAAATCACAAAACTCACTTTTTCGAAAATCCCTTCTAAAATTCATAACAATTTCGAATGACGCTCTATTTCAAAACCGACAGATAATAAACGATCAGAACTCTGCCGAGATCAACATACTCGAATCTCGAACGATTCTAACAACATCCAAAAACTAGAATGAACCTGATCGAAGAAAAACTTACTATAAAACAGAGCTCTCTCAGCTGTGATCGCTAATCTGCCTTCAGAAATAAATTCCAACGGACGGATCGACCGGAAACTCAAATCTAAAAGCTTGAGATGTCGTTTCTTTCTTCTCCAATGGAGGAACCGATGGAAGGGAAGATGATGAAGTGAATAAAAAGTCAAAACAAGCTATAAATATCTAACAAACTATATTTTTGCATTTTAGTCCCTGAAAAATCCAAAATTTGGACCCTTATCAAAATCAAGTCGGCTCTTGAACTCTGGAATCTCTGATTATCTCAAATAAAGTTAATTAAGATAAAATCGGGGCGTTACAGAGATTCCATGGGATATTTCACCTCCCCATCCTGATATGTTGAGAAAAGTTGCATCAACTACTTTTCAAATGCACAATAAATATCAAAGTCAATGATACTTACAGATTTATTATAACTATCAGGTTCTGATGGTCTTTCCAACGCTATCGCAACAAGACAAAATACAATGAGTTGTTTAACTACCAAAATTTAGGCGTGCAAGAAATATTAAAAATAAGAATGGAACTAACCATTAGAAGTTGACAGAGCTGAAGCTATTTTAAGCAGCCTTCAATGGCATGAGAAGGAACCAGATGCAGAACATTTTTCTCAAATAGAATTGATTAATTGTTTGTGATTAGCACAAGAAATCATTTCTTCAACTTCACTTCAACCAACAGACTAAAGAAAGTAAAAATAAGTGGAAAAAAACTCACTCCGCTAAATCGCTAAGTTGTCGTAAGACGCCGACAAGTCCCGAAACGGTGATTCCAAACAAAATTTCCTTAAGATCTTCCTTGAGGGGGAAAAAAAGATCCAAACTCCCGATAGAATCGATTTGCGAATTCGACGCCGATAGTAGACTTGGACTCCAAGCTGAACTCATTGCGAGTAAATCTGGAGAGCAAATTGGACTTTCCGACGCCGGAATCTCCGATCAACACAACCTTGAAAAAATAGTCGTAGTCATCGTCCGCTCAATACGCACCAATGAATGTGTTCTAATATCTGTGAGAGAGAGCGAAGAAAAGTAAAAGGGTGCCAAGAACGAAATCTTACCATTCTCTAGCTTCAATCGGCAGATTTCCGACGTCTAGGGCGACGAATCAACGTCTTGGAGCGGGAGCTAGGGCTAGGGGAGAAAGGGAATCGATCGTGGGAAAGGTTTGGGAAGGGGAGAGAGATGATTCTTTACGCCTATGTACATATACATATGTATTTATTGTATATAAGATAAGACTATGGTAAAAAAAATAAAAAACGTAGTCTATCTATTAAAAAAATCTTATAGACTACGGTACAAAATAACCGTAGTCTATTGATTTTTAAAAACATGCTCATAGACTACGGTATCGCAAAACCGTAGTCTATTTATTAAAAAAACGCTCATAGACTACGGTACAAAATAACCGTAGTCTATTTTTAAAAAACACATGCTCATAGACTACGGTTTTTAAAAACCAATGTTGTAGAACATAAACAACAAAGGTTTTTACAAAACTGTAGAAGTATATTTTAAAACACGCCCATTAACTACGATTTCTGTAAAAACCGTAGTTAATTGTAAAAATACTACGGTTTTATTAAAAACCGTAGTCTTTCTGGTGTAGTCTATTACCAAATTTCTTTTAGTGATGAGATTATATGTATGTCATACTGAATTATATTTTATAATCTCTTCATTACATATTGTTTCTGTTATAGAATAAGACATATTTTGCAGAAAAAATGAGAACCCCAGACAGAACAGAGCAGTGTTATGGTAAGTTTTGAACCGATTGATACAATGATTTCACTGAGGAGGATGTTAGATTAACAACTCCAGAGCTATTAATCACCAACTCAGAAAGATACAAAATATGTTATGGCTAGAAAGAGGTTGAGTTAAAGAGCTGGATCAGTTTTTCAAGAGAAGAATATTCAGATGAACATAGAACCAGCCTGATTATATATCAACTCCATACCTTAGCAATAAATTGGTAAATTGTAAAGAATAGCTGAAGAACAGAGGCATTGAAATGGTTTGGAAGGTAAGTAAACAGAATTGTTTTTTTCTGTATATGATAAAGAAGATAGAAAAGAAGAATTTACAGAACAGAAGCATAACAACTTGAATGAGTTGATTGAAGTCAGTGATAGAGTAAAAAAACCACGAATCGGTTGTACGAAGAAAAGTTGAAATTTTATTCACACCTCTGTAGATGAGAAAACTATGATCATCACCATCACTAAATATTCCATAGCAGTATAGCTATGAAGCAAGAAATAGTGACCACAACAGTAAAGATCGATTCAGTCTAAGAGCCAATATTTTAAGACATAAGAGACTAGCTGTGTGGGGACCTCGGGTTGCTAATCTCATCTTAGGGCAATTAATGAACAATTAACATTCATTAAACATCAATTAAGAACCAAGAGCAAAGTAAAGCAAATTTTTTTTTTTTTTTAAAATCAGTGTCTCGCTCGATCGGGGAAAAACACCCGATCGAGCGAGCACAATTGCTCAACTCTCGGATGGAACACAATTTGGCCTCGCTCGATCCGTCAACTTCTGCGGATCGAGCGAGCCAAACACTCAAATCCTCTATTTGCAATATTACAAGGCTCGCTCGAGATTGCAATCCCGGTTAGCCAACTTGTGGCTAAGGGCTTTTATGACTCTATGTATAAACAATCTTTGTTTAATATAATTTACATTCATTAATGGAATTTTCTTTGTCTTTCTTCATATTGTTATATTGTGATATACTATTGATGTTTTGATAAAGACCTTGAATATACTATAGGGTAAGTAAGATGAGATAGTGAATAAAGAGAGATCACTATTATGAAACACATCTTATAGTCACTGTATATTCTAAACAGTTCCTAGTCAATTGAGCCGTCCGTTAATAAGGATAAGGATCGCTCGAGATTGAGACTAGCATTTGTGATGCCAAGTACCACGTTTCATTGGTAATGGACATGGAGATGTTCAAAGCATGCAAATGGATATTCATATGATGAATGATCGAACTACCCTATTCGGACTTTCCAAGTAGTTATCACTTATCGAGTGGATAAAGTCCGCGGTTTTGGTTGTACACCATTAGTCTTTACTACTTGAAACATCATTGAGACTCTATATGCTAGTACTGTACTTTGACTCGTTTACCGACTCTATTAGGGTCATCAGGTGTCGGGATTGGGTACAGTTACGACACATATAGGAGTCGATGCTTTGTTGTCAAGGATTCACCACATACTTGCGAGTGTGGATATCCTATGCGATCTGAGGAGATATTAGTGTGACGAATCTCTGGCCAGAGTACATGATGTGTTTTAGGTTACTCGGTTTTCCTAGTAACACATGTGATGTCACTATTTGATCTTCAAGATGTAATGCATAGTTATCGAATCTCGAACGAATCTCGATGCACCAATGGTTGTTGATTCGATCGGGATATATGGATGAAGGGACCGTACTGTACGCTAACCAAAATCTACTTGTTCTTGCAGGCACTATCAGTGATACCTAGGGAATCATGGGGTGATGTTGCTAGATGCTCTTACCATGATTCGTTGGGCAAGTCGGAAATCGTTGTTCCGAGTCACAAGGAGTTGTGAGCCCACGGCTAGCTGTATCCCTGAACCATTGAGGGTCACACAAGTAATTTATTACTAAATCCCGTTGAGATAGTTAAATTTAAAGAGTTAAATTTAATGAAAGAGAAGTTGGACTTCTTAACTAAAAGGGAGTGGAATTTCCTAAAATGACATAGGGATGGGCATTTTTGGAAATCACTGAATTCGGATTCAGAAAAATTATCTTGACTTTAAAAGATGCAGAAATGGTTTCTGTGCACATTGGTAAAATCAGTTTATCAATCGGAGTCACGATGAATTTTATATTAATTTCTATAATAACAGGCTTGGCTTGTTGGGCTTAAGTTATGGATTGTGGGCCCTAAGGAGTTAGAGTCCTCCTAATACAATTATAACTTAATCTAGTCTAGAAATTATCTATAAATACATGTGTAGTGTTCGAAAATCAGTAAAAATTAATCTTGCAATTTTTGAATTACACAATAAATATTCTAAGGGGATTTTCGAAATCCTCTACTCCTTTTTGAGATAATTCAGTCTGTGATTTTTGTTTGTGAAAAATTACATTCTGAATTGACAGATCAAATCTGTTTAATCTCATCGATAAACATCTGATTGATTTCTAGTGCAATCAATCAGAGGGTTTAAGTTTTCTGTTCGTGAACTTAATTCCGGAGGTTGACCGTGATAGTCATCGGTTCCCGGGATTTACAAGAAGAGCAGATTAAATTCTGTTGGATTCCATAATCAAGACTTTGCTTGAATAGGTAAAATATTTAACTGTGTTTATTATTTTACTTGCAACAATTTTAATCGTTT
This sequence comes from Henckelia pumila, assembly GCF_033568475.1. Classification (NCBI taxonomy): domain Eukaryota; kingdom Viridiplantae; phylum Streptophyta; class Magnoliopsida; order Lamiales; family Gesneriaceae; genus Henckelia; species Henckelia pumila. Next base: position 220,370,586 of record NC_133123.1, on the reverse strand, counting down.
GGATTTGATACCCACGATATGGAATCGTTCCATATCGAAAAATAAAATTTTTTAAACTTCCGCTGCTTCGGGTATCACATCCGTGTGATCAGAGAATGCATGATCCAATAGATCCAGTACCCTGTGCACCCTCAGATCCTCGTTGTGGACACACTCGTGCAAAATGTCCCATCTTGTTGCAAATGTGGCAGCTTCCAAATACACCTCGGCATTGTTCACTGGTATGTCGACCACCACACTTGGTACAATACACATCGGACCTCTGTCCCGCTCGAGACTGTCGAGATCCACTGGAACTAGAAGAGCTACTACCAGGACGTTTAAACTGTTTCCCTTTGCCCTTGAAGAAGTTCTTCTTTCCACTACTACTACCTCCAGCTTCAAATCGAGGTGGCGGTGGAATTTGTGGCTGCTCTTGGGACTGTCTCACTGGCTGTGGCACAAACTGTGCTCCTCGTTGTTTTAGTATCCCTGCTTCTGCACCCTTTGCTCGATTCAGAGCATCCGCAAAGGTATTCGGTCTTCCCGAATTCACAAGTGTAAACACATCAGGATTCAAGCCATTGATAAATTGATCGGCTTGAGCTTCATCACTAACAGCAATATGTGGAGCAAACTTCAACAGGCTAGTGAATTTTGCAATGTATTCCTCGATATTTAACTGTCCCTGTTGCAAACTCGCAAACTCTGCTCCTTTGTCCTTGCGATAAGACACAGCAAAGAAACGCTGATAGAAAGCAGTTCAAAATACAGACCAGGTAATAACAGTACCTTTCTTTTCCAATGCTTTCTTCGTCGCTATCCACCAACTCTTGGCAAGGTCATGCAGTTGATGAATAATCAGCCTCACACGACGATCATCTGAATAGTCAATGGACTCGAATAACTGCTCAATTCTTCCAGCCAGTTCTCACACTCCACAGCATTCTCATTTCCTTGCAACTTCGGTGGTTGGAATGACTGGAATCGTTTTAGAAGTTTCTCCATCGGATTAGCATCACTAAACTCATTAGTAGAAGTACTACCCTGTCCATGTTCAGTTGCTGTCACTGGGACCTGTGCAGCATTTTTCTGTTCAGGCTCATTCATAGCCAATGTCTGTCTAACCCTCGGTGCTGGTCGGGGAGGCATATCTGATAATCAAACAGATTAGTGTACAGTTCAATCTCAATTACAACAAGTCTATTGCAGTCCACATTGCCTTCTAAAAGATCGAGTTTCGATTCATCCTCATAATACATGCTAGTACTTCAATCAAATATCCAGATAGCATGTAATTCAAACCATTGTATAGCATATTCTTCGCAAATTATCATAGCATCATGTGATAATTTAATATCTGTAATCAATCAATCATATACCATACAATTATGAAAGAAATAAATAAATCAAAATAGAAGACTCGATCTACCCCGCTCATCTAATCTCAGTCCAAGAAAACTTATGCTTTAAAACCACCTGTTGTGGGGACCTCGGGTTGCTAATCTCATCTTAGGGAAATTAATTAACAATTAACATTCATTAAACATCAATTAAGAACCAAGAGCAAAGTAAAGCAAATTTTTTTTTTTTAAATCAGTGTCTCACTCGATTGGGGAAAAACACCCGATCGAGCGAGCACAACTGCTCAACTCTCGGATGGAACACAATTTGGCCTCGCTCGATCCGTCAAATTTTGCGGATCGAGCGAGCCAAAAACTCAAATCCTCAATTTGCAATATTACAAGGCTCGCTCGATCCGTCAACTTCTGCGGATCGAGCGGCCTCAAAATTCCAGAAATTCAGCAGAAAAGTTTTTTGCTGTCAAGGATTGCATCTTGGCACAATTCAACATCAATCAAAGTTACTAACATGATATAACTTCTATAAACATACATATACTCATAAATCAAGTCTTGAGCATAATAAACTAGCTTTTACAACTTCAACTAGATCACAAATTACTCAAAACATAAGATTACACAACTTGTTTCAAAGTTCTTCCAACATATCATGTTAAGTGTTATATCATGCTTGCCATACTTCTAAGTACATCTACAACTCGAGTCCTCACGTGCTAGACTCTCTCCCAGCTGTCAATGATGTCGATGACTAGCTCCTGCCCCATCTGTTGTCATGCACACATACAAAACAAGACAACAGCCGGATAAACTCCGGTGAGATACAATTCTCAGTATAACCAACATATAGAAAGCGTTAAATAAATCATCTTGACTCTATTTAAACTCGACTCAACAAATAGAGTACGTAAACGCTTTACATACAAATTGATTCACATAACTTCAAAGCCATCAAGATTCATAACTGATCTTGACATGGATATCCATCTAACGAGTTCGTAAACGACTCGCAAATAAGGTTAACCGCAACCTTGGCATAGAATCAATTCAATATAGCATCATATCAACTCGAATATAAATATCCACTACCTGAGATGGATCAACAACATCACAATCAAATCAAAAACATAAACAAGTATGTGGTTTTTGCGGGCCAACTCAAGATTAGTCGTTCTTGAGTTTCAAAGTCCCTACTTCGCGATGTCGTCATTATACCTTCGTTTATCGAGGTTTTGAACTCTTCAAATCTGTGAGATATAAACAAAATACATATATCAAACTTCAAATAAATCTATCATTTCAGAAACGAGTCAAAACCATCAAGAATTCATCAATCAATCGCATTTCAAACCTCAACTCTTTCTTCGTTAGTTCAAGTCGGCGTCTTGTGTCGTTTAGCCTTCAAACTCAACTGAAATTGAAGAATAAAAATTCTATAACATTCACATCATCAAGATAAGAACTTCAGCTCAGATATAGGCTATCAAAACGATCCAAAAACTCGAATCGACGGTGTAGCGATTCAAAATCGGTAACCGACGTAATCCCGAAATCATTTCTTTTATTCAAACCATGTGTACGTTCTCTCAATCAAGAAAACCAGCTGATATAATCTTCAAAACCTCAGCACAAACAGCCATAACAATCATAAAACATGCTAGCATCAAGATTCAACATAATAACATAAGCTCTTCATCCGGTTTCGAAAATAGAAACGATACAACTCAAAAACATGATCAATGATTCAAAATCTAATATCTGCCCTTTATTGATTTCGAAATCCATATAACACAACATAAAACTTACACGAGATCGAAGCCCTCATCGTAAGGATTCCAGAACAATTTACGGAATCAAAATCAGATAACCGGTTCAAAAGTTACGAGACTTTGAAGATTGCAAATCCAAAAGAAACGAAAGGATCTCGGCTTCTCTGTTCTTATTTTTCTGAATTGAACTTAAAGTTACACGTGCACATGTTGAGTCTTACAATACAAATCTGATAACTTATATACAAATTGCAATTTAGTCCCTCAACTCTTCAATAATTGCAATTTGATCCTCAGCCCTTATTTTAATTCAATTCCAATCCTAAATAAATTAAGAATATTAGAATTTAAATCGAAACTCTAAATATTCCCAAATTAAATATACTCGGATTAAAATTAAATAAATTCGGATTAATATTAATTAATCTCGGGCCTTACAAGCTGAAGCAGATTAAGAGGAAATTTGAATATAAAATAATCTCATCAAAAATAAGCAAATACAAAAGATTAGTCTCAAGCTGCACCACATAATGAGATTGCAAGTAATTGAGTAATCTAATTAATCTGCTTATATATTGATTGGATTGCATACATTCATCCAATGGTGATTTGTTATGCTACAATCTGTATTTTTTGAGCCTTTATTAATTGTATTTGCTGAGAGTTTTCCTTTGAGTAGATGGAACGCAACTATAAGATTAGTCAGAAAAGATAAAATACATATTTGAGGAAATAAGATTGAATTCGATAATTAAAATATTTGGGTATTAAGCTAAGATGCATTATAGATATTAATACAATAACTGCAGTGATTAAGTTAGATCAGCAATAGAAATGATTAGAGATTTATGATATGAGTTTCAAAAAAAAAAGAATCCTTTTATTCGGTACTGGTTATATCAAGATTAATGTAGAAGAGTGTCGGAAGAATTCTAATAGATGTACTAGACCAGGTGATAAGTACATTTTGTATGCATTAGTTCGTGATAGGTTTATGTCTATTTTGTGTGCATTAATATTGTTTTTATGTTTTTTATGTGTTTTAGTGCATTCTTGTGTATTTCACACCTCGGGTTAATTTTTTAGAAAAATGGATTTTTGAAGAGTGAATTACGGAGCACCTTTGGTCAAAAAATCATATTTAATTTTAGATAGATTAAAATCCGATCTCCACTGTTGAGAATGAGTTTCAAGATGTTTTGAAGATGCTGTCCAAATTTCAGCTCGATCCAACTGCTAGAACTCGGGATATGAATTTTTCAAAATCATTGCTCGGAACAGAAAATGTGACGCGCGCGAGCGAGATTTGAACTCGCCCGCGCGCGAGTTACAATTCCAGAAAATTTCTTTTAATTGCACGCGCGAGCGAGAATTCCACTTGCCCGCGCGCGGGTTCCGACATCAGACTGTTCTGAAAAGTCCTTGTGTTGGAAGGAAATTAATTGTATGGGTTCCAGACCATATAAATAGAAGATATAACATATTTTTTAGGGTTTCGAAGTTTCAGAACGCAGACAACACAAGGGAGGCAGCTACAAGGCTTGGGAGAGAAGATTTCTCTTCTTTTTTCTTATTCTTTTTATTTTTGAATTGTTGTTTTTAATTATTGAGTAGTTTTTCTTCAAACAAGACGGCGTGATTGGGTCGAACAAATTCATGTAGAAAACTTGGATGTTTATTTGAGATTTTTCAGAGTTGATTTTCTTTTATTGATTTTTAGATTCATATTTGTCTTGTGAATAGTCTGATCAACTGTTTGCTTGCATGTTAATCGATTCCAAGTCGACAGAGGAGGTATTGATTTCGATCACTTTGATAATCAACACATGGTAAACCGACTAGAAATAGAATTCGGTTTCAGTGTGCGATTTGGGTGTAAACTGAATTTTCATAAATATTTAATGCATTCAAATTTGATTAGAATTATGAAAGATTAATCCGTCAATATTTGAATAGGTTTGATTGTTCTAGAAATAGACCTTTGAACAAGTTAGGAGAATTCCTGTAATCTAAGATTAAATCTGAGTCCTGAATCAGCTACATGTTACATGATTTGTTCGGTACCTACGTGTGTCTTGGTTGTCTCGTTTAATTTAAATTTTTCTTTCAAATATTTTAATTCTTATTTCTTAAGCAGTTTTTATTTTATATTATTATTTTATTTAAATCAAATTGCTCTTTATGATTTTGTCTAGATTAAGTAAAATAATTAATTCTTGAAAATTGACTACAGTCCCTGTGGGATCGATACTTGGACTCTCAATCCACTTTACTATTACTTGACCTGGTACGCTTGCCAGTAGATTCATATCGCACCGAGTTAGCCAGTCACCAGTATAGAACTAACCTAGAATTGACATATCTGTCAGTGGTTAGACTATAAAGAATATATTCAGATGAAATATTCCGACCTTTCTACGACATGAATGAAGTTATATATAGAGTGGTGTCTAGTACGAAGGTCTTATGACAACTCATATAGAAGAGCACTACTTGAACTGAAGAACTCCAGAAACAACAGAATATTGATTAGCAAAGAATTATCCTAGTACCGAAGTGATTATTAATTCTATGACAACAAGTAAGTCAAAAAGATAATATTTGACTATTGTCAAAAGGGAATTAATAGGTAAACTCATATCAATAGAGAATAAGAAAAATCAGTTACAGTTGAGCTTTCTCTTCAATTTTGCTGAAGCTATTACATTATAGAAATCATGATTCTTGAATCTCTTGATATCGATTTTGAGGTTTTTGTTATTCGACCTCGATCGATCTTGATTGACTCTTATTTTTTTTCTAGAGTCTGATTTGATTCATTATTCTTGAGTTTTATGATGCAAGTGAGTTGGTATCACTTAGCAGATTTTGTCATTCATAATATGTAATTTTGGATGATCTTGATTTGAGCAAGTTCCTTTGAGTCGAGATTCGAAAATTTTTGATCATTTAATGTACATATTCAGTGTATTTTGAAGTTTTGGCTTGTAACTGATAGAAATTTTGATATAGAGTACCAGCAAGATTTATGGGTTGATTGCATGATTTGCTAGTAATTGGGGCATAGAAAGAAGAATTAGATGACTGCTTGATCGATTGGGTACAGATCTGTATTGTTTGAAAGTGAGTTTCTAGATAGATACTCACATAATTAGAATTTTTTCAATCCAGCTAAGCCAGATTAGTTAAGAAAGATGAAAGCAAAATCGATATGAGATCAAGCAATTAGAATTAAATTGAGAATGTCAGATTCAGATATAAGACAAGAAAGCAGATCAGAGTAGATGAATTTTGCGATGAACAATCGTTGACTTGTGCCAGATATTCTAGAAATGGAATATCAGATTCTGAAAGAGGCATATTACAACAGATTTTATATCCATTCCGTTGTTTTAAAATATATGAATTACTTGGAAAGTAGTATTGGTGAAAGAAAATGCAAGAAGATACAACAGAATTGAAATTGCCAATAGTAAATTTCTAGTAGAAGAAACAGAAAAGAAGAAATCGGATGGTTTTTGTAACAGATTAGTTACTTAACAGCCGAAATAAGATCAATTTTTCGAATAACTTTAGTTCAAAACTATTGAAATCATCATGATTTTGCGATTTAGATTGTAGATATGATACAAACATAAAAAGATAGTTGTTAAGAATTTAGCAAGATGATAAGATTATAGGAATTATTGAAATCTATTGTCAAGATAGAGACTTTAGATTTGTTTTCTAGATTATGGCACTGATTGATAGATGTTCTGAGTGTTTGGTTGTATGAGATTTAATTATACCATTCTCCGATTAGTGGACTATCTGATGTGATTATCCAGATTTCCGAGAATGCTCAGAACTATAGTACTAGATTAGGTACTAGCTGATTGACTTTCTGCCACTTGCTTACTTTAATTCCTGTTACAGCTATCTGATAGATATAGAGACAGTGTTTTGATTATTCGATGATAAGAAAAGCAGAATTGTCTTTATAGTGAAACGATATTTCAGAAGCATCACTATCAGATCAGATATGATTCAAGAAAAGATAAAGAATGTGAAGATTTATCCGGATAGAACAAGAACAAAGAAGAATCAACATAGATAACAGAAGAATAACATATACAGATGTTGATGTGTGAACAGAATGATCAACAAGAGGATTCGTTTCAGAGCATTATCCAATTTAGAAAGAGATGTCAGAAATGATCTAATTTTGGATCTGTGTGAGTATTCAATCTAGCTTATTGATTACTACTCAATCCTGAATTGTCAGATATACGAAATGTGATTCATACGCATAAGCTAAAGAACATCAACTAGAATATGTTATGTGAATTCAATCCGATAAAGCAGAAGTCGATAAGATTATAAGCTAAGCAGAATAACCGATGCAGATTAGAGGAAGAGCATCTCAGATATAAGTTGATTCTGTGATTATAGAATAATCGAATAGACACAATTGAAGAAACGATCAGATAAAAGAATACAAAAAGATATCAGAATAGAAATCTAAAGCTTACAGAATTGAAGTAAGTATTACTTCAGTCAGTTATAGAGCTTACGAGATTCAGCAGTAAGATCGAATGCGATTTCGAGAACGAAATCATTCCTTAGAGGGGAGAAATTGTAAGGCCCGAAAATATTAAAGAAGTAATTACGACATTTACGAGTTAAATTTTGGAATTGAGAAAATATGAATTTGAGAATTTACGGAAGTAGAGATTTCAATTTTGGGTCGAAAATATTTAAGTTGAGGATTTTCGGATTTTAAGATTTTAATATCCAAAATTCTTAAATTAAAAGATAAAAATATTTGAATTGAATATTTATGCGATTTAAGATTTAAATTATTAGTTTAAATATGAAAAGAATTGATTTAGAAGCAAAGAATTGAAGAAAGACCGATTGCAAATAATGAGAAGTTCAAGGACTAAAATGCGATAAGGTCCAAAATTATTTAATTTTAATCCGAGAATATTTAATTTGAGAATATTTAGAGTTAAGATTTAAATTATACTATTCTTAAATTATTTAGGATTGAAATTATATGAAATCGCTTGTCCGGGGACTGATTTCCAATTATGCCAAAGTTCAAGGACCAAAGCGCAATTTCTTTGCAACTTGCTATGTATAGACGTGTAATATGTAGAATTGATCAGATTTCTCTGCCCACCTCAGCCAAGAAACCGAGAGGAGAAGAAAGAAGGCTTCCAAGTCATTATTCAACCTTTCAAGCTCCGATATCTTTTGATCCGCCCGGTAGAATTTCTGATTGATCGTATATTTGCGATCACAGTTCCGAGTGCTTCATTTTTACGTAAGTTTTATGAAATTATACCATGTTAGAATTTTAATAAGTTTTTAGAATTATGATTTGATTGTATAAACGTGTTCTAGTATATACGATAATAGCATATCTAAGACGGATCGAGAAAAGATCGTCGTTTGAACATGTTATTGATTGTTGAAAGGATTTTCAAAATTCTGAAAATATGGGGATGTATATTTCGAAATTATATTGTGTAATTGGTGATGATATAGTGGTTAGATGGGGGTATTGATGATGCTTATGCTTTTAGAATTGCCGGTTTCAAACCGTTACGCCGTCGGTTTGAATTCAAGTCATGTGATCAAGTGGTTGGATTGTTTTTGAGCCTACATAATATTGAAATGATATTGACAGCTGATATTGAATTGTATATCAATGCATTTTAGATTTGAATTGCAAGAGATCGAGTTCGAGTCGGCGAGCTCGAGTTGGTTGAAATTGAATCAAAGTTTGAATCAAGTAGAGTTTGAACAATCTTGATGATATTGAGCAGATTGTGAAAAGTAAAAAGTTTGATAACTTGTGATTGATCAAGACTGGCACGAGTTCAGATACTTGAATCAGACAAAAGGTATGATTAGACATCATATATTATGGTAAGAACAACTCGAGATCGTTTTGATTATCGAGTTTCCTAAAATCATATACTTTTCTGTTTAAGTGATCTTATGTGATTTACTTGCTATTGTTTCTATGAATGATTATTGAATTGTGTGTTCAGGATTTTTATCAGTATTTTTATGATTTAATTCATTAAGATTATGTTGCATTCATCTTGAACCCTACCTTGAAAAGCATAGAGGGCAGATTGGACTAGATTGTGAAATGACGTTAGGAGAACTATAGTTGAGTGGCATGGATTGTAGATTTGCTTCCAGAGCTAGATGACTCACTATAGTTGCACCAAATTTAGGGAAATTAAGATATTTGACGCCACCTCGATTGGGAGAGTCCGTGGTTAGTTAAATATTTTATTCCCCGGGATCCCAAGAACCGAAATTTGATTGTTATAGACTTGATAACCTATTCCTTGAAACATGAATTGCATTTAGATTATGCGTTTATAAATGCAAGTATGTTTTTATATGCCATTCAAGATGTGAATGTGTTTGTATGCTTGGTATGTGATTGCTAAAGATGAACTGATATGATATAATAATTTAGGAATCGATTATGCTTCTATGATTTACATGTTCTTACATGTTTGAGATTTAATATTATTATAGCATATAGAATTATTATGCTTAAAAGATGTATATGCATGTCGTTCATACTGAGATTTATTCTCACCGGAGTTATGCGGTTGTTGATTTGTTTGTATGTGTACATTGCATTAGATTGGGCAGGATCTGGTCATACTTGACAGGGATAGCTCGAGATTGAGAGATTTAGCACGTGGTGACTCGGGTTTAAGAAGTATAAATGTGCTGTCAAAATTTTATTTTGAAGAAGATAAGCATAAAAAGTGTTTATATTGCCACACTATGGAAGATATTAATATTGTATAAAGATGTTGAAATTCATGTATTGATTGTATTTGATGATGTTCAATACCTTTTCATGCATTTAGGAGTAATTATACATGTTATACATCAGTACTTGGAATAAGACAGCAAAAGAGCAGAAATTCGGAAGTCGGGCAAAACTCAGCTCCCTCGAACGCAGCCTGGGCTCGCTCAAGCGAGCCAAGGGGGTCCTAGACCCGAGTGGTGCTCGCTCTAGCGCACCCTAGGATCTCACGAGCGAGCCACTCTAAAAAAAATAAAAAATTTCAGCGACGGATTTTTGCGTCGCCAAGTGTATGGTTTCGTGTCGCCAAATGTCCTAGTTAAATTTTGTTTTTATTAAACAAATTATATGTTTACTCGATCAGATTGGTTTTTGTAAGCATTTTGTTTATTTATCTGATTGATATTGTATGTGATTAAGTATTGAGATTAGCACCCGAGGTCCACGCAAGAGGTCGTATCAGAGTGTAAAATCTTGGACTAAGAAAGAAGTTGAGCGGGGTATATTGAGTCACATGCATTTATTGTATTGCATGATTATGTTTACTTGATTTGAAGAATTGTATGCAAATTTGATTAATGATTGAACACTACTTGCTTTACTGATAAGAGAATTATGTAAGGGCACTGATTGTAGCGATTGAGATATCTCGTGTCCTAACCTTTGATTATCAGATGGGTCCTCGTCGAGTGATAAACAGAAACACACCGCCAGTTATTCCTATGACTGAGCAAGCTAGCACTGAAGTTGATCAGTTGGATGCTTCAGCGACTCCTATGGAAACCTTGCTAAAGAGGGTTCAGTCGTTCAATCCGCCGTTGTTGATGGGTTCAAAAAATACAGTTGACTATGAGAGTTGGTTGGATGATATGGATCAGTTGTTTGATTCCATTGACTACACCGATGACCGCCGAATCAGGTTAGTAATTCATCAGCTGTGTGGTGGTGCTAAGAGCTGGTGGATCATGACAAAGAAAGCATTTGAGAGTAGAGGTACAGAGGTTACTTGGACTCTTTTTAAATCTGAGTTTTATAAGCGGTTTTTCCCTATCTCGTATCGTAAGGATAAGGGAGCAGAGTTTGCAAATCTGAAGCAAGGGAATCTGAACATTGAAGAGTATGTGGCTAAATTTGATAGTCTGTTGCGTTTTGAACCGCTAATTGCCGGGGATGAAGAAGCTAAGGCAGATCAGTTCATCAATGGGTTGAACCCCGACGTCTTCACTTTGGTTAACACCAACAGGCCTAACAACTTTGCGGATGCCATGAATCATGCAAAGGGAGCAGAAGCAGGCTTGTGGAGGCAAAGAGGTAACCAGGTAGCACCTTAGCAACAGAGGCAGTATCAGAACCCACCGTCTCAGTATCAGAATCAACCATCTCAGCATCAGAACCAGCAGCAGAGGTATGAAGGTGGTAGCAGTGGGGGAAACAGAAAGGATCAGTACAAGGCAAGGGGTAAACAGTTCAAAAGGCAGGGGAACAGTTCGTCTAGTTCCAGTGGTTCCCGACAGTTTGGTTCAGGACAGAGCTCTGGATCATCATCCTTGTACTGCAGCAAGTGTGGGGGAAGACACTCACCAGATCAGTGTGTGGGAGTCTTCGGTAATTGTAACACCTGTCAGCAACCGGGACACTTCTCTAAGGTGTGCCCTCAGCGTAACAGAGATAGAGCTCCGAGTGGGAATTCGTCTAGACCTGCAGTTCAGCCTGAGAGGCAGTCGTCTGCAGTGCACTCTTTCCAGCCTCAGCAGCAGAACAGACAGGGAGGTAATTGTAGTGCGAACCAGCCTCCGAGACAGCAAGCACGTGTCTTTGCTTTGACAGAGGATCAGGCTCAGGCATCACCTGCTGATGTTATAGCAGGTAACTGTTTGATTTTTTGTCATTCTGATCATGTTTTGATAGATACAGGTGCTTCCCATTCCTTTATCTCTGAGAAATTTGTGTTATTGCATGCTTTGCCTACTGAGTTGTTGCCTACAGTAGTAGCTGTTACTTCACCTTTGGGTGGAGGAATTGTTTCTGTCAGATTAGTCAGGAACTGTGAACTGTGTTTTGAAGGAAATTTGTTAGAATTCGACTGTATCGTATTTGGACTGTCAGATTTTGATTGTATTGTCGGTATAGATGCTTTAACCAAGTACAGGGCAATAGTTGATTGTTTTCCGAAGGTTGTACGGTTCAGACCTGAAATGGCAGACGAGTGGAAATTCTTTGGAAAGGGTTCTCGATCTAGAATTCCTTTGATTTCAGTGTTATCTATGACTCATTTGCTACAGAAAGGTGCAGAAGGATTTTTAGTGTATGCAGTTGATGTACTGAAATCTAGCCCAGCTTTGGTATATTTACCGGTGGTTAGAGAATTTGTTGATGTGTTCCCGGAAGAGGTTCCTGGTTTGCCACCTATTCGAGAAATCGAATTCAGCATTGACTTAGTGCCAGGTACTCAACCTATTTCAAAAGCTCCGTATCGTATGGCACTTATTGAATTGAGAGAGTTGAAGGAGCAGCTTGAGGATTTGATTGCCAAGGGATACATCAGACCTAGTGTATCGCCTTGGGTTGCTCCTGTTCTATTTGTTCGGAAGAAGGATGGTTCTATGCGGCTCTGTATCAACTACCGCCAATTGAATCAGGCTACAGTTAAGAACAGGTATCCTTTACCCCGAATAGATGACCTTTTTGATCAGCTGTAGGGTTCTTCTGTCTATTCTAAGATTGATTTGAGGTCAGGTTATCACCAGTTGAGAGTGCGAGAGGAAGATGTTCCTAAGACCACATTCAAAACGAGGTATGGTCACTTTGAGTTTATAGTCATGCCATTCGGTTTGACTAACGCTCCAGCGGTTTTTATGGGATTGATGAACCGTATCTTTCAGCGCTATCTAGATGAGTTCGTCATTATATTCATCGATGATATTCTTATCTATTCAAAGAACCGTACTGACCATGCAGAGCACTTGAGGATCATCTTGCAGATCTTACGAGTGGAACAGTTGTTTGCCAAGCTGTCGAAATGTGAATTCTGGCTAGATCGAGTTGTCTTTCTCGGTCATATTTTTTCTGAAGATGGGATTTCTGTCGATCCCAGCAAGATTGAAGCGGTTATAAATTGGCCTAGACCTACTTCAGTGCCGGAGATCCGAAGCTTCATGGGTTTAGCTGGTTATTACCGTCGTTTCATCGAGGGTTTCTCGTCTATTGCCAAGCCAATTACCCAGCTGACTCAGAAGAATGCGCCTTTTGTTTGGACTTCAGATTGTGAGGCGAGCTTTGTTGACCTAAAGAGGAGACTGACCAGTGCTCCGATTCTTTCTATTCCGAAAGGTACTGTAGGTTTTACCATGTATTGTGATGCTTCTAACCAAGGATTAGGTTGTGTTCTTATGCAGCATAAGCATGTGATAGCGTATGCGTCGAGGCAGCTGAAACCGCACGAGACTCGTTATTCGGTTCATGACCTTGAACTAGCTGCGATTGTATTTGCTTTGAAGATCTGGCGCCACTATCTTTATGGTGAGTATTTCGAGATCTTTTCTGATCATAAGAGTCTTAAGTACTTGTTTTCACAGGTAGAGCTGAATATGAGACAGAGAAGATGGTTAGATCTGTTGAAAGATTTTGACTGCGAAATCAAATATTATCCCGGAAAGTCAAATGCAGTTGCAGATGCATTGAGCCGAAAGCTTTGTTCTTTATCTCTTTCTACTATTGGTGTTTCTCAGTTGATCGATGATTGTTGCACTTCTGGCTTAGAGTTTGAAACAGATAGGGAGACTATCAGGGTGTTTTCTATTCAAGCCGAGCCGGAGTTGTTTGTTGCAATCAGAGAAGCACAGAAGTCTGAGCCGAGTATTCAAGTTTCAGTGGAGAAAGTCAGATCTGGGCATCAGTCTGAATTCCAGGTTATAGATAAGTCTTGTTTGTGAATAACCGTCTTGTTGTGCCTGATGTTGCGGAGTTGAGACAGCGTATTCTCCGAGAGGCTCATTGCAGTCGGTTCAGTATTCATCCTGGAAGTCGTAAGATGTACAACGACCTGAAGAACCAGTTCTGGTGGAAAAGAATGAAGAGCGATATTGCGAGGTTTGTATCTCGGTGTTTGAACTGTCAGCAAGTAAAAGCAGAACGAAAGTGACCAGGAGGTCTATTGCACAGTCTATCTGTTCCTGAATGGAAGTGGGATCACATTTCCATGGATTTCGTCACGAAGCTACCATGATCCGTTCGAGGATGCGATGCCATTTGGGTAGTGATCGACCGATTGATGAAGTCTGCGTGTTTTATTCCGTACAGGATGACGTATCGTCATGATCAGATGGTTGAGTTGTATGTTAAAAATGTTGTGAGATTGCATGGTGTGCCGAAGTCGATCGTTTCAGACAGAGATCCTAGATTCACTTCTCACTTTTGGCACAGTCTTCAGGGGGCACTTGGTACTCGATTGCATCTGAGTACAGCTTATCATCCTCAGACCGATGGACAGTCAGAGCGAACTATCCAGACGTTAGAGGATATGTTGCGAGCGGTAGTGCTACACTTTGGCACTAGTTGGCAGGATTCTTTGCCTCTTGTCGAGTTTTCTTACAACAACAGCTTCCAAGAGAGTATCGGTATGGCGCCTTTTGAGGCTTTGTACGGCAAGAAGTGCCGATCTCCGCTGTTTTGGGATGATTTGTCCGAGTCACCAGATTTGGGACCGGAGATGCTTCGAGATATGGCAGAGCAGGTTAAGGTCATTTAGTCTAGAATGAAGTCAGCTCAGGATAGACAGGCAAAGTATGCGAATGTCAGGCGTAGACCTCTGAGTTTTGATCAGGGAGACCGAGTCTTTCTGAATATTTCACCTTTCAGAGGCACTGTCATATTCGGTAAGAGAGGAAAGTTATCTCCGAGATTCATCGGGCCGTACGAGATTCTGGAGAAGATAGGCGATCTTGCCTACAGACTTGCACTTCCTCCGTTTTTATCTAGTATTCACGACGTTTTTCATGTCTCTATGCTGCGAAAGTATCATCCAGATCCTTCTCATGTTCTTCAGCCTGACGAAGCCGAGTTAGACGAGACTCTGAGCTATTTTGAACGACCGATTCAGATCCTTGATCGGAAAGAAAAATAACTCAGAACCAAGTCGATTCCGTTGGTGAAAGTGCAGTGGAGCCATCACAGCGTCAAGGAAGCGACTTGGGAGACAGAATCTGACATGAGACAGCGATTTCCGGAGTTATTCGGATGACGTGAGTTCTTCTTACTGTCTTTAGTTTTTTATTCTATCTTATGAGTTGTGGTTCTTGTTGATTTCGAGGACGAAATCTCTTCTTAGTGGGGGAGAATTGTAACACCCCGTTTTTATCTTAAATGAGTTTATTTAAGTTAATCGTGAAAGAGTGGGTGCCCGGTGAGCCAACTTGTGGCTAAGGGCTTTTATGACTCTATGTATAAACAATCTTTTGTTTAATATAATTTACACTTTTATAATGGCATTTACTTTATCTTTTATCATATTATTATGTTGTGACATACTATAAGATGTTTAGATGAAGACCTTGAATATACTATAGTGTATGTAAGATGTGGTGGCACATGGGGATGGCTATCATGAAACACATCTTATAGTCACTGTATATTCTAAATAGTTCCTAGTCGATTGAGCCGTCCGTTAATAAGGATAAGGATCGCTCGAGATTGAGACTAGCATTTGCGATGCCGAGTACCACGTTTCATTGGTATGGAACATAGAGATGTTCAAAGCATGCAAATGGATATTTATACGATGAATGATCGAACTACACTATCCAGACTTTCCAAGTGGTTATCACTTATCGAGTGGATAAAGTCCGCGGTTTTGGTTGTACACCATTAGTCCTTACTACTTGAAACATCATTGAGACTCTATATGCTAGTACTGTACTTTGACTCGTTTACCGACTCTATTGGGGTCATCAGGTGTCAGGATTGGGTACAGTTATGACACATATAGAAGTCGATGCTTTGTTGTCAAGTATTCACCACATACTTGCGAGTGTGGATATCCTATGCAATCTGAGGAGATATTAGTGTGACGAATCTCTGGCCAGAGTACATGATGTGTTTTAAGAAATGGTTTCTTAGTAGCACATGCGATGTCACTATTTGATCTTCAAGATGCATTGCATAGTTATCGAATCTCGAACGACTCTCGATTTACCAATGGTTGTTGATTCGATCGGGATATATGGATGAAGGGACTGTACTGTACGCTAACCAAAATCTATTGGTTCTTGCAAGCACTATCAGTGATACCTAGAGAATCATGGGGCGATGTTGCTAGGCGCTCTTACCATGATTCGATGGGCAAGTCGGAAATTGTTGTTCCGAGTCACAAGGAGTTGTGAGCCCACGGCTAGCTGTATCCCTGAACCATTGAGGGTCACACAAGTAATGGATTTTTAATCCCCGTTGAGATAATTAAATTTAAAGAGTTAAATTTAGTGAATAAAGAAGTGGGACTTCTTATTTAAGAGTAGAGGGAGTAAGATTTCCTAAAATGACATAGTGATGGACATTTTTGGAAACCACTGAATTCGGATTCAGAAAATTTATCTTGACTTTAAAAGATGCAGAAATGGTTTCTGTGCACATTGGTAAAATTGGTTTATCAATCTGAGTCACGATGAATTTTATATT
This sequence comes from Henckelia pumila, assembly GCF_033568475.1. Lineage (NCBI taxonomy): Eukaryota > Viridiplantae > Streptophyta > Magnoliopsida > Lamiales > Gesneriaceae > Henckelia > Henckelia pumila. Next base: position 220,353,979 of record NC_133123.1, on the reverse strand, counting down.
AATTTCTGAACATGCGGGCTTTGCTTGTCAGGCATGAACATAGGACTAATGGGCCCTAAGCTGTTAGCAGCCCACATTATAAATAAGTTATTGCAGTACAGAAATTAGACACAACTTACACTCAGATTTTCGAAAACCCTAGCCTCCAGTCTAGGAATTTCGGCCGCCCCCCTCTCTCTATCTTAGAGAATTTTTCAGTCTGCGAATTTCGAATTTGCAGTCTGAATTAGCAGATCATATCTGTTCTATCTCTTCGTAGAAACTTCTGATAGACTTTCTAGTGCAGTCTATCAGAGGGATTAAACTTCTGTTCGTGGACCTGATTGAAGAATTGTTCGTTCATCAGTTCCTGGGATATACAACAAGAGCAGTTTAATCTGTTGGTGTCCATAATCTCGTTTCGAGATTTTAAGGTAAAATTTATATTGTTAAAATTTTATATTATCAATTTTAATCGTAGGAATTTGATACCCATACGGAATCGTTCCATATAAAATTTTAAAACTTCTGCTGCACCGGGTATCACTTTCTTTTTCAATCCGGAGAACGACCGTGTTCCAACAGTGGTATCAGAGCAAGGCTGTTCTCGGATTTTATATTAAAATTTTATCGATTGTACAAAGCCTCGATTTTTCAGAAAAATAAAACGGAAAAGAAAAAAAAAATATTTTCGGGGCTGCCCGCTGCCCGAAGGCAGCGAGCAGCGCCGCGTGCAGCCCTGCGCGCAGCTTGGCTGCGCGCAGATGGGCTGCACGCAGCAGCCCTGCGCGAGCTAGGGAAAGCGTTGCCCTAGCCCGCGCAGCTGGGCCGCATGGAGCGGCCCAGCGGCTGGGCTGGACGAGTCCAGCCCAGCGACGGGCGGGCAGCCCGGGATTGTCCCGGGCTGCCCAGAAATTTTTTTTTTTATTAAAAATTAAATTTTTTCGTGAATTATGAATTCTAGCCCAAAATGGTTTTGGGCCCAGTTTTTTGCCCGATTGAAAATTGTTTCAGTTGGTCCACGAGGCAATAAGTCAAAATTGTTTGAGCCCAAAATTTTTAAGAAAATTAATTTTTGGATTTTATCTATTTATATTTATTGCCATTGCATGATATCCAATAAATTAATTTTTGAATTAAATATTATTGGATAAGGATGATCAATTGCCATGACCAATATTATAGGTGTATGTTAGGTTGTTTACATTTGACTTTATTATTGATTGTTGGGTTTTATTAATGGGCCTGGTTTATGGCCAAAATTTGATTTTATCATTTGTAATAAAAGTGGGCCTGGTTTATGGCCCGTTCCCACCCCTACAATGTATCCCTTTATTTGTCATAGTAATTTATTGTAAATTCACTAGAAATAGTGGGAGTTTTTGAAGATGGAGGTGGGACCAGCAAGCAATGATGAAGACTGAAGAAATGTAAATTGGAAGCACAATGTAATAGGATTGCATTGCATACTTGCATATCACCTAGGATTGGACTTAGACTCGTGATTGGCAACCACGGGTCGATTACTAATGGAATCGATCATCCTAAAATATAATATATGATATTATCGTTGTATGAATATTTAGACTAAATTGTATGAATCCCGCAAGAATACAAATTTTAAATGATGAGACAAATTTTCAAAATTAAAATCCCTCATTTTAAATATGATTTAAAATTGATATCAAGATAAATAAAGGAAATTTAAATATTGTTTAAATGTTCCTACCTTCCATCAACGATCAATGTATGAGATGCTACCCGCGGATACGGTCCGGCTCATATTATTGGGCGGGGCCGTTCGTCGGAAAGTTGTACATTGGATCGACACATGTTGTAAGTTGGATGGAACTCCCATGGGATTGGCTCATATTATTGGGGATCCACATGGCGACCGTCCATCACAACTTAATATTGATGGGTCATCTTGACATGTCACAATAAACGGCGTCATATTATTGGGCCCTTATTGGACATGAGAAAAAACATGGAGGTTACCTTGGAAGCAATTGGGCTCTACCTTTTGAAAATTATGGTTGGCTGATATTATTCGGGACTATAGTTTGTCAATTGGACTCCATGTTCCCACTAAAGAAAATGTTTCTCGTTTTCACTAGAGGGTAGTGAAATCGTTAAAATAGTGGGAGTGAGATTCATAAAATAAATTTTGCCTATTTTATGTCTTAGTAAATTAATTAAACAATCACTGATTATTGTCTGTTTCTTTTTAGTATTTCATTAAGATGAATTCGCGCAATCCACTATTCTCTATTCTCGAACAAAATAAACTGACTGGTGCAAACTATACGGAATGGTTTCGTAAGTTGAAGATTGTCTTGACCTCGGAGAAGATGTTCTACGTGTTAGAAAAATCTCCTCCGAAGGAAGCACCAGCTGATATAAGTCTGGAAGAGTTGGCCAAACTTGATAAATGGTGGACCATAATATCAAGGCCAAATGCTATATGCAAGCTTCGATGTCTGATGAACTCCAGAGGCGATTTGAGGATACCGTGAATGCTGCTGACATTCACGTACAACTCAAGGAACTTTTTGGGGCTCAATCGAGAGCTGAAAGGTTCGCTACTGTAAAAGAGTTAATGACGTGTCGCATGCGTGAAGGGACTTCGGTCCGTGATCATGGGGTACGCGTGATTTGGCTCATTCAGAAGTTGGTAACGCTTGAATTGGTATTGGAGCATGAACTCAATGTGAACTTATTACTTCTCTCTCTTCCTTCATCGTTTTACGGTTTTGTGGTGAATTTTAATATGAACAAGATAGAGGCCTCCCTTGAAGAGATGGTCAATATGCTTGTAACTTATGAAGCCACTTTAAAGAAGGATAAACCGGTTCTCTTGGTGGGCTCCTCTTCTTCTGCTAAGAAGGGGCCAAGTACAAAGGGTAAGAAATGTTCTGCCCCATCCAAGAAAATCGGACCCGAGAAGAAGAACAAGACAAAGGCTTCAAACATGGAAAAGTCCAAGGATTTTTGCCATCACTGCAAGAAACCCGATCATTGGAAACGTAACTGCAAGGAATATCTAGAGCAGTTGCGAATTGCGAAGGGTATGTTTTATATTGAAATAAATGTTTCACTTAATACTACTTCTTGGGTATTGGATACCGGATGTGGATCTCACATTTGCAATGATTTGCAGGTGATGACAAGAAGTCGCAAGCTTAGAATGGGTGAGACCCAGCTGAGGCTCGGAAATGGTTCTAGAGTTGAAGCCAAAGCTGTGGGAGACGTTTATTTAATTTTGCAGAACGATTTTAAGTTACTTTTGAGAGATGTTTTATTTGTTCCAGACTTGATTAAAAACATTATTTCTGTTTCTATGCTTGATAGAGATGGTTTTTCTTGCAATTTTATGAATGGGATTTGCAATATTTACAAGAATGAATGTTTGATTGGAAATGGACAACTTGAAAACGATCTATATAACTTAAAATTAAAAGACGTTCCAATAAATTATGTTGATAAACCGGTAACAATGAACAAAAGGAAAAATCGATAGTCAAAACCCGGCAAACCTTTGGCATGCTAGGCTAGGTCATATTTCCTCAAGGAGGATGAACAAGCTAGTGGGAGAGGGCATGTTTGATATGTCTGATATTAACTCTATACCTACTTGTGAATCCTGCCTGAAAGGAAAAACGACTAAATCTCCATTCAAGGGGAAACCTGAGCGTAGTCAAAATCTGTTGGATTTGATCCATACAGATGTTTGTGGTCCATTTAGAATTGGTACTCAATTTGGCCACACCTACTTCATTACCTTTACTGATGATTATTCAAGGTATGGGTATTTATATTTAATGAAATATAAGTCTGAAGCATTTGAAAAGTTCAAAGAATTCAAGGCTGAAGTAGAAAACAAACTAGGCAAAAGTATTAAGGCACTTCGATCGGATCGTGGTGGAGAATACTTAAGTGCCGAGTTTTTTGGACTATCTAAAAGAGAATGGGATTCTCTCTCAGTGGACTCCTCCTATGACACCACATCTGAATGGTGTTTCGGAGCGTCGTAATAGAACCTTGTTGGACATGGTTCGATCCATGATGAGCTTCACTGAGCTCCCACCATCGTTTTGGGGCTACGCGCTTGAAACGGCGGTTTTGTTGTTGAACAACGTTCACACTAAAGCAGTAGATAAAACACCATACGAGTTATGGAATGGCAAAGCTCCTAAGTATTCGTACTTGAGGATTTGGGGATGTCCTGCTTACGTGAAGCAGACAGTGGGAGATAAGTTGGATAGTCGATCCATCTTATGTTATTTTGTGGGGTATCCGAAGAATTCAATCGGATATTATTTCTATCATCCTACTGAAACAAAGGTGTTTGTTTCAAAGAATGCCACCTTCTTGGAGAAGGAATTCTTATTGGATAAGAAAGGCAAGATGATGGAACTTGAAGAAATTCGAGAAGAACCCGAAATACAAATTAACGATCCTACACCTCAAGAATCATCACAAGACACGCCTATTGCTAGAAGATCCGAGAGGACTTCTAGGCCTCCTGTTAGATATGGTCTTCTTCTTGAAGGGGATCAAAGTGAACCCGATATTGGATGTGATCCAAGAAACTTCAAGGAAGCAATTTCTGATGCGGATTCTAATTTATGGCTTGAAGCAATGCAGTCGGAAATAGACTCGATGCATTCAAACCAAGTTTGGTCTTTAGTAGATCCTCCTGATGGAATTGTTCCAATAGGATGTAAATGGATTTACAAAAGAAAACTTGGGCCTGATGGCAAGGTGTTGACCTATAAGGCACGATTGGTTGCAAAAGGTTATACTCAAAGACAAGGAGTTGACTATGATGAAACTTTTTCACCAGTCGCAATGTTCAAGTCCATAAGAATCCTAATTGCCATAGCAGCATGGTATGACTATGAGATATGGCAAATGGATGTGAAGACTGCATTTCTTAATGGAAACATTAAGGAAGAAATCTATATGATGCAGCCTGAAGGATTCACCTCCATGGGAAGCGAGCATAAGGTATGCAAGCTTCAGAGATCAATTTATGGTCTAAAACAAGCATCAAGAAGTTGGAACCAGAAATTTGATGAAACAATAAAGGATTTTGGTTTCATCAAGAACCCGGAGGAACCATGCGTGTACAAGAAAGTAGTTAAGGATGCGGTAACATTCTTAGTACTTTATGTTGATGACATCCTACTCATTGGGAATGACGTAGGGATGTTGCAGTCAACAAAGATATGGTTATCAGGTAGATTCTCGATGAAAGATTTGGGTGAGGCATCCTATATTCTAGGGATACAGATCTATAGAGATAGATCTAAGAGAATGATAGGACTCACTCAAGCAACCTACATCGACACTATATTGAAAAGGTTTTCAATGGATGAGTCCAAGAGAGGACATCTACCTATGTGTCATGGAGTTTCTCTATCCAAGTCTATGTGTCCCAAGACTGACAAAGAGATAGAGAAAATGACACATATACCATATGCATTAGCCATAGGGAGTATCATGTATGGGATGATATCCACCAAATCGGATGTGGCATTTGCTCTGAGTGTCATGAGCAGATATCAAGCCAATCCCGGTCAAATGCATTGGAAAGCCGTGAAGGATATTCTTAAGTACTTGAGAAGAACTAAGAATGTATTCATGGTTTATGGAGGAAGAGAACTGAAATTGGAAGGCTATACCGACTCTAGCTTCCAAAGTGACGTGGATGACTCGAAGTCAACCTCTGGATTTGTGTTCATGCTCAATGGCGGTGCTGTCTCTTGGAAGAGTTCCAATCAGGACACCACAGCGGATTCCACCACTGAGGCAGAATACATTGAGGCATCAGCTGCTGCTAAAGAGGCCGTTTGGATGAGGAATTTCGTCTAAGAGTTGGGCGTTATTCCTGAAGCTGTTGGTCCAGTCCCGGTGTACTGTGACAACACGGGTGCCGTTCCTCAGGCAAAGGAACCAAGGTCTCATCAAAGATACAAACACGTACTGAGAAAATACCACATCATCCGGGAGATCGTGGAAAGAGGAGACATCACTGTCGAGAGAGTGGCCTCTGCAGACAATATCGCTGATCCACTTACTAAGCCCTTGCCAGGACCATTATTTGACAAACATCGCGAAGCAATGGGACTACATAGTATGACTAGTTGGCTTTAGGGCAAGTGGGAGATTGAAAGAGTGGGTGCCCGGTGAGCCAACTTGTGGCTAAGGGCTTTTATGACTCTATGTATAAACAATCTTTTGTTTAATATAATTTACACTTTTATAATGGCATTTACTTTATCTTTTATCATATTATTATGTTGTGACATACTATAAGATGTTTAGATGAAGACCTTGAATATACTATAGTGTATGTAAGATGTGGTGGCACATGGGGATGGCTATCATGAAACACATCTTATAGTCACTGTATATTCTAAACAGTTCCTAGTCGATTGAGCCGTCCGTTAATAAGGATAAGGATCGCTCGAGATTGAGACTAGCATTTGCGATGCCGAGTACCACGTTTCATTGGTATGGAACATAGAGATGTTCAAAGCATGCAAATGGATATTCATACGATGAATGATCGAACTACCCTATCCGGACTTTCCAAGTGGTTATCACTTATCGAGTGGATAAAGTCCGCGGTTTTGGTTGTCCACCATTAGTCCTTACTACTAGAAACATCATTTAGACTCTATATGCTAGTACTGTACTTTGACTCGTTTACCGACTCTATTGGGGTCATCAGGTGTCGGGATTGGGTACAGTTACGACACATATAGGAGTCGATGCTTTGTTGTCAAGGATTCACCACATACTTGCGAGTGTGGATATCCTATGCGATCTGAGGAGATATTAGTGTGACGAATCTCTGGCCAGAGTACATGATGTGTTTTAAGAAATGGTTTCTTAGTAGCACATGCGATGTCACTATTTGATCTTCAAGATGCATTGCATAGTTATCGAATCTCGAACGACTCTCGATTTACCAATGGTTGTTGATTCGATCGGGATATATGGATGAAGGGACCGTACTGTACGCTAACCAAAATCTATTGGTTCTTGCAGGCACTATCAGTGATACCTAGGGAATCATGGGGCGATGTTGCTAGGCGCTCTTACCATGATTCGATGGGCAAGTCGGAAATTGTTGTTCCGAGTCACAAGGAGTTGTGAGCCCACGGCTAGCTGTATCCCTGAACCATTGAGGGTCACACAAGTAATGGATTTTTAATCCCCGTTGAGATAATTAAATTTAAAGAGTTAAATTTAGTGAATAAAGAAGTGGGACTTCTTATTTAAGAGTAGAGGGAGTAAGATTTCCTAAATCGGATTCAAAAAATTTATCTTGACTTTAAAAGATGCAGAAATGGTTTCTGTGCACATTGGTGAAATTGGTTTATCAATCTGAGTCACGATGAATTTTATATTAATTTCTGAACATGCGGGCTTTGCTTGTCAGGCTTGAACTTAGGACTAATGGGCCCTAAGCTGTTAGCAGCCCACATTATAAATAAGTTATTGCAGTACAGAAATTAGACACAACTTACACTCAGATTTTTGAAAACCCTAGCCTTCAGTCTAGGAATTTCGGCCGCCCCCCTCTCTCTATCTTAGAGAATTTTCAGTCTGCGAATTTCGAATTTGCAGTCTGAATTAGCAGATCATATCTGTTCTATCTCTTCGTAGAAACTTCTGATATACTTTCTAGTGCAGTCTATCAGAGGGATTAAACTTCTGTTCGTGGACCTGATTGAAGAATTGTTCGTTCATCAGTTCCTGGGATATACAACAAGAGCAGTTTAATCTGTTGGTGTCCATAATCTCGTTTCGAGATTTTAAGGTAAAATTTATATTGTTTAAATTTTATATTATCAATTTTAATCGTAGGAATTTGATACCCATATGGAATCGTTCCATATAAAATTTTAAAACTTCCGCTGCACCGGGTATCACTTTCTTTTTCAATCCGGAGAACGACCGTGTTCCAACAAATCGGAGATTAAAGAGTTCACGAGCCGACTTGATTTTAATCAGGTTCCTTTTTGCAAAATTTGGATTTTTCAGGAACTAAAACGCAATTATTGGATTTTATATATTATCTACACTTAGAATTGAGATTGAAAAGTCTTCATCTCCTTCCCCATTCCTTCCTCCTCCATTGTAGCCGATTCCTTTTGCTTCCAAGCTTTGGGATTTCAGTCTGAGCTCGATCCGTCCGTTAGAAATTATTTCTGAAGGCAGATTATCGATCACTGCAGTGAGAGCTCTGTTATATCGTAAGTTTTTCTACGATCAGATATATTCTAATTTTTGGATATTGTTAGAATCGTTCTAGATTCGAGTATGTTGTTCTCTACAGATTTCTGATCGTCTATTATCTGTCGATTTTGAATTTGAGCGACATTCGGAATTGTTATGATTTTTGGAAGCCATTTTCGAAAATTGTGAATTGAGATTTGTTGGGATTGCCTTGTTTTGGTTGTCTTAGAATTGTTATGAGGTTATATCGCTATTGAACTGCTGTCTGCGTTGTCGGTTTGTTCAGTTATAGCCGTTATGCCGTCGGTTTGAGTTTTGGAGATTTGAACCGTTTTTGAAGTTGTTGAACTTGGATTGTAAGTCGATCATGGTAATTGATCTTTGATTGTATCTGAACAGATTCGTTTGGAGTTGTCAAGCCCTGTGTTAGCAGCATTTGGTCGTCGAGAATTGGACGAAGAACGGTAAAGAGATTACCTTGAACCGTTGCCTTTGTTGTTGGATTGTTTAGTTGTTGATTAAACCTTTTGTTGTAGCTTATTCAGAGTTGGAACTACTGCATTGAAAGGTAAAAGCATACATCGATAGCGGGATAGCATACTTGGGACAGTTGGTTCTCGAGTTTCCCTTAAAATCACATACTTGCATCTACACTCGTTCTAGCATGAGGAACTTGTGTTTTGTTGTTTTGATTGAGCTTTTGTTATATGGCTATGTTTTATGTTTCTGTTATGCATTCATCTTGAGCCAATCTTGTTTCAGCGGGCAGAAACGCCCTTTTTGTTTAGACGTTTGGGAACTATGATTGAGTGGCCTAGGTCGTAGTCGTTTCGCCTAGTGCTAGCATACTCATTATAGTTGCTCAAAGTCTAGAGGAGTGGGATACGTGGCACCACCTCGATTGGGTGAGTCGGTGAGTCGTTACATAATCTCACCCTCGGGATCCCAAAAGCACAGCAGCAATCCCTCGTTATCAGATTTGATATCCTGGTTTAAAGACATGCATTTCATTACATCGTTATTGATTTCGTTGTTGTCTTGAAAGCATGTTTATTTTTGTATTACTTGATATGTTGTTTTTACTGGGATTATCATTCTCACCGGTTTATCCGGCTGTTACTTTGTTTTGTATGTGTACTTGGCAACAGGTGGGGCAGGACCAAGTTAGCGAAGGCCTGGTTAGCAACAAGAGGGAGAGCTAGTAGTGAGACTCGGTTTAGAAGTCGTGTCAGCATGTCTACCTAGTTGTTTTGGAATATGTTTAGATCTCGAACTTCGTTGTTTATGTTGTATCGATTATGCGAGTCTTATGTTGCATGTTATAGACTGGTGCATAGTTGATCAACACTAGAATTTCATGTAATAACTGGAGAAGTTATGTTTTTAATGCATGAATTTGAGTTTGATGTATGGAATAACTTTTAGTCTGAGTTGCCAAGCTTTTTCTGCTCTGTTCTGTTTCTGAACTTTAGGGCGCGCTCGAGCGGCAGTTTTTGCCCGCCCGAGCGCACCCCTCTTTTTATTGTCCAGCAGTGCTGGAGTTTAGGATGCGCTCGAGCGGCAGTTTTTGCCCGCCCGAGCGCAGCCTCGTTTTAAAAAAAAAAATTCTTTCTTACTTTGGTCTTGGATCTTGTATGCTTAATTGTTGCTTAAGCCGAGATTAGTTGTTTAGAACCAAGGTCTCACAATTTTCTAGTAATTGGGGCATAGAAAGAAGAATTAGATGACTGCTTGATCGATTAAGTACAGATCTGTATTGTTTGAACTTGAGTTTCTAGATAGATACTCACACAATTAGAATTTTTGCAATCCGAGCTAAGCTAGATTGGTTTAGAAAGATGAAAGCAACATCGATATGAGATCAAGCAATTAGAAGTAGATTGAGAATGCCAGATTCAGATATAAGACAAGAAAGCAGATCAGAGTAGATGAATTTTGCGATAAACAATCGTTGACTTGTACAAGATATTCTAGAAATGGAATATCAGATTCTGAAAGAGGCTTATTACAACAGATTTTGTATCCATTCCATTGTTTGAAAATATATGAATTACTTGGAAAGTAGTATTGGTGAAAGAAAATGCAAGCATATACAACAGAATTGAAATTGTCAATAGTAAATTTCCAGTAGAAGAAACAGAAAAGAAGAAAACAGATGGTTTATGTAATAGATTAGTTACTTAACAGCCGAAATAAGATCAATTTTTCGAATAATTTTAGTTTGAAACTATTGCAATTGTCATTATTTTGCGATTTAAATTGTAGTAGATTTCAACAGTTTCAAGAATATGCTATATTAGATATGATACAGAAAAAGATAGTTGTTAAGAAGTTAGCAAGATGATAAGATTATAGAAATTTTTGAAATCTATTGTCAAGATAGATACTTTAGATTTGTTTTCTAGATTATGGCACTGATTGACAGATGTTCTGAGTGTTTGGTTGTATGAGATTTCATTATACCATCCTCCGATTAGTGGACTATCAGATGTGATTATCCAGATTTCCGAGAATATGCTCAGAACTATAGAACTAGATTCGGTACTAGCTGATTGACTTTCTGCCACTTGTTTACTATAATTCATGTTACAGCTATCTGGTAGATATAGAGACAGTGTTTTGATTATTTGATGATAAGAAAAGCAAAATTGTCTTTATAGTGAAACGATATTTCATAATCATCAGCTATCAGATCAGATACGATTAAAGGAAAGATAGAGAATGTGAAGATTTATCCGGACAGAACAAGAACAAAGCAGAATCAACAGAGATAAAAGAAGAATAACAGATACAGATGTTGATGTGTGAACATAATGATCAACAAGAGGATTCGTTTCAGAGCATTATCCAATTCAGAAAGAGATGTCAGAAATGATCTAATTTTGGATCTGTGTGAGTATTCAATCTAGCTTATTGATTACTACTCAATCCTGAATTGTCAGATATACGAAATGTGATTCATACGCATAACCTGAAAAACATGAACTAGAATATGTTATGTGAATTCAATCAGATAAAGCAAAATCCGATAATATTATAAGCTAAGCAGAATAACCGATGCAGATTAGAGAAAGAGCAGCTCAGATATAAGTTGATTATGTTATTACAGAATAATTGAATAGACACAATTGAATAAAAGATCAGATAAAAGAATAAGAAAAGATATCAGAATAGATATCTAAAGCTTACAGAATTGAAGTAAGTATTACTTCAGTCATTTATACAGCTTACGAGATTCAGCAGTAAGATCGAATGCGATTTCGAGGACGAAATCATTCCTTAGAGAGGAGGAATTGTAAGGCCCAAAAATATTAAAGAAGTAATTACGAAATTTACGAGTTAAATTTTGGATTTGAGAAAATATGAAATTGAGAATTTACGGAATCAGAGATTTCAATTTCGGGTCGAAAATATTTAAGTTGAGGATTTTCGGATTTTAAGATTTTAATATCCGAAATTCTTAAATTAAAAGATAAAAATATTTGAATTGAATATTTATGGGATTTAAGATTTAAATAATGAGTTTAAATATGAAAATGATTGATTTAAAAGCAAAGAATTGAAGAAGGACCGATTTGCAAATATTGAGAAGTTCAAGGACTAAAATGTGATAAGGTCCGAAATTATTTAATTTTAATTCGAGAATATTTAATTTAAGAATATTTAGAGTTTAGAATTAAATTATTTTATTTTTAAATTATTTAGGATTGAAATTATATGAAATCGCTTGTCTGGGGACTGAGTTTTAATTATGCCAAAGTTCAAGGACCAAAGCACAATTTCTTTGCAACTTGCTATGTATAGACGTGTAATATGTAGAATTGATCAGATTTCTCAGCCCACCTCAGCCAAGAAACCGAGAGGAGAAGAAAGAAGGCTTCCAAGCCATTTTTAAACCTTTCAAGCTCCGATATCTTTTGATCCGCCCGGTAGAATTTCTGATTGATCGTATATTTGCGATCACAACTCCGAGTGCTTCATTTTGACGTACGTTTTATGAAGTTATACCATGTTTGAATTTTAAGATGTTGTTAGAATTAAGATTTAAATGTATAAACGTGTTCTAGTATATACGATAATAGCATATCTAAGACGGATCGAGAAAAGATCGTCGTTTGAACATGTTTTTGATTGTTGAAAGGATTTTCGAAATTTTGAAAATATGGGGCTGTATATTTCGAATTTATATTGTGGAATTGGTGATGATATAGTGGTTAGATGGTGGTATTGATGATGCTTATGCTTTTAGAATTGCCGGTTTCGAACCGTTACGCCGTCGGTTTGAATTGAAGTCATGTGATCAAGTGGTTGGATTGTTTTTGAGCCTACATAAGATTAAAATGATATTGGCAGATGATATTGAATTGTATATCAATGCATTTGAGATTTTAATTGCAAGAGATTGAGTTTGAGTCTGCGAGCTCGAGTTGGTTGAAATTGAATCAAAGTTTGAATCAAGTAGAGTTTGAACAATCTTGATGATATTGAGCAGATTGTGAAAAGCAAAAAGTTTGATAATGATTGATCAATACTGGCACGAGTTCAGATACTTGAATCAGACAAAAGGTATGATTAGACATTAGATATTATGATAAGAACAACTCGAGATCATTTTGATTATCGAGTTTCCTAAAATCACATACTTATCTGTTTAAGTGCTCTTATGTGATTTACTTGCTATTTTTGCTATGAATGATTATTGAATTGTGTGTTCATGATGTTTATCAGTATTTGTATGATTTAATGCATCAATATTAAGTTTCATTCATCTTGAACCCTACCTGGAAAAGCATAGAGGGCAGATTGGACTAGATTGCGAAATGACGTTTGGAGAACTATAGTTGAGTGGCAAGGATTGTAGATTTGCTTCCAGAGCTAGATGACTCACTATAGTTGCACCAAAGTCAGGGGAATTTAGATATTTGACGCCACCTCGATTGGGAGAGTCGGTGGTTAGTTAAAGATTTTATTCCCTGATATTCCAAGAACCGATATTTGATTGTTATCATACTAGATAATCTATTCCTTGAAACATGCATTGCATTTAGATTATGCGTTTATAAATGCTAGCATGTTTTTATATTCCATTCAAGATGTGAATGTGTTTATATGTTTGGTATGTGATTGTTAATGATGAACTGATATGTTATAAGAATTTAGGAATCGATTATGCTTCTATGATTTACATGTTCTTACATGTTTGAGATTTAAGATTATTATAGCATATAGATTTATTATGCTTAAAAAATGTATATGCATGTCGTTCATACTGAGATTTATTCTCACCGGAGTTATCCGGCAGTTGCTTTGTTTGTATGTGTACATTGCATCAGATTGGGCAGGAGCTGGTCAGACTTGACAGGGATAGCTCGAGATTGAGAGATTTAGCACGTGGTGACTCGGGTTTAAAAAGTAGAAATGTGTTGTCAAACTTGTATTTTGAAGAAGATAAGCATAAAAAGTGTTTATATTGTCACACTTTGGAAGAAACTAATATTGTATAAAGATGTTGAAATGAATGTATAGATTGTATTTGATGATGTTCAATACCTTTTCATGCATTTAAGAGTAATTATACATGTTATGAATCAGTACTTGGAATAAGACAGCAAAGTAGCAGAAATTCGAAAGTCGGGCAGAACTCAGCTCGCTCGAGCGCAGCCTAGGCTCACTCGAGCGAGCCAAGGGGGTCCTAGACCCGAGTGGTGCTCGCTCGAGTGCACCCTAGGATCGCTCGAGCGAGCCACTCTAAAAAAAAATTGTTCAGCGACAGGTTTTTACGTTGCCAAGTGTATGGTTTCGCGTCGTCAAATGTCCTGGTTAATTTTTGTTTTTATTAAACAGATTATATGTTTAGTCGATCAGATTGGTTTTTTTAAGCATGTTGCTTATTTATCAGATTGATATTGAATGTGATTAAGTATTGAGATTAGCACCCGAGGTCCCCACAACAGGTGATATCAGAGCGTAAAGTTTGGGACTAAGAAAGAAGTTGATCGGGGTAGATTGAGTCGCATGCATTTATTGTATTGCATGATTATGCTTTACTTGATTTGAAGAATTGCATGCGAATATGATTAATGATTGAACACTGCTTGCTTTATTGATAAGAGAATTACACGCTTATATGCTGATATGCATGCATGATTTATTGAATTTATTTGACTAAGTGAATTCGTTGCAAGCATGTATTATTTGAAAAGCATGAGAATTTGCAAGCATGTGTTATATTCAGAAGCATGAGATTATATGTATGTAATAGTGAATTGTATTTTATAATCTCTGCTTACATATTGTTTATGTTATACAATAAGACATATTTTGCAGACAAAATGAGAACTCTATATAGAACAGAGCAGTGTTATGGTTAGTTTTGAACCGATTGATACAATGATTTCACTGAGGAGGATGTTAGATAAACAACTCAGAGCTATTAATCACCAACTCTAGCTTGATCATGCCCCAACCTGATGCAATGCACACATACAAACAAAGCAACAGTCGGATAACTCCGGTGAGAATAAATCTCAGTATGAAAGACATGCATATACATCATGAAAGCATATGGAATCTATATGCCATACTAATCTAAAATCATAAAACATGTAATAACATGTAGATCATAGAATCATCATCTATTCTTAAATTCTTAAAGCATAACGATTCATCTACAGCAATAGCACACATTCATATAGCATTTATAACTGCATAATATAAACCATAGAAAACTCTAGGTTAATGCATAAATGCAATGCATGTGCCAAGGAATAGGCTATCAAATCTGATACCAATAAGCTTAGTTCTTGGGATCCCAAGGAATAAAATCTTTAATGAACACCAACTCACCCAATCGAGGTGAAGTTAAATACTTTATTTCCTCTGACTTTGGTGCAACTATAGTGAGTCTTCTGGCTCTGGAAGTAAGTCTACATTCCATTCCACTCAACTACAATCCGCCAAACGTCATTAACCCTCTGTGCTTATTAGGCTGGAGTTCAAGATGAATGCAACATAATCTGTATGCATTACTCAAATAAATATTGATAAACATCTTGAACACATAAATCAATATTCATAGCAACAAAAGCAAGTAAATCACATAAGAGCACTTAAACAACTAAGTATGTGATTTCAGGATAACTCGAAAACCACCACGTTCTCGAGTTGTTCTACCTGGCAAGAATAATGTCAACTCATACCTTTCATCATGATTCAAATATTTTGAATCTGTTGCCAATGTTGATCACCTCAAAGCTATCCAAATCGGTCATTACAATCTGCTCATTTCAATCAGTGCTACTTGAAGGTATTTTTGATTCAACTTCAAACACTTCAAGTCATTCAAACTCGAACTCGTCGATTTGACTTCAATAATCTTCAATTCAAATCTGAAATGGTTTATAACATAGCTAAACATCAATATCCAATCTGAATCGATGTTTCTTTAAAGCTTATACAGTTCAAATCGTGCTAATACAATCGGAATTCAAACCGACATCGCAACTATTCGAGTTCGATAAATATTTTGATTCAAATATCATTATATCTACATTCTAAACTCAATCTCATATTCAATTCATCTACAATAAACTTGAAGATGAGCTCTAGACCTTTAGAATGCATATCAATTCAAAATCTTGAACCGAATGCGTAATGATATGATTTCGGAAATCCCAAAGGCTTTAAAATCAATATGATCATCAACTTAATAATATAACATCATCAATTCTTCAGCTGAATTTTCGAAATATGCAGCCCCTAAAATCATATTTCTGAAAATTCGTACAAAAATCGAAATCATGTTCAAACGAGATCTTTTCTCGATCCGTCTTAGATATGCTATCGTCGTATATACTAGAACACGTTTATACAATCAAATCTTAATTCTAACAACAACTTAAAATTCAAACATGGTAGAACTTTATAAAACTTACGTCAAAACGTAGCACTCGGAGTTGTGATCGCAAATATATGCTTAATCGGAAATTCTACCGGGCGGATCAAAAGATATCGGAGTTTAAAAGGACAAAAATGGCTTGGAATTTTGTTTCAGACCTCTCGGCCTTAGCTACTGCCAATTCCACGTGAATTCTGATGAAAAGAGTGAAAATTAGATATATATTGGCCTATTTGCAGTTTAGTCCCTGAATTCTTCAATAATTGCAATTTGGTCCTCGGCCAATCTTTTAATTCAATTTCAATCCTAAATAATTTAAGAATAATAGAATTTAATTCTAAACTCTAAACATTCTCAAATTAAATAGTCTCGGATTAAAATTAAATCATTTCGGATCTTATCGCATTTTAGTCCTTGAATTTCTCAATATTTGCAAACTGGCCCTTGCTCGGATTTCTTCCTCAAATTAAATCCTTGATATTTATCATCTTGGAATTCACATCTTAAATTCCATAAATATCAATTCAAATATTTTTTTAATCTTTTAATTTAAGAATTCCGGATATTAAAATCTTAAAATCCGAAAATCCTCAAATTAAATATTTCTGACCCGAAATTGAAATCTCTAATTTTCATAAATTCTTAAATTCATCTTTTTCCTTTTATTCAAAATTTAAATCTTAAATCCCGTAATTAAGAACTTAATATTTTCGGGCCTTACACTAGCACTAGGTGAAACGGCTACACCCAGGCCACTCACAATATAGCCCCCAAAACGTTTATCATAAAAGGGCCGTCCTGCCCACTAAAATCAAAAATTCTTAGCTCAAGATGAATGCAATGCACACATAACTCAATCAACTAAATTCAATTAAAGCGAATAACATGCAAGTATGTGATTCTTCGAAACACTCGAATCAAGTCGGGTTCGAGTCACTCGTTCCATTCCAGTCTAAGTCATCTAATACCTCTTTTCAACAACGTCGATGCTCCAAACCTGGAAACAACAACGATTCCTCAAATCAAGATTCATTCTAACATTCTAACGATAAAAAGCAAGTCAATCTACAATCTTCAAAGCGATTCAACTCCTGAAATCTCACAACTCAACGGCCTTCGAACGAATCTGTACGGAGGTAAGAGAAGATCAACAATGACGATCAAACTCAATAGCCAAATGTCATCGACTCAAAACAGTTCAAAATCCCAATTTCAAACCAGCGGCATAACGACTATATTCTAATTAAACCGGAATCGTAGACAGCATCATAACAATGATATCAACTCAAAACAAAGCCCAAACAACAAAAAAATCTCAAACCCAACAAATCTAAAAATCCTCATTTCGAAAATGACTTTCAAAAAATCATAACAATTCCGAACGAGGCTCAACCTCAAAACTGATAGATAATAAACGATCAGAACTCCGCCAAGAACAACATACTCGAATCTCAGACCATTCTAACAACATCCGAAAAACAAAACGCATCTGATCGGAGAAATACTTACGGTATAACGGAGCTCTCGCAGCCGTGATCGCTAATCTGCCTTCAGAAATAAATTCCAATGGACGGATTGAGCGAAAACCGAATTCCCAAAGCTTGAAGTTCACGTTTCTCTCATCAATGGAGGAAGAAGGCGAGATGGGGGAGGAGAGAATGGAGGAGACCAATTCAAATCCCTTATAAATATCTAATAAAACCAATATTTGCATTTTAGTCCCTGAAAAATCTGAAATTTGCAAAAAGGACCCCGATCAAAATCAAGTCGGCTCTTGAACTTTGGAATCTCCGATTATCTAAAATAAAGTCAATTAAGATAAAAATCGGGGCGTTAAAATTCTCCCCCTCTTAGAAAAAAATTTCGTCCTCGAAATCAAACACGGTTCCAACGCGAACTGTGTCTCTCAAATACTCCTTCAAGTCCGCCAATAAAAAGTCAACTCATTCTCGTCGGCAAAATCCTCATCTGCTCAGTCACAATACGAAACATCTCTGGATCCAACTCAAGGCATAAAATCTAAAGTTCGACTCGTCTGATCTGGCTGTCCGTCGTTCTGAGGATATTAAACTGAATAAGTTGAAATCAGACAACAAAATCTCATCGAAGTCCTTGCCGAAAGAACGAGTACCTCAAAGATCTCTATCTAAACTGACAGACTTTGGCAAAACATGACATCTGATGACCTCTTACAAGATATCAATGCTCTAATCTTGACTGAAAGTCATTGTGTACAGAAAATGGTAGCAGATTCCAACAATCGGTCAATCAAAGTCAGATAGTAGATAAAATAAGAACAACTCAAAACATCAGTTGTTGCATAAAATTCCTCAGATAAAGATTCGCAGTAAGAAATCTCATTCAATCTAATCCTCTTATTTGCCTCCAAATCAGTTCTGTCTGCGAAAACAAAAACTCCAACTCTTAAGATTAGAAAAGATCGCGTAAATTTCCTCATAAGACAATAGATAACAGATCTTCTAATCAATAAGATCGCTGCGAGTTTAATGTCCAGATTCAGACATTGAGTCTCGAGCGTCTTCAGTTGTCTCGATGTCTAGATTAGAGTACGATTCCTCTGAATAAGAATACATTCCAAAATCTCGATAAGAAGAAGGCGCTGATCGACAGAAATTCCATCATCAAATCATACAATCGAAGAAGACCATTCGATCCAAAAAGAATTCAGACATCGAAGAATAGCATACAACTGCTTGGTACCAACATCTGCTATACGATTCTCAAAAGCTCTGAAAGATCAGTACAATTCTCATTCCAAAAAGGTAAGAAATCAACAATAAGAATTCCCTGTCTCAACTAATTCTTCTGAAAGATCCGGTTAATAGAATTTACCAACACTACGGGAGAATTCGACAATTCAAACGATTCAACCAAAGTTAAGGAGCACGATTAACATTAAATAGATTCTTCAATAAGAAGGCAAGAGACTCACCAAAATCTAACATTCAATAAGAGTAGGAAAACCAAATCGAACGTTTACCTGATATGTCATTCTCGGGTGCAGACTGAGTCTGCGGATCCTCAGACAGAGTAAAAACTCGTGCCTGCTGTCTGGGAGGTTGGTTCACGTACTGATTAAATTCCTGTCTATTCTGCTGCTGAGGTTGGAAAGAGTGAACAGTAGATGCTTGCTGCTGAGGCTGAGCTGACTGTCTCGAAGAACTTCCACTCTTTGCTTGCTCAGGGACACGCTGAGGACACATTCTTGCAAAGTGCCCCGCCTGGTTACAGATATGTCAGCTTCCAAAAATACCTCTACAATGATCGCTGGAATGACGACCTCCGCAATTGGCACAAGACATGCCTGACTGACCCGAACTCTGTCCCAATCCATACTGCCTCGAGCCACTAGAGCTCGAAGAACTGGTTCCGTGCTTCTTAAACTGCTTCCCCTTCGGGAGATAGTAATCCTTCCTACTACCTCCACTGCTACCACCCTCAGAACTCGGTGGTTGGTTCTGAAACTGAAAGGATTGATTCTGGTAATGGAACGGTTGGTTCTGATATTGAGAAGATTGTGCATGATTCATGGCATCCGCAAAATTATCTGGCCTAGCAGTGTTTACCAACGTGAAGATATCAGGGTTCAGACCATTAATGAACTGATCAGCTTTTGCTTCTTCATTGTCGGCAATGTGCAGTGCAAAATGCAACAAGCTATCAAACTTGGCTACGTACTCCTCAATATTCACATTCCCTTGCTTCAGATTTGCAAACTCGGCTCCCTTGTCCTTTCGGTATGAAACAGGGAAAACCCGCTTATAAAACTCAGATTTGAAAAGAGTCCAATTAACAACTGTACCTCGATTCTCCATGGATCTCTTCGTCGTAATCCACCAATTCTTAGCAACACCACGAAGCTGATGAATGACTAACCTAGTTCGGCAGTCGTCGGAGTAATCAAGGGAATCGAACAACTGATCAATGTCATCCAACCAACTCTCACAGTCAACTGGATTCTATGTACCCAACAACAACGGTGGATTAAACGACTGGAACCTCTTCAGCAAGGTTTCCATCGGCGTCGCTGTAGCATCTATCTGAACAGTTTCGGTACTAGCTTGCTCATTCGGTGGAGTAACTGGCGGTGGGTTCCTGTTAATAACTCGTTGAGGACCCATCTGATAATCAAAGGTTAGGACACAAGATATCTCAATCGCTGCAATTCGATGTCCTTGCAATCTCTCAAAATTCCGGATACAGGTGAATTACAGTTCATATCTCAAATAATTCATGCTTTATAAATTAAATCACATAGTCATGTAATTCAAATAATTCTCAATTAATAAAGCATGCTCGCATGGTATTTAAACAAATCAATTTAAATAACTCAATCACATGCGAGAATTCAATTCATGCGGACTCGATCTACCCCGCTCACTTCTAAATTCAGTCCAAGAATCTTATCGCTCTGATACCACTTAATGTGAGACCTCGATTTTAATCAGCTAATATCGAATAAACAATAATTAAACATCATTAAACAAAAGCCAGAAGATATTTTTTTTTGCGGGGCCGCGCGGCCGCGCGCACCTTGGCTCACGCGCGGCCGCGTGTGACGCCCTTCTCGGGGAGGGGCTCAGGCCGCGCGGGCGCGCCTCACCTGCTGCTCCTGCTGGCGAAAAACACTCCAACGCAAATCTAAGCTCGGGAAGAGCAACAATCAAGTTCCAACAACAAAATCATACATCGGTGCATGCTATTACAAGCCAAATACAAAACATAACCAATACTAACCACAAGCAAGACAACTTCCAATCCAAGTTTGAGTTCTAAACATACAACAAAACATAAACTAGATTGTCATGCTAAAAAGACTTCTAGACCGAGTCTCACTTCTACACTTGCCCTCGAAGCTAGCCAAGCCTCCTCTGACTTGATCCTGCCCCACCTATTTTCAAGTACACATACAAAGACAAGACAATAGCCGGATAATCCGATGAGAATACAATTCCCAGTAAAAGAGACAAACATGCATATCAAATAATACATCAAAACATGATATATACATAAAAACTAAACAAGCAATTCAGAATCATCTCAAAACTCAATTCAAATGCGTAAATGCATTGCATGTCTTTAAAATCTGGGATTATCAAGTTCGGATAATCAAGGAATTGCTGCTTTTGATTTGGGGATCCCGAGGTTGAGATCACGTAAACAACTCACCGACTCTCCCGATCGAGGTGGTGCTACGTATCTCCATCCTCTAGACTTTGGTGCGACAATAAGGAGTATGCTAGCACTAGGTGAAACGGCTACACCCAGGTCACTCACAATATAGCCCCCAAAACGTCTATCATAAAAGGGCCGTTCTGCCCACTGAAATCAAGGATTCTTAGCTCAAGATGAATGCAATGCACACATAACTCAATCAACTAAATTCAATTAAAACGAATAACATGCAAGTATGTGATTCTTCGGAACACTCAAATCAAGTCGGATTCGAGTCATTCGTTCCATTCCAATCTAAGTCATCTTATACCTCTTTTCAACAACGTCGATGCTCCAAACCTGGAAACAACAACAATTCCTCAAATCAAGATTCATTCTAACATTCTAACGATAAAAAGCAAGTCAATACTATACCGGCTACAATCTTCAAAGCGATTAAACTCCTGAAATATCACAACTCACCGGCCTTCGAACGAATCTGTACGGAGGTAAGAGAAGATCAACAATGAAGATCAAACTCAATAGCCAAATGTCATCGACTCAAAACGGTTCAAAATCCCAATTTCAAACCAGCGGCATAACGACTATATTCTAATTAAACCAGAATCGTAGACAGCATCATAACAACGATATCAACTCAAAACAAAGCCCAAACAACAACAAAAGCTCAAACCCAACAAATCTAAAAATCCTCATTTCAAAAATGGCTTCCAAAAAATCATAACAATTCCGAACGACGCTCAAACTCAAAAATGACAGATAATAAACGATCAGAACTCCGCCAAGAACAACATTCTCGAATCTCAGACGATTCTAACAACATCCGAAAAACAAAAAACATTTGATCGGAGAAATACTTACGGTAGAACGGAGCTCTCGCAGCCATGATCGCTAATCTGCCTTCAGAAATAAATTCCAACGGACGGATCGAGCAAAAACCGAATTCCCAAAGCTTGAAGTTCACGTTTCTCTCATCAATGGAGGAAGAAGGCGAGATGGGGGAGGAGAGAATGGAGGAGACCAAGTCAAATCCCTTATAAATATCTAATAAAACCAATATTTGCATTTTAGTCCCTGAAAAATCCAAAATTTGCAAAAAGGACCCCGATCAAAATCAATTCGGCTCTTGAACTCTTGAATCTCCGATTATCTAAAATAAAGTTAATTAAGATAAAAATCGTGGAGTTACAGGTGTGATATAATAAGTATATGTATGTATAGGTGTGAGTGTGTGAGAGTAGGGCAAGTCCAAAAGTATTTTTTAACTAATAAAAGTGCTAGTTTAGGTTTTACAACTTTAGCTTGTATAATTGCCCCTATTTTAAATTTTTAAGTCAAAAATCTTTAAATTTAAATGAAAAGAATGAAATTTCATTTCTCCGGGTCCAAAAAGGCTAATTTGGGAAATTTAAAGAATTACGCGCGAAAATGCGCTTACGCGTTTTTTTTTCTTGAATGAAAAATCTAAAATAAAGATTTTATTTTATTTTCTTCACCTCTCATGAAATTTAGGTCACCTATATTTAAAATGAAGGATTTTTCGTCGTATTCGCCTTTGTCGCGCGCCGAAGCCGGAAGTTACCAATACAAGTAATTTAAGAAATTAAATTTTAATATCATACAAATAAATTCTAACGAGATTTAAATAATTTAAATTACCATGAATATTATAATTTTAAACATTAAAACTAATTTAGGCATGGAATTTAATTAATGGATTTTAGGCGTCACATTCTCTCTAAATTCTGATCGTTTAGAGTGTTTTCCAGCCTTTATAAGCTTGGTCCGGGTGTTGGAAAGATGCTCTGGAGGCTCAGGGGAGTAGTGGCCAAGTTTTGGGGCCATCGCCATCAAGGGATGACGACGGATGAAGGTATAAGTCTAGACTCTTAGTAGCTAATGGGAGTAGCTATTAGTCTAGTCAAGACTTTTAGAATAAGATTATAATGCATGAGTATTTTGCATTGTAGTGCGGACTATAGGCTTGGACAGTAGAGCGGGATTTGGTTATATGTCGATTATTTGAGGTACAAAATTACTGTTCGAGATATCCAGACTGAGTATGCATGTATTATGTGGTTGCATGTTTTATATGATTTTATCTGTATAGCTAGCATGTCATGATTGTATGTTGCATACATGAGCATCTTGATCCTGCATCTTTGTGATATCCTTTATTAGGGCGCTCACCCTACGAGTTGTGAATGGTTGGATACGTAAGTCTTGTGTCAGGTCACCGTTATGGGTTGGACATTTGTATTAGTATCAGGTCACCATTATCCACTAGGTATAGGATCCACCTCCTGATGCTACGGCGCAGCGTGCTGTATACCCTGAGCCCGGTTTATGAGCTTGTTTCTTGACCTGTTTGTCTTGGTACCCGGTATACTTGCATACATGCTCATATAATCATTGTATACTCATACTCTCGTGCTGAGCGTTTTATGCTCACGTCCTCGTACAGTTTTTGGGACACCATATTCCATGGGGCAGGTTTGCGACTGGATGAGGCGGGTGGTTCCGGGAGAGCTTAGGTTGCAGGTTGACAGCAGTTGAAGATGTTTGTGTTATGTCTAAGCTTTCAGTATTTATGTTAATTGGGTTTATACATTACGTACCTTCGATATGGTTGTATAACTTAAGTATTTACAGATTTCTTTCCTTGGAATTGTATCTGGTTATGTTTTCTGTTGTTTAATTTTGATTAATGTTTAATTAATTAAATTCATGTGTAAGCTCTTGAGTAATCACGGTACGGGTCACTACATTTATGTATTGTCAATTGATATAGCAAGACAAATCTGTTGAATCATGTACGAGTTATTCTAAAGAGGTGAAGATATCAAGGTTCGACCTTTCTCAAGATCTCAAGAGTCGAGATATTAATGAAAATTCTCAAAATTCCGCAAAATTAGTCATAGAATGTTTTTTTCCCTCCCTAAAAAGGATCAGTCTCAACTGTATTCTCAATTTATTTTATTTTCTTGGGGGGAAAAATATGGTGGAAAAGGGACGACTATTGGGCATTTGAGAAAGAAAATGGAGGTATAAAATTATTAAAGTCAAATTTCCCATCAAACTTTCATGGCAAAAGGCATTACAATATTCACTAATGGTGCAAGCAGTTTTCAACTTTAAAAGTGAAAGCATTGTTGAATATGTTCCAAATTATTAGTGGCAATCCATCAAACAGGGAATTCAAATATTTCTTGGTCCCCATTAGACTATTTTTATTTTTTTTTTGCCTCTTTTGTTGCTAAGAAAAAATATGTATATGCATACCTCCAATCAATTCCACAAACATAATGACATTAGCATATGTGCACCATAAAGCAGGCACAACTAGCTTTTGTGTTAAAAGTAAGTTAAATCATTATAAACAAATTCATATCTCTATCTAATTTATAAACACTGAAAAATTATATGTTTATCTAATTTACATTTCTAAAATAATAAATTACTTCTATTTTTCATTTAAAATCCACATAGGTAATATATCATAATTAGTCTAAATGTAGCGATGGAGCAAGCGAAGAATTGCTCGTGTTGTACTCGATGTTGACTAAATTAAATTTGATTGTGTTTTTTTAGCGATTATATTCATCATTATTCAGCATGTTATAATCAATCAATAAAATACATTAAATCCATCTCAAATAATTCAATAATACCATCAATTAACCAATTACTTACAACTAACTATAAATACAGCTTATTAATTTTAAAAAAAAAAACTCTAAAGACAGATAATAAATTAATTAGTTTATCTAAGTTACCCATGATCTCTTGGAGCAGTCCCTCCTCGCAATCAATGAATCCTTAGCGATATCTCCAAGGATTCGAACATGCATAACATATTACGGGATAATATAGAAATTAAATAAAGAGATCCAACGAAAGATCTTGAAGACAATAGCCTCTCACATTGAAAATTAATAGCTTAAGCAGTGGGCCGGGGAACTTGAATCTTTACGTTTTTTCAACTTATTTGCCTCAACTTGCAAAAGTAGGGCTACAAGAAAATATAAGTGTCCCTCACAGACACCATCATGTATTATTAAGTGTTTGGCTCAAATAGTATTTAATCAATATTTTTCACTAAACACACCCTTTGTCAATAGTTTGTGTTAACATAGACAGACACAAAAAATTAGTTGAGAACGAAAATGAATCTAATTATGCATCACAACTTATTAATATCTTTAAAGAAAGATGTATTGCTCGATTAAGTTTGATCGTAATTTAAAGAAGAAACAATTACGGCCAAACAAGAACGATACAAATTTAGTTGAAAACGAGACTGACTCGACGCCATGTTGGTAAGTTAGAAGGCAAAAAAAGGGAAAAAGAATAAAAAACTTATTCTCGTTTGAGTAAAAATTATTCACAACGTTCTTGAAAATAAGAGAAGAGAATCTAAACCCCAAAGAGATCTTCCACTTTGAGATTCTTCTGTACAAAAGGGACCACAGCTTTTTGCCTCTTTGGAATTTAAGAGGGCATAAAATGATTGAAAAGGAGATTGCAACCCTTCAAATTTTAGTTGAATTTCACATTTACTGCTATGGGTTGCTTTTGTTTTCACTCCATATTTTAAAGCATTTAGGCCTTTTTGAATTCCTAAATCTTGGGCAAGAAATTAGAGAAAATATTTTCACAAATTTTAGCAGATATTTTTTCATAACTTTGTTATTAATATATATTTATAATATAATATTGTATATTAAATATATATTTTTTGACCTACTCGGAAGCATGAATCTTATATTGTGACCACTAAGAGACTTCAATGCAAAAGAAAAAGGGATCTTTTCTCAGGTTTTATTTATTAACGTTAGAATGGAATATTTAGAAATATTTATCATTTCCCCCCTAAAACTAAGTGATATAAAGTGATTGCAAATCAGAGTTTAAAGTAATCATAAAAATTTAGAACAAAATGATATTTCAAATTCATTATGATGGGGAGATCGTATATGACAAGAGAAAGGTTCTTAAATTCTTGAAAAAAAAATTATATTAGTTAACGCATTATTATGGGAAAAAAAAATTGAAATGCGTAACATGTCAAGTGTCAACCTTTTCAATTAGTGACATGTGGGCTGACACCTTCCAATAGAATAGGAAAGATTTATATATATATATATATATATATATTTCATGATGTTTTATTTTATTTTTCAAATTTTTATTTTTTAGGGTAGAAAAGCAGATGAAAAGGTTGCAAAAGTGAACAAATTAAGAAGGTTAAAACAAAGGGACATATCAAATCAACCAACTTTTAGAGTGGGCCCCACCCCTTTTCTTTCTTGTTTCTCCTCATTAACGAGGAGATTTCACATTTTTTTAAAAAAAAAAATTTAATGCAAAACCTCATTACTTTATGTCAACATTTTGAAATAAAAGATGATTAAAAAACAGGAGATCGTCAAGTTATTGGATCAAGACTTATTTTTTATTCATTAAATTAGATTGAATTAGATTATAACAAAATCTAATTTATTCCCACTCGATAAACAGAAATTGTTATTTTTCCTAAAATCAATAAAAGACTTTTAACCAAAATACGGAGCTATTATAATAATCATATATTCATATATCAAATATATATGCTACTACTTTCATCCCAATTATATAATTCACGTTTTTTTGTTTATCCCAAATATATAGTCATATACCATATTTAGTAATATTTTTTTATACTTTTTTACTAATATACCCCTATTAACTACACCTTGAAAATTATACAATTATTTTTGAATAAATTAAATAGGCATAAATAGGAAGTTTGTATAAAATTTATTTTTTTAATGATTTTTCTTAATCTGTATGAAAAAAAAATAGGATTATATAATTGAAACAGAGAAAGTGTATTACAGCTATCATATTTCTATCAGTGTTGCTGTTTTGGTACGATCAGTTACATTCAAAACATTTCATTTATCTTTAAATATTTTATCCAATACGAAAATTTTATTCCGTTACCTTCTTAGAAAATTAAACGTCGTCTCTAACCGATTTTTTTCCCATAATTTTCTGGACTAAACATGCATAAGTCACTTTTTAATGTATTTATTATTATTATTAAACAAGTTGGTAATATATAAATCTTTGAAATAAACTTTAGATGGATTTGGAAGGAGGAGAGGTCCACATAGAATGTGGGGGGTTGATTTGGCTTCATATTCTAAAAAGATGATGAAATGATAGTGTGTGTTGTGTGTGGTTGTGGTTGTGGTATCTTTCCTTCTTCAGTCACATTCAACCTTTACACACTGAAGCGACAGCACCCCCACCCCCCCCCCCCCCCACCCCCAACCACCACGCCTTTCCTTTCCCGGCGCACGCGTGCGTCCGCATGCAACACCACACACGAGTGCCACTTCTTATATATACATACATTATAACATATTGTTTGACCCATAAATTAATTTGTGTCATTAATTTATTATTTAATCAATTAAGAATTTTAATGATAGATCTCGGTGAATTAAAGCTCAATAAAGTTACAGGAATTGCAAAGAATTGGTCAACAACTTTCAAGACCCACTACTATACTCAGGGAACCGGATTGACTCTCGAGGAACCAAGCAGAGAAAGAGGAGAAGAACAAGTCAAAACAATTACAAGTAGTGGGATGGTGAAGTTAGGCACTCGAAAAACCATGCTAAGAAAGAGTGAGAGAAAAACCAAGTCAAAGCAGTTAAAAGTTAGTGGGTCGGCTGTTAATGGCGCTGTTAGTGCTGCAAGTAGTGGGGCTAGTGTAGGTAAGCAGTTGAGGAACTGACTCGGGAACCAGCATATAAAAGGTGCATTCATGCAGAACACAAGAAAACAACCAACAATCCAACAATTCCAAGCTCCAAAAGCTCGAATTCTTCAGCATATTTCTGCACATTTTCAAAATTTCGTCATTGTTCTTGTATTTTTCTAGATTTTCAGTCCATATTTTCGTAGTTCCTCAAGCATTCCAGCAACATCATTTATTTTGTTTTATAGCAAACACTTGTCATTTTCAAATTTTTAGTAGTAACGTTGAAGTTTCAATTGATATTAATGATTTTTCTTCATTATTCCTTATGTTCTTGGGCATTTAACATGTGGAATTGAGACCGACGATGAAACCGGGGCTCACATTCGCTTGATTTTAGAAGTTAGATTTTATTTTTCTTTTTTATTTCATTTCGGCACTCACGTGTCTGACACGCCTGCGCAACACACAAAATTCGCCAATTTTTATGTGCAAACACATATATATGTGTGTGTTGGGTAAATTGTTTTTTTTATTGTATATATTTTTCTATGTGAGATTTTGATCTGGTAGGATCAAGATCTGGAATGGAAATTTAAAAAAATGCGGTCGATAAATGATAATTGTATTATGCTATGACTACTTGTTTAATTTAAAATCGACATATCTATCATTTTATAAAACTTTTGATATTTGAAATAAAATATATAGGATGAAATACAAATTTTCATGAAATACTCCCAACTTTTTAATATTTATTTTTTTGTAATATTATGGATATGTGATATAATAAAATGTCTCATTTATAGTGAAATTTATTTTAAATCAATAGACTTTGTTTTATGTTCTTGGTCTTTTTAAACTAATAACATGAATGATGTTATTTAAACATATATTAGTTATATATTTATATTATTTTAGCTATAAAAAATTATAAAATTAAGAGATGATAGAACTTTAAATTTATATTTTCATCTTTAAAACAAGACAATATTTCTTTTTTTTAATAAAAACTATCTACAAATAAAATAAAATTTAATGTGAGACATGTCAATAAAATTTATTTGATGGAAATATTTCAAATATCAAAGGATTTATAAAATGGTAGACCTCTAAATTTTAAATTAAACAATTCAAAGTAATTATCAGTTATTGATCACATTATTTTTTTTTAATTTCCAATTTAGATCCAATCAAACAGATATTTTCAATCCAACTAGATAAAAAATTTTAAAAAATAAATTTGAATCCGGGACAAACTGCCCTGGATTTATCAGAGACTCTGCCAACATGGCAAAATATTTGATAAATTTGAGACAGCATGTCCCGGATTATAATATAATTGTAAAGTTTTCAGAAATACTTTATTTTCATAAATTATTTTGTTTTATTTTTAGAAATAAACCGACATTTATAGTGTCACATCAGCACTCACAATAAAAAATGGCCAGCTTATCCATTTTTGGGTTTTTGTCTATTAATTTTTTAAAGTTTGGTTTTTGGTACGCTAACTTTTAATTTTTGGCTATTTTGGTCAAATTTCTGTGTGACAGATTAAATTTTCAAATTTCTGCAATCATTTTTATTGTCACGTCAGTATTTCCAATGTTATATCCGTAATTGGACCAAAATAGCCGATAATTAAAGGTTATTGCACCAAAATCAAACTTTAAAAATTCAGCGGACCAAAACCCAAAATTAAACAAATTAACAAAGGAAAAAAACTATTTTCCTTTAGAAATTTTAGAATTTTGATCTTTTGGACAATCACTGTGGGCAACTATGTAAGTATCGACTGATGTGACATTTATTTATTGATTGTACTAGGTGTCACATCATTCGGTGCTCATTAAGTTGCCTACGGTAGTTAATTACCATGAGATCACAACTATATATGTATGTGTGTGCATGTATATATATATATATATAAATGTGTGTGTGTGTGTGTATGATTGGATGCTACATGCATATAAAAAATAGTGACTAGTCTTAAGTACATTAGGTTTACTTTTTTTTTTTTTTTTTTAAATCAAGTCCACTAGGTTTATTTTGATCGGCTAGGATTTGCAGGGATTAATTGGAAATGGTATGTTATATATATATATATATATATATATATTATTGTAAAATCATGTTATTAGTGTGTGATGAAAAGATAGATATATGGGTTTGACCCATTAAGGGAGAACCGAGGTAGTAGACCCGAGATAGAAGAAGGGCGGGGTTCAACCGGGAAGCAAATCTTCCTAGTCAGTAGCACTCTTTTAGGGTTCGCCTACTAATAACCAGGTTTGGTTCATTCTTAACACACAATCATCTTGCAACATATTGCACATTACTCTTGAGTTTTTCCCTTTCGTGGGCATATTCTTACTTCAACATCGAAGTGGTCATGTCGAAAAATTCTCCCGGCTTCCATTCACGAGTTCTCTTCTCTGTGAAGATAACCGACCCTTATATCTAGGATACAGTGGAAGGGAAGTTCTAACTGAGAAAGGTCCACGTCTACCCAAATTTTTTGATGTTAACATTTGACGTTGTCTATGGGAAACTTCGATATAAGGCGTAGAGATGGTACCACTAGAAGAACCAATATGGAGAATGAAGACGATAAGAGATCTGAAGCATCGGCGAGACCACGGAATCATGCAAGAAAGAGAACGATGGGGGTGACCTGGGATCAGATCAATAAGATGATGGTGACAGCCGTTCGACAGGCGGTAGAGAAAGTCCTATCTTATCCCAAGGAAGGGACATCTGAGATGGGAGGAGAGAGCAAGAAAAGGGACAGGGGCGTGAACGATGCAACCAAGGAGCAGGAGAACGAGACTCCACCCTTAGGAGATAATTTAGTCTGGCAGCTACGGTTACTAAAGGAGGAGATGAAACGGTTGGAAATTTGTTTTAAAATAAAATTTTGAATGAAAATTGTGGTTCATGAATGTGAGAGTGTCCTTTGGCTTTTCACATTTTTGAGTTAATTTGAGACTTTTGTCTATTCACATTTTTGAATTAATTTCAAGATTAATTGAGTTAATTAATCTTGCATGAATCTTGATATGCTTTTTGGAGCCTATAAATAGTGTGTTCATTTCCTCAATCCACACGCACAAAAATATATTGAAGATCTCACTCAATTATTCTCATGAATTTCATATTTTTAGCTTCTCATTTGGCCTCCGTTAAATTTTGGTAATAAAGTGAATGTACGATTTGAGTTCTTCGAAGTAGTGAATTTGTGCTTAGTTTGCTACTAGTTCAACCGTTGTATCCTGAAAAACACACGTATGTACGTGTTGATCCTCAAACACCTTGTCGAGGCGATGAATCTATTTTAGGAAACTGTACTTAGCTACGGGCCTCGGTTTGCTTTGCAGTTTTATTACTATTTCTCGTTCTCTTTATTGTTTACTCTTGTTGTACTGTTTCTATTATATTCATATTTTTCGAGTTTAGCATCTTGAATAACAATCTTAAGACAGTTTTTTGTACTCATTACGTGAATTGTTTCAGAAATGGCTTTTGCTTCAAGTGAGACTACTCATGTTTCCCCTAATGTCAATATTCTACCTCGTGTAATTCCTCTTGTTGCCCCACATGGTTCTGCAGTTCCGGTGCCTAACAGTCATGGAGAAAAAACTGGAGAAGTTCACTGATGTGTACTTCAAGAGGTAGCAACAAAAAATGTTGTTCTACTTGACTACGCTGAACCTGGCCAGATTCTTCTTGGAGGATTCTCCTAAGCTCAAGGAGGGTGAGAGAGATGTTGAATCCGTCAGTGCTTTAGAGGCATGGAATCATTATAATTTCCTGTAACAAAATTATTTACTGAATGGATTGGCCAATTCGCTCTACAATGTGTTCTGCGAAAATAAAAAGGCCAAGGATCTTTGGGAATCCCTTGACATAAAGTACAAAACCGAGGATGCAGGGGCCAAGAAGTTTTTTGTAGGCTGCTTTCTGGATTTTAAGATGGTGGATTCCAAACCGGTTATCAGCCAAGCTGAAGAGATCCAACTGATTCTTCACGAGATTCATGCTGAGGGGATGACGTTGAGCGAATCCTACCAAGTGGTTGTCATTGTTGATAAGCTAACACCAACATGTAAGGATTTCAAAAACTACTTGAAACACAAGCGCAAGGAGATGAATGTTGAAGAACTCATTGTTCGACTTCGTATCAAGGAAGACAATAAGAGTTATGAAAGATGATTGTTTTCTCTAGTTGCTGCTAAAACAAATGTTGTCGAGCATGGATAAAGAGAAAAATAAAAATTTCAATCCTTCCAACAAATGGATGAAAATGTGACCAAAATGAGGCATTTTAAAGAAGAAGTTCTCCGGGAAATGCTACAAATGTGATGAACTGGTCACAAGGCCTCTGAGTGCAAGAAGCCAAAGAAAAACCAAGAGGTGAACATGGTGGAGAACATATCTCATGAGGTTTCACATATGAACCTATGTGATGTCATTTCTAAAGTGAATCTGGTTCGATCAAATCCAAGATAGTGGTGGATCAACACTGATGCCACCCATCATGTTTGATATGACATGGAAATATTTGCAACTCTTGATGAATAAGAGAATGGTGAAAAACTGTTCATGGGAAATTCTGCTACCTCAGATATCAAGGGAGAGGGGAAAGTGATATTGAAGATGACTTTTGGGAAAGAGCATACTCTCAACAATGTGTTGCACGTACCGAAGGTTCGAAAGAATCTGGTGTAGGATTCGCTTTTAAACAAACATGGTTTTCGCATTTTTTTCGAGTCAGATAAGGTTGTTTTGCGTAAGAATGGAATGTTTGTTGACAAATGTCATGTAAGCAATGGTCTGTTCAAGCTTAATGTACTGGTTATTAAGCCCGTTATTAATAAAATGAAATATTCTGCTTGCTTGAGTCTTCCAATTTGTGGTATGGTAAACTAGGACATGTTAATTATGATACGATTCGTAGATTAATTAACTTAAAAAGCATTCCTACATTCCAAATCAATAAACAACACAAATGCGAGACTTATGTTGAGGCAAAACTAACAAGGTCACCTTTTCAAACAATTGAAAGAAATTGTGAACCCCTTGATATAATTCATTCCAATATATGTGATTTAAAAGAAGTTCAAACACGTGATGGAAATAAATACTTAATTACTTTTGTTTATGATAGTACAACATATTGTTACGTGTATCTTCTTAAATATAAAGATGAAGCTATTAAAAAAAATTTCCACTACAAAAGTGAAGTTTAAAACCAACTTAGCAAGAAGATTAACACTACATGAAAGTATGGAAAAAAAACGTAGATATAACAACGCTTTGATCATGAAAGTGCTGTTAAATGTTGTTTGTTGACCTTTAACAACGATTTTAATTAAAAGCGTTGTCTATGAGCATTATTTTCGTCGCAACGAAAACACTTTTAATAAAAACGTTGTTAATTTTGTTGTTTAAAATGTCTACCACAACGTGTTTTTCAGAAATATGTATATACATGGACTCACAGATATATACATTGAATAGATAAATACACATATAATTAGTCTCTTTCTCTCTCCTTCCCAAAGCCATTCTCGCGATCCCCTTTCTCCCCGAAACCTAACAGCTTCTCCATGCCATCAATTTGCTGCCATAGCCGCCGGGAAGCTACCGGTTGAAGCTAGAAAAGGTAAGAGCTCGTACTTGGCTTCAATTTAATACCAAAATATTGAGGAATCTCGGGCCAAAGCTCAAACCATCGTGTCCCGTTCGCGATTGGAGCTGCACAGGTTCTTGTTCTTTGCGACTTTGTGCTATTTCTGGTCGTCTCTTGGTTTTCCAGCTTCACTCAATCAATCGTCTCCCCTTCTCTCAATCGATCGTCTCCCCTACTCCCTTTTGCTTTGTCTGAAATTAGCCATCCGAAAACTACCGATTGTGTAGTGACCTGCGGCGTGATCACCTACTAATCAAAACTTAAACATGCAATTAATCAATAAAATAAGCTTAATCAGAGTAACTGCGGAATTAAAGTAAGTCAAATACCAAGTAAGAAAAACCTAGTGGTCAACCCTGCTATCCAGCCTTGGCCACCATCTACTGACAAGGTAAATATCCCAATACCGGATATCACAAGGATACAAGCTCAATATGCTCATGTATGCAACATACAGTCATGACATGCTGTATATAAAGGCATATAAAACATGCAATCACATAATCCATGCAAACACATAATTACATGCATACTCAATCTGGATATCTCGAATAATACTTCCGTACCTTACTAAGGCAGATCCTAGAAGCTCCTATCTAGGTCCAAGTCTACCATGCAACACTACAACATAAATAATCATGCATTACCTAGCATGCCAAACATCACCTACTAGGCTCTAAAAGCCTTAATTAAACTATAGTCTACGCCCTATTTACTATAGGAAACCAAAGTCATACCTTCGTCCGTCGTCAGTCCGCTGATGTCGTATGCCCCAGAGCTTGGGCATAGCCTAGCTATGACCCCTGGATGCCTCGGCAGAGCTCCGCCGCCTAGCTGCTACTGCAGACACTGTCCGGTAAAAAAATACTATTTCCTACTTCAACTCTTAAAGAAAGAGTCCCGAAGCCCTTAAAATAGAGCCATTGCCGGGAGAGGAGAGGGAATTGGATATTCCTAATGAGAGCCTCAGAACCTTTTTTATAGGCCTGGGTTCGGACGGTCCGAACTGGGTTCGGAGGCTCCGATCTGGGCATGATTCCCACATGTAGAATGCATTTTGACACCTCAATCTGGCGGTGAGTTCGGACGGTCCGAACTGCCCTTGTCTGAGCCACTTTTGACACCTGGACTCTGCTAAGTTCGGACGGTCCGAACTGGTTCGGACGGCCCGAACTGGTCTGTACGCTCCGAACTGGTCTGGTCTTTCCGAACTCAGTTTGGACCCCCCCAGGACCTACCCTACAAATTTAGGACGTTCCGGATCTGATTTTCCATTATTTTCACCAAATAAGGACTACTTGAACATGTTTTGACATTTTTAAAATTATATGTAATTTTCTAACATGTTTAAAATCACTTAATCTTGTAAAATGGAACCGGGCTACTACATTCTTCCCCAACTTAAGATATTTTGTACTCGAACAAACTTAAGTATTGAATGTAGTTAACAAAAATTCAAAATAGCTCTGGATAATCTGTACGGATATGATTCTCAAGTTCCCAAGTGGCCTCTTCAGTGCCTCGCCGTTGCCACTAAACTAGAACAAGAGGAATGATCTTGTTGCATAACATCTTATCCTTATGACCTATGATACGCTCCACGTATGTCAAATCCGAGTCCAACTGTACCTCAGACGGCTGTATGATATGAGACTCATCTGCCACATACCGTTGCAACAGTGAAACATGGAACACGTCGTGGATATTATACAAATACGGCGGTAAAGCCAACCTGTAAGTCAAATCTCCAACACTTTCCAATCGTTCTTTATGCAAAAGAATATTTAGCTTCCCCATCACGGGGTTATAACATCTGTATCTACCTCAGACAAATAGTTGCAAATAGTCACTGGGCACCAAACTTGTACCAGTTTAACTAGTCATTTCAAAACATACATGAACACCTAAGTTCTCATCTTTTTCACTATCCAAATGAATTTTTATATTGTCGTATCCATGCTGTAACTTAGCAGGCTCATGACATCTGTCAATAGAATCGAGTATCTTTTCAAGGTTATCAAACTGACACCAAATTATAATTTATCATAACTGTTGCAATGATCATAGTTCACGTCTTCCAGTATAAGTCATCCCAGTGTCCTAATAAAACTTATCTTTGTTTGACAACGCATCAATAAAATTCCAATTCTTACAGGGAGATTTACCTAACTAAATTCACCACTTAGAATTCCTTGTTCATCTATTAATCAAGACTCTAATAATTAGTTATGCCTCTGATAGAATCGGACAGTACTGGTCAAACCTCCTAGTTCTCCCCCAGTATCACGTGCGGAAATTAACTGTCCAGATTAAACACTCGTCAAGGAATCCTTTCCAAGACTAATCCACAAAAACCAAAGTCTGTATCTCTGATGAAGTCAGACAATAACTCACCACATTCCCTTGGCACTAATCCAGCACCAAGTATAATTCCAGAAGACTCAAACAAATCCTGAATACTCTTCTTATAGTTATACTCATTGTTATAACTATACATACAACGAGACTGAGGTAAGTCTTCCTATAATGCCAAACTGGAACAAAAGAATCCTTCCAGAGTACACCGGCATAATGTCGCACTTACTATACCATCTCGAAACCCGACAATCAAGAACATCCTGGCATAACTCATCCCTGAGTTTCTGATATTCTTATCCGGACCAAAATCACTGGTCAATGAAAACTCTCTACAGAGGCACAACTCAAATCTCGAATCTCCAAACATCTGACAGTAAAATCCTGTTGAATACCAATTCAACTAAACTCTTGAATTAAATCCTCGAAACCACAATTTCAAGGCCAAATTCCATCTGCTCAGAACGATTACATGTCAAGGAAAATCCATTCCAAGACTGTTATGACAACTGGACATCTGTATTCCTAACAGACTATAATTATACCTTGATACCACACATGGTATCTGTCCTATCCAAAGTTATACCGTGTCGTGACTGTTGCCAAACTTCCAGACTGAGTAGCCTTCCCTATATAGTCTTTGGAGCACAAAGGCTTCCAAACAATCTCTGAAGTATGAAAACTTCCAGAGTAATACCGACTAAGGGTCGCGCTTCCTCATGTATAGTCCTGGTCACAATACACAGCTCTTGGTATTACTTATCCTGACATCCTTGATGAAAATCCATCATCATAAGGCAATAACCTAAAGAGGTTAAAACAGCCAACTGGTCTAAATAAATCCTCCTAAAACAAACACCCATTCCCCCTGATGAATCACATCATCCCTGGCAAATACTTGTCTTACTAGAATATTCTAGGTAAAACATCTAGAACTATTCAAGCAAAATCTCAAATATACTTTTGAACAAACGATCAATCTTTTACTTGAACCACTAATCCAGATTCTAATACAATCTTTATTACAATTCCATGTAATACATAACTTAATCAAAAGATTACACTGAAAGATGTACATTTACAACAAAATCTAAGTACATCAAATTCTGAAATCTTTAATACATCTGATTACAACTGAAATACTGTTTACAACAAAATATAGTATTTAAACTTTTGCGGAAGTCTTTCATTTCGTCTACTGATCTTGAACATGAAGTTTTCCTCATGTCAGCAGACCTTCTTCATCGCAAGATCTCAAAGATATATAAAAAATATATCATACTAGAGATGTCCAAAGCTTCGTGAGACATCCTCTTGGTAGGATCTAACGGGATGGCTTCCTTGGTCGACGCAGAATGGATAAATACATGTCACACATTCCGTTCAACCCTGCGAATCACCTGGTGTTGAAAAATGGATCATATCTTTCATCTCCATCCTGCTGGGAACCACATAATACGAACCTCTGATGCCAACCTTGGAAATGACAATCTTGGAAGAGCTTAGACATCCCGCTATTCCAATTCCTGATACTGCTATCGTCATTGAATCCAACTTGTAATCCTACAAAGGATAACCCAAATTCAATACTATGTCCCAAAGAATCTTATTGCATGCTCTGATACCATAAATGTAATGACCCGCGCCGTGATCACCTACTAATCAAAACTTAAGCATGAAATTAATCAATAAAATAAGCTTAATCAGAGTAACTGCGGAATTAAAGTAATTCAAATACCATGTAAGCAAAACCTAGTGGTCAACCCTACTATCCAGCCTTGGCCACCACCTAACCTCCCTATCCCCGGGAGAACTACCTACAACTGCCCCATGGAATAGGGCATCCAGCCAACAGAAAACAACCGGAAGTGAGCCTAACATGCTCCATACGAGAGTATGAGTATACACTATTATATACGCATGAATGCAAATGAACTGGGTATCAAGACAAGAGGTCAAGAATATCTGATAGAAAAAAAATTGGGCCTTGGTATGTACCACGCTGAGCCATCGCTACAGGAGGTGACCGACATACCCAGATGCCCTGATGGAGACCTAACACAAGTCCAAGAGCTGCCAATCTTACTGCTGATGCTTTGAGTCGCAAGGTGCAAGTGTCTGCACTCCAGACTGGTTCTGTAACCATTATCATTGAAGATTTGTGTTCTTCAGGGTATACCTTCAAACATAAGAAAGGTATGCAGGGTATCAAGATGTTTACAATTTTGTCTGAGCCAGCTTTGTATTCTTAGATTAGAGATGCTCAGAAGTCTGACCCGAAGACCCAGCGTTTGGCTCGTTTAGCCAAAGATGATAGTACGTCTGGATTTCATTATCAGTCAAATGTTTTTCTTTGTTTGTCTGGCCATATTGTTGTTTCGGAGGATGATACTCTGAGGGAGGAGATTTTATCCCAGGCTCATCGTACTAAGTCGAGTATTCATCCAAGAAGCAACAAGATGTACAAGGATTTGCGTACTAGGTTCTGGTGGAAGGGAATGAAAAGAAGTGTGTACCAGTTTGTTTCGAGATGTTTGGTGTGTCAGCAGGTCAAGGAAGAGCACCGACGACCTGGAGGGTTGCTTCACAGTTTACCTATTCATTAGTGGAAATGAGAGTTGTCACGATGGACTTCAAGATCCATTTACCGGTGTCCTCGAAAAATTGTGATGCTATCTGGGTTGTGGTGGACCGACTCACCAAGTCAGCACATTTCATTCATTATAACCGGGACTACAGTTTTGACAGGATGACACATTTGTACATCCAAGAGATTGTTCGATGACACATAGTTCCTGTGAGCATAGTAAGTGATCGAGACCCCAAGTTTACTTCAAGATTCTAGGGGAGTTTTCAGCACGCTATGGGTACTACTCTTAGCTTGAGTACTGCATATCACCTAGATACTGATGGACAGTCAGAGCGCACGATTCGTACTCTTGAAGATATGTTACGTGCATGTTCTTTGGATTTTGGTCCAGTATGGCAAGATCAGTTGCCATTGATTGAGTTCGTGTACAACAACAGCTATCATCGTAGTATCGGGATGGCTCCGTTTGATGCGTTGTATGGGTGACGATGTCGTACTCCACTGTTCTAGGAAGAAGTGGGGGAGCAACAGGTAGAGGGACCAGAGTTAGTCCATCAGACTATTGATATAGTCAGACAGATCAAGAAGCGAATTAATACTACGCAGGATTTGCAGTTTGTGGTGGGCGAGAAGGTGTTCTTGAAAGTTTCATCATTT
This sequence comes from Henckelia pumila, assembly GCF_033568475.1. Classification (NCBI taxonomy): domain Eukaryota; kingdom Viridiplantae; phylum Streptophyta; class Magnoliopsida; order Lamiales; family Gesneriaceae; genus Henckelia; species Henckelia pumila. Next base: position 220,314,609 of record NC_133123.1, on the reverse strand, counting down.
TGCAGGATTTTGAGATTTGGTCTTAAAACTAAGCTATCTCCTAGATTCATTGGTCCATTTGATATTTTGGAAAGTGTTGGATATTTGGCTTATAGATTGGCGTTACCGCCGTATTTTTCTAGTATCCATGATGTGTTCCATGTTTCATTGTTGCGACGGTATGTGGCAGATGAGTCTCATATCTTATAGCCCTCTGAAGTACAGTTGGATACAGTTTTGACATATGTGGAGAGAACTTTGCGTATCATAGGTCATATGGATAAGGTCTTACGCAACAAGATTGTTCCTCTTGTTCTAGTTCAGTGGCAGCGACGAGGCACTGAAGAAGCCACTTGAGAACTTGGGAGCCGTATGCGCACATACTATCCAGAGTTATTTTGAAATTGTTGTATTTTTAGTTATATCTTGTAAAATGTTCAGTTTGAATATAAGATGTTTATTCAGTATTAACTGCATTTAATACTTAAGTTTTGTTCGAGGGAAAAATATCTTAAGTAGGGGGAGAATGTAGTAGCACGACTCCATTTTAAAAGATTAATTAAGTAAAAATGGTTAAACACAGATTAGGGTATTAATTAAGAATTAATTGGAAAATTTTTGGAATTTTGATCAGGTGAGTTCGGAGCATTCGAGCTAGGATCTGAGGGTCCGAACCCTTCGGAGGCATTAATCAAGGATCGGAGACTACGGAACGATCGGACCGTCCGAACCTAGATCGGAGCATCCGATCTCAGTTAAGCCATGCAAGTGTTGAGGTGTCAAGATTTATCGAACACGTAGCAAATCAGAGCCTCCGAATTAGGGATCGGAGCATCCGATGCATGCAGTGACGTGTTTCACATGCAAGGATCGGAGCGTCCGATCTTCGCCTATAAATAGGGGATCCGAGAATCAAATTTTCACACCATTTGCAAGATTTATCTCTCGGCTTCTAGGTGTTTAGGGTGTTTCCAGCCTTCCTAGGCTTGGTTCGGTAGTGAGCGAGGTGCTCCGGGGTTGCAGCGGAGAGTTGCCCAAATTCTAGGGCAGTCGCCATCAATGGGCTGACGACGGACGCAGGTATATCTCTAGCTACTTATAGCAAATAGGTAGTATGCTATAGATTAGTTAAGACTTTTAGAATAAGATTATAATTCATAAATACTTTGCATTGTAGTGAGAACTATAGGATTGGACTTAGATCTGGTCTAACTTGCCTTAGTATATGTGGTACGAAAGTATTATTCGAGATATCCAGATTTAGTATGCATGTATTATGTGTTTGCATGTATTATGTGATTGCATGATTTATATGATACAACATGTCATGACTGTATGTTGCATACATGAGCATATTTATCTCATATCTTTGAGATATCATGTAGTAGGGCGCTCACCATACAAGTTTGTGGATGGTTGGATACGTAAGTCCTGTGTCAGGTCACCATTATGGTTGGACAGTTATACTAGTATCAGGTCACCATTATCCACTGGGTATAGGAGCCACCTCCTGAGTTGACGGCGTAGCGTGTTATATACCCTGGGCCCGGTCTATGAGCTAGTTTTCTTGACCTGAGTGTCTTGGTACCCAATTCACTAGCATACATGCACGTATAATACCGTATACTCATACTCTCATACTGAGCTTTTCATGCGCACGTCCCGTACTTTATTGTGTTTGGACACCCTATTCCATGGGGCAGGTCTGCGGTTGGATGAGGCGGGTGGTTCCAGGAGATCTTAGGCGATTGATGGCCAACAGGGATATTTTGTCTAAGCTTTTGGTTTTTATGTATTTGGGATTATACATTTTGGATTTCGATATGGTTGTATAACAATATTTGAATTGTTCTTTATTTTTTTCGCTGTTATTTCTGATTAGTAATTTATTAAGTTAAATGCATGATTAAGCTTTTGATTAGTAGGTGATCACGGTGCGGGTCACTACAGGAAGCAACTTGGGAGCTTGAGAGCCGAATGCATTCGGAGCATCCAAAATTGTTTTGACTGTTTTATTTTATTTTGGATTGAATATTGAACATTGTTCATTTGTTATAAAGAAAAATTGTTTATGATTATCTGTTTCCTCAATCTTAAGTTCGAGGATGAAATTTCTTAAGAGGAGGAGAATGTAGTGACCCGTACCCTAATTTGTATGATTAAGGGTAATCTTAATTATAGAGTTGCTAATTGGACAAATCAAGGACTGAATTAAGATTTGAATATTAAATTTGGACTTCGATAATTTGGACCAGTTCAGACGATACGAACTAGGATCGGACGATCCGATCTGCATGATTCGGAATCTCTATTGAAGTTCAGAGGCAAAGGGAAGATCGGATGATCCGATCGAGGGATCGTATGATCCGAACTCATGGAAGTCTGTTGTCCAAGGGTGAGGTCATCTTGTTGACTTCATGAAGCGAGATCGGACGATCCAAAGTGGGATCAGAGCATCCGAAGTGCTGGCAGAGACACTTGTCGAGAAATCATTATACGTGGCGATCGAGGGAGATCGGATGATCTGAAGGTGCAGATCGGGCCGTCCGATTGTAGCCTACATATAGAGGGTCCGAGGGCCTCATTTCTTGCATTATTCACACTCTTTCCTCTCATTTCTTAGTGTATTTGGGAAATTCCTAGCCTCCTAGATAGGGTCCGGGAGCTGGCAAGGTGTTCCAGAAGTCTTAGCGGAGTTGTGTCCAGGAGTTGCGATTTCGACAGCAAAGGGCTGACGACGGACGCATGTATAACTTTGGATCCCTAGTAGAATTAAGCCCCGTTTGTTGCAAGCCCACGTTTGTCTCAGTTTTTGAGCTTAGATAAGCATATGGATTGATAGAAATATACTGTAGCAATCGGACAACGGATCTAACGCTTCTGCCATGGATTAGTTTTGTCAATATGGATTACACATTACCATTTACCATACTATCCCTTAAATATAAAAAATAAAAAACAAAACTCATTGTGCGTAAACCTAACTCTCCCTTCATCCTCCTTGTTCTAGCGGCGCCGAGGAAAATGAAGAAATCGGAGGAAGAACCGTGATATGTTAACTGTACGAGGCAACAGTGGTGTTTGAGAGAATAGATCGGAACAAAACTGGGCTTCAGATCTGGATAATACGAGAATCTGTTTGTAAATTATCGTATCAATTTGGGCGTTGATTTGTGTGTTCAGAAATTTAAATTTCGAAATAAATCTAGGCTAGAGAATGACTTACCTCTACACATCGAAGGAGCCGAAGTGGAGAACATCTAATGGACATGCTTCTCGATATTCAGATCTAGAAATGGGAAGTCCTTAAAACCCTTTTCTTTAGTTTTGCCGAGTAGTGGGTGAAAGTTAGGTGGACAAATAACCGATGGGTTTGAGGAGGAAAAGGTGGGTTGGTAGGGAGGGAGGGCATTTTGGTCCAATTAATAAATAGAAATTAACTTATCCCTCTTTAAAAAAATACACCAAACATAAAAATAAACTATCAAATACATACATATCTACCCTAATCAACCACTTATCAATCAATATTCTAGTCCTGCAATGATCTCATCCTTGTATCAAATGGGGCCTTAGGGAATATCTAATAATCTAGTTAAGGATTCTAGAGCAGTAAAAGTGACTCGGGTAATATTGAATTATAGGATTGGATTAATATTGAATTGTAGGATTGGATCTAGATTTGTGATTCTAGAGATTCAGGTGTTGAGGTCTGTAGTACTGACCAAGATAGCCGACATGATATAAACTTATATGTTGCATTTTATGTTCCATGATTCACAATTTTCTGCACATGCATGATCATATTGGACTTGTATCTCTTTGGAGATGAGTCATGTTGGTAGTGAGGCTCGGCCCTACATTTATTGTGATTTTTCTATCATCGGGAGACGCCGTGACGATGGGTACTGATGCTACGGTGATAGGGCGAGTATGTGGATGTACCCTGCGGAGTAGCTTCCAGCCGGTACTGCATATTCGATTGGCGTCCCTGAGCAAAATAAGTTTTAAATTCATTTCATGCATCATATTCGTTTGTATATCTATGCTTTCGTATTGAGCGTAGTTTCTCACGTCTAGTATTTCTGTATTTTCCTAACACCCTATTCGATGGAGCAGGTCTCAGGTTGGATGATGCCGGAGGATCGCGGCAGGGTTGAGACCAGTTGTCAGGGTTGCAGTGAGTCCCGTTAGTGGTTAGGGATTTGATACCCCGTTCTATTTGGTTTTATTATACTGATTTTATTTATGGTTTTAGTGTCGGTTGTATTCTGCCGACTGTGTGAATTTGGGATTTTATTAATTTTCGATGTTAATTTCTGATTTTTGGTTTGCTTAAGTTAATTGCATGCTTCATTAGTTCTGATTAGTATTTGATCCGGGTAGGATCACTACAGGTACTTACTAACTGAGATATTAAGCTCAGTATGTATTTTTATGTGTTGCATTTTATCTACCATGATATGCATGTATCATTGTTCATATGATGCATGTACATATACCATGTTGAGTCGTATCTCTTTCGAGATAACCATTTATAGTAGGGTCGCGCAGCCCTAGTTTGTAGACGATTGGACATCATGAGTCGCAGTGGTCAACGGGTCGGGAGGTCTGTAGTGACCCTACATGGTATCACCTACTAACTGGCAACTAATAGCATGCATTAAACTTAATACAACAAAATAACTTAACAGAGTAAAACGTGCGGAAACATAACCATAAATTACATATCAGCTTAGTATAAAAGTGTCAAGCTTATTCATCAGTAGTGATACAACCATATCGAAATATTTAAAAGTAAACATTATACAGCTATATCGAATCCTGCTGTATAACTAACTCCTCAAGGCCTGCTCTCTAATCCTGCCTTGAACCACCAGCTCCGTCCATCCTGCGACCTGACCCATGGAATAGGGTGTCCAAGATAACAACTAGGACGTGAGCGCTAACGCCCAGTACATAAACATGAGTACACGTATAAATATGATGCATGCAACATGATGACTGGTAAAGGGTTATCTGAAAAGTTATGCTCAGTACAGGCGCCACATGAGTGATGCCACTGCACGGATCAACCTCTGGGTGCAACCACACTCGTCAAGTACACCAGAGTAGTCAGACATAAATATTCCCGCCGTCGCGGTACTCTCAGTGACAGACTATCGAATATAGAGCTGAGCGGCTCTATAGTCAGGTATAACAAGGTATAAGCTCAACGTGTATATGCACATGACATATGAATAAAGAAAACGGTAAATCATATCTCATGCCATATAATAATGCCAAATAAATGCAACATATAAACATGTATACTCGCTGGCAATCTCAGTCAATGTGTACGTACCTCTAGGCTAGTTCAAGTATAGTAGGATCCTAGGTTCCAAGCCTATATTCAAAAGTTCACCGTATCACTACATAAATTCTATAAGCCTTAACTAAGCTAATAAGTACTCCCAAAACTTAAATAGATTCCCGAACCATACCTTCGTCCGTAGATAGCCCTTTGGAGTCGCTAGTCCCGGATGACTATAACCACTCCTTGATTATTCCAGAACCTCTATTATAACCGATAGGGCCCTCAAGTGTATAACTCACACTATATAACTGAAGAAGGAACCTCGGGAATTCGTATTTCAAATTATGACTCCGAAGAGCCCTATTTATAGCCAAAAATTCGTCGGAGTTCGGAGCCTCCGAACTGTGTTCGGACCCTCCGAACCTGCATGTACGACACTTGTTAAAAATCGCGGATTAGTCATCTAGCATTGCTGTCTGGTGGAGTTCGGAGCCTCCGAACTGGCTGAGTTCGGAGCCTCCTAAGTGCTGGGTTCGGATCCTCCGAACTTTGTATTTGAGTTTGGATGGTCCGAACTCATTTCGGTGCCTCCGAACTGTCCGAGACCCCCAGGACTCTTCCTACCATTTTCGGACGTTCCGGAGCTGATTTTCCACTTATTTTTACCAAATAAGGACTCCTTAATCATGTTTTGCCACATTTAAAATTATATGCCATATCATAGCATGAAAAGTGGAACTTGGCTATCACCCTTATATGCAGCGATCCCTCTGGTAATTCTGAAGTCCAATTATGCCCTGGAATTGGTTAATTACTAACCTTTAATCATGTTTAACATATCATTATCTTAAAATGGAATCTGGGTTACTACAAGGACTTTGATGTTTCTAGGATATTTCAGATCCACGTCCGGATGTTTGGGCTAATTATCCAGAGAGGTATTTTCGAGTTGGTACTATGCACTCTCAAGGGCGGAGCCACATACAGCACGGGTGGGCTGAAATTTTTTCAAATTTTTGTATATATAAATTTTGAAAAATTTTGGATTAATTTGGTATTAGCCCGGGTAGCTTAATTGAAAATATTAAAGGATTCGAGAGCTCAAAGTTTTAGCCCGGGCAGACCAGAAATCCTGGCTCTGCCACTGTGCACTCTGGTGCCTCTAGTTTGAGCATGAGTTTCCTAGTTGATCCAGTTACCCAGTCCATGTCATATGCATGCACATATAAGTTTGTATACTCATATTTATTGTACTGAGCGTTACCGCTCACGTCTTTGTTTTCATCTTGAAACCTCATTCCGCGAGACAGACATCAGGTTGGATGACACAAGCAGGAGCGAGCCCCGAGGCGAGTAGCAACGCTGTTGAGATTCTGGTTATTGGTTCAGATGTTTTACCCTGAGTTGTATTATGATACACTTATTTCGATATTGTTGTACCTTAACCAATATTTTAGACTGATACTTTCGATTTGAGTTTTATGTATTCCATTTTTTTGCTGATTTATCTGATTATTGTTATTTAAGATTTAATTGCATGCTTAATTTTTGATTAGTAGGTGATTCCGGATTGAGTCACTACTTGTGATCATACCCAGCGAATTGGACCCCAAATGGTACTACTCACTCATGACGCATAGTTTGAGCAGGATTGATCTAGTTGATCCAGCATTTCGGGTCACATCATTTTTCATGTGCATGTAGGTTTGTATAATCATATTTACGTACTGGATGTTAGTCATTCACGTCCTTGGTATTATCTTGGACACTTCATTCGATCGGATAGATCTCAGGTCGGACATCGAGGTAGGTGGTTCGAGTCAGGGGTAGAAGTGGTGATATCGATCACTCGTGGAGGTATCCCCATTTTCATTTTTTATTGTTATTTGCTGATATACAGTTCGATATGGTGGTATAAATCAATTATTTTGGATTATTGTTGTTACCAGTTCTATTCATCTGATCTACTGATTTGTATTTACGTTTCTGGAGTTATTTTGGTATCTTGATTAAGTTTATCAGTTTTAGTTAATTACATAAAGTTTTTTATTAAGAGATGATTCGAGTCGGATTATTATAATATATGTATTATAAGAATGTATATAATAAAATAAATAAATTGAAATATTTTACAACACATCTGGGTGTGCTAACTGTTTTTCTATTTACCCTCCAAAAGTAGAGCATAACAATAGTAAGCAGACAGAGACATCTAGGCACTCTGTTGCCCCACTCCAACTCAGTGGGCGCAGCATTGTTATAATATATAAACATAAATAATTTAAATTAATCAATAAATTCCAAAAGTCAGATTTATTTTCCTTTTTTTTATTCACTCTTTATGTCTCATCAGCAGCTATAACTTTGTGAAAATCAAATCTAAAATTAAAATTAAAATTAAAATTAAAATAAAAATAAAACATTAATATTCAAAATATGTTACCGTTTATAACTTTAAATTACTCCCCATATAAAGTTTCATATGTTTTATGAAGTAGATTAAAAAATATATATTTTATGAAGTGAATAGATAGTTTATAGTAATTTTTTTTCAAAATGATATTTACGATATAAATAAAATTAAAAAATTAAAAAAAATTGATAATCCCAGAGATTAATCAACTTAATTTAATAATCTTTTAATTCATATTATATGATAATAAACATGAAAACTTCAATGTTAATATCGTAGATCAATTTTCTGAAACAGATTTCAGATCAAATTCATAAAAACTATTATTTTTCATGTCAAATTTATTACTTTAAACTAAAAATATATAATACGTCGATCAATTTCACGGAGATAAATTCTTGAAATCTTCTTATAAAAAACTTAATTTGACGTAAACAAGGGATACAAAACTATAAAGTAGAAATTTTATAAGAATATATATATATATATATATATATATATATATATATAATAAGTTTTATTTTTAGCATTAAAAAAAAATTGTAGCAGAAAATGTGGGTTCTGAATAGTACAGTGAATATCTAAATTTCACATAAAGAGAATCTATACCTCTGTATGGACCATGTTCCCTCTAAATATACTGGACCCACAAATCGCTTCACACTTCCTCATTGCTTACCCCACCCCACTCTAAATTTATTTCCCACAATTAATAAACCCATACATATATTATTTTTCGACTTTTTTTAATCAATATAAATATATATTCGAACTTAACGTCAAAAGTCTCAAAATTAATTGAAGGACCCTCAAGAAACTCTAAAACTAATATAAATAAAATTAATAAATACTCAAAAATAAAACAAAGGGTCGTATCGGTTCATGTCTGTAATGAAAAATAAAACTTCTAATATTAAAATAAATATTCTTTTTATTTATCGAATCAAATTAGATGTTAATGTCATAAAATTAAAAAAATGAAATAATAGCACGTGAGTTTTTGTACATGATTAATAGGTGGAAATGAGACATCTCTGTCTCTCAATTTATAGCATGATGATACTTTTTTTTTTTTTTTTATCAGTAAATAAATAAACAAATATACGAAAAGCCCAAATCATTCAGAAGTCCCCTCTCAGCTTGTGCAACAAAAATATTTTATTATAGAAAGGAAAAAAAAAAAGAAGCATAAATTATTATTATTATTATTATTTTATAAATAGATATTAAAAATGGAAGAATATGGTCGCTTTAAGCTAATAAAAACTTGCCTTCAACTCTACGTGCACTCACTGCCATTTACTATCAAGCGCTGATCTCCTGCCTATGCCGACGCCCGTTAACGCCGCCAGACAATGCCTGACGCAGGAGGCGGCGGCCGCCCTTGACGACGCGGTGGCGGTGGCTCGCCGCCGCGGGCACGCTCAGACGACGTCGATGCACATGGTGTCGTCGCTCCTATCTCTCCCAAACTCTTCTTTACGTGAAGCATGCATGCGGACGCGCAACAATGCGTACTCCACTCGGGTTCAGTTCAAAGCTCTGGAGCTTTCTTTGAGTGTTGCTCTGGACCGTTTGCCTTCTTCACAGGCGGGGAAAATCGAGCAGCCGGCGGTGTCGAATTCTCTGATGGCGGCTGTGAAAAGATCGCAGGCTAATCAGAGGAGGCAGCCGGAGAACTTCAGCTATTATCAGCAACAGCAGCAGCAGTATTCTTCGTGTTCATCTGTTCCTATAGTGAAGGTGGAGCTGCAGAATTTGATACTTTCGATTCTCGATGACCCTTTAGTGAGTAGAGTGTTTGGGGAGGCGGGATTCAGGAGTTACGACATAAAAACAGCTACTCTTAGGCCTGGGAATAGTTTTCATGCGCCCCATCTGTTTGGTTATTCGTCCAGGTACAAGCGGCCAAACCCACCTTTATTTTTGTGTAATTTTGGTAGTGGTGACAGTATTAGCGAGGTTGGGGGGAAAGGTTTTAACTTTCCTTTTATGGGTTGTTTTCCTCGGGATGAGAATTCAAGAAGGATTGGTGAAGTAATGGTGAAAAACAAGAAACGGAATCCGCTCCTTTTGGGGGTTTCTTCCGGAGATGCCCTGAGGAGTTTCTTGGACGTCGTGCGGAGGAAAATTGACGGTGTTTTGCCGGTGGGTTTGAGTGGTTTGAGTGTGATCTGCGTCAAAGATGAGATCTTGAGGTTTGCGAATGGAGATTTGGATCAGGATTCATTGAAGTTGAGACTCGAAGAGGTGGAAAGGATGGTGGAGAATACTTTGGGAAATGGGGTTGTGTTGAATTTTGGTGATTTGAAAGTATTGTGTGGCGATGTTGTTTGTATTGATGGTTTGAATTATTTGGTGAGCAAATTGACTGGATTGCTGCAGATTCATGGTGGGAAACTGTGGTTGATTGGCGCTGCTGCTACGCATGAAATCCATTTCAAGTTCTTGAACAAATTTCCTTCCATTGAAGATGACTGGGACCTGCAAACTCTGCCTATTACTTCTCTTACATTTTCCATGGGTGGTTCGTATCCAAGATCCAGGTAAGTCACAACTTTCTTTCCATTTTTGTTTAAATTATTATGTGTTTCTTGTTCTTGTTCATGTACTTGTGGTTTGTATTTATTCTTTTTCACCATATGTTCTGCTAAATTTTTTTATCATCTTATGATAAATTATTTAATGATTAGGATGCTTGCTTTACGTTTATATATATAATATTTACTTCAAGGCAACAGGATGTCTTGTGATAAGTCAGCCAAACCAAGAAAATAACTCCCTGTACCGTACTCTGTATGTCAGCTCTTTACCTGATGCATGATAGTCTTACTTTCTAGGGGAATTAAATATCAAATAAAATCTTGAATCCCTTTCACATTAAGAATTAGGATTTCGTCTAGATAGTCACAGTTCAAATTCAATATACTGAACTGAATTCTAGTAGACTCTATTAGATTAATCTTGTGCACTGCTTAAAATTGCAGCTTGATGGAGTCTTTTGTTCCGTTGGGTGGATTCTTTTCGATGCCATCTGATACGAAAAATACGCTGGGCAGTTCGTGTCACTATGTTGTCCGTTGTCATCTATGCAACGAGAAGTGTGAACAAGAAGTAAAAGCGCTTTCGAATGGTGGCACTTGTGATTCGGATTTGGAACAGTCACAGTCAAGTTTACCTTCTTGGTTACAGATTTCTGAATACAGCACGCAGAACGGCCTTTCTGACTTAAAGGTGTGTGTTATTGTGTGATTTGACATACTGCTTCTGATGTTGAAGCTTTATGATTCCTGTGCATGTTTTGAGGATGCTGATCATTAGTCCTTTGTTGCTAGAAAGATTGTTCTTCTGTGTATTGTGAGGTACCAATTCATGAATTCGGCTGCGGGGGTGGAATGGGATGAGATGGGGTGAGTGAGAATTTTGGAAGGCAAAACTTGTATTAGAAAAACTGTACAACGATCTCTAAATCATTTCCATTTCAGCATGGGAATCTCCTCCTTTGCCCAGGCTGGATTTAGTTTTATGTATGAATGATAAATGATCAACATGATCAATGTCCTTCAACACACTGCTTTATAAACAACCTTATTTGTTATTGTTCTTCAACATGTCATTGCAACTTATGTTTGAAAATTCTCAGTGCAGGCCAAAGACGATAGATTGTCACTGAATGCAAAAGTTTCTGGGATCCAGAAGAAATGGGATAGTATCTGCCAGCATCATCACTACAACCAATCATTCTCCAAAGGATATACCAGCCAATTCAGTTATCCATTTCCACGTGTTACGGGTTTTCAAGTTTCCGAAGAAGGGAAAGAAAATGCTAGCAAACACTCCAATGAATCATCACCTGAACAAGGAAGTAAGAAAGTAATATCTTGCTTGTCCACCGATTTATGGCAGAGCCCTTCACTTAAAGAACCTAATACATTGGATGTGCTGTCAGAAACCAACAATCCAGATCTTTTATCTAAACCTGTCGAAAATCCTTCAAATTTTGACCGTGAATTGGGTGGCCTCAAACTCTCTGCTTCGAGTGCTAGCATAAACAATGGTCGAAAATCTCCTACTTCAGTGACTACAGATTTGGGTTTAGGGACTGTTTCGGCTGCTACTAACAAAGAATTTGAGAAACATGGGGATCAAACTCATATGAGTACTCTTAAGCAATATGAGGTCAATGATCCTAAGGTACTTTACAAATCCCTAGTCAAAAGAGTAGGTGATCGGCAAGAAGAAGCTATTTATACTGTTGTTGAAGCAATAACTCGATACCATACTAAAATGACTGGTCTCCATGGGGCTAGTCGCAGTGATGCATGGTTTAACTTCCGAGGACCTGATAGATTGGGGAAGAGAAAGCTTGGCCTGGCGCTTGCGGAGATGTTATATGGAAGCGCAAACAGCTTTATTTTCGCGGACCTAAGTTTCCAAGATGAGACGACCCATTCTGATGCACTCTGGAATCTACAAGTGATGAATAAATACGACGTGTCAATGAGAGGGACTGTTGTTGATTACTTGGTCGAAAAGCTGAGCAAAAGGCCGTCGGTTGTGTTTCTTGAAAATGTCGAAAAGGCTGATTTAGTTGTTCAAAATAGTTTGTTTCATGCTGCGAAGACCGGTAGATTTATGGATTTGAGTGGAAGAGAAGTAAACATCAGCAATTCCATGTTTCTTGTAACAACAAGTTTCAAGAAAGATAGCTACTGTTTCTTCGGTGGCAATGAGAGAGCTGAATACTCGGAGGAAGAGATGTCAGTGGTGAAGGGACGTTCAATTCAGATATGGATTGGATTCGACCTTAATGATGATCCCACGAGCGAAAACTCGACTCAATCAGACCCAATTTCTGTGAACAAGAGAAAACTCACTGGAAGCAGCAGCAGAGGCAGAAGCACAGACCGAACAGGCATCTTAGACATGTCGAAACGAGCCCACAAGGGGGTAGACAGATGCCTGGACTTGAACCTTCCCGCTGATGCAAGCGAAACGCCTAGCAAACAAGAACCGGAGTCCGAGTCAAGTTCTGAAAATTCAAAGTCATGGCTGGAGGATTTGGAATGGAAAATTGATCGAGTAGTGGTTTTCGAGCCATTCGATTTCGAGAAACGTGCTGAAAAATTAATCAAGGAGATGAAAGAATGCTCGAACAAGATTTTCGGCTTCGAATGCTCGTTAGAGATAGAGTCAAATGTAATGCAACAACTGCTAGCTGCTGCATATTTATTTGACATCACCAAGGTGGAAGACTGGATTGAACGCGTTCTTAAGCAGGGATTCCTCGAAGCCATTGGAAAGTACAGTATTGATGAACGTTCTGTAGTAAAGCTTATTACGTGCGATGGCGGTTTTTGTGAAGATCGGCAAGCCGGATCTCTCCTTCCTGCAGGAATTATCTTGAATTAGTTTCAGATACATCAAATGATTGTTGTAATTATATATATTTATTAAAGCATGTTATTAAATATTAGTCTTACTCAGCCTGTGGTCTCATTAAGTATTGATTTGCGTCTTACATATGTACTATTCTAAGCCTAGATTGTCCTTTTCTAGTCATTTATCCTCGTTCAGGGGTGTAATTTTCGTGTAAGATTTTAACGTAGTTGTAGCCTACGATTGTGAATTTCAGCACCTTAATAAATAAGAAGTAGCATTATTATGGTATGGATTTTTGTTTGAGATTTAGTTTTGTCAATCTGCGCATCTTCTCGGATTTTATGAATTTACGTAGTTCGAACAGTTCAAAACCCCAAAGACGATCTATGTCCAGATGGAATTTTGGTCTCAGAAATATGATCTCTTCATAAGTCTCTCTCATTCTTATCAATTCATCACATGAGAAAAACGACTAATAGTGTGACAGATCTGTTAGCTCGCAAAACTTTGTCCAGTGACCCAATCATCATTTTAAGTGATCAAAATGTTAAAACACGATTAAAGAGTCATTACTTAAGTAACTCAAGTGATTAAATAATTCCAAATCAAAGGATTTGAGTTCGGAATCTCCGAAGAGTTCGGTTCCATCGAAGTGACTTCGGAAGCACCGTACGTGGATCCGAATGTCCGATTAGAGTTAGGCCAATGTAGATTAGTGAGGTGTCAAAAGTGCACAGACACTTGGAGGATCGGATCTACCCAATGGCGGAGCCAGAATTATCAATTTACCCGGGCTAAAATTTTAAGCCCTTCAATACTTTAATTATTTTAATTGAGCTGCCCGGGCTAATAACACATTAATCCAAATTTATTCAAAAACATATATAAAAAATTCAATATTTTTTTTCCAACCGGGCTAAAGCCCGAATGGAGATATACAATGCTTCGCCATTGAATCTACTATTGTGAGTTCGGATGTCCGAACATAACTGTACAAGACTGTTGGCAAGTCACTGTATGCAGAATTTCGGATCTTATATACTGGGATCCGATCGTCCGATCTCCGTATATAAATAGGCTGTGGATTTCTTACAATCAGTACTGCATGTTTTAGGTACAATCCTAGTCCATTGTATATTTGAGTGCTTCTAGCCGTACCATCGAGGGCCGGGAAATACGGGGTGCTACTGGAGCTGTAGCAGAGCTGTGCTTGAGTTGTGGTCTTTGATTCCAAAAGGCTATCGACGAACGCATGAATAAGTCTGGAATCTTAGTAGCTATTGGGTGTAGTTATTAGCTTAGTTAAAGTTTATAAGCAAGTAATAGTGCTATTATGTTCACTTGGTTTATAGGCATGGGCCTAGACCCTGTGCTTCTAGGAATGCTTCATAGAGGTATGAAAGTACTATCCGATATATCCTAACTGAGTATGCATTCTTATGTGTTGTATTTTTTAAAAAGTTGTGTTGTATTTTATCTGCTATGATATGCATGTATTATTATTGCTTATATATTGCATGTGTGTGTGTGTGTGTGTATATATATATATATATCGCGTTGAACCGTATCTCTTTCAACATAGCCATTACCAGTAGGGTTGCTCAGCTCTCTATTTTAGACGGAAGGAAACCAAGAGTACATAGTAGCCGACGGGTCGAGAGGGCTTTTTTGTTCCGGGATATTTTTTGGACCCACATCTAGATTCGAGTGTATCAGATACCCATGGGGCATCCACGTCGTACTATTTACTCGTGGCGCCTAGACTGAGCATATTGTTCCTTGTTGACCAAATAACTCGTACACATCATATACATGCACATATAGATTTTTATACTCATAATTTCATACAAGCCGATCTTATAGCTCACATCCTTGGTTTTTATGTCTCGGACATCCCATTCCACGAGACAGGCCTCAGGTTAGATGGACCTAGTGGGAGCGGTCACTAAGTTTGCAGGAGCCATGGTGTCTGGAGTGACTTTCCCGGTCCATGTTTTATTTGGGTTTTAGCACACTATTTTCGATATGGTTGTATAACATTTGATATTTAAAGGCTTTCTTCGATGGGTTGTATAAGTATGTTTAAGTTTAATTCCGCTGTTACCTGATTTTGTTTAATGAAGTTAATTGCATGCTTTAAGTTTGTTTTGTCAAGCCTCGAAACTTAGCCTAGTTGACATCGG
The DNA here is from genome assembly GCF_033568475.1 of Henckelia pumila. NCBI lineage: Eukaryota > Viridiplantae > Streptophyta > Magnoliopsida > Lamiales > Gesneriaceae > Henckelia > Henckelia pumila. The sequence continues at coordinate 220,299,356 of NC_133123.1, read as the reverse complement.
CGTTATTTAAAGTTTTTATGTTAAAAAACAAGCCTCGGAATATAGATTTCAAGAATAACCAGTCTTTTCATTCATAAACTGAAGATGCATAAGCTTTTACAATGCTTGATCAAATAATAAAAACTAAAACATCAAAGTCTAATGCAGCGGCTTATTTTTAAACATAACTAAAAATTTGGATCTTGATAAGTTTTCACCAATCCCAGAATTAGTTTATCTCATATTCATTCTTATCTGAGATGGGTGATTCGGGTGGGTGAGTGATATGGGTGATACTCAATAAATGGGAAAAATTCCCAACATTCATTTAAATTCATTTTAAGAGGATTTCATTCATATACATAATATAACAGAGTACAGAGACAGAGACTTATTCTTTCAGAAATTCAGAAATCATAAACTTCAGGCAGTGTACCAAGTTACTAGCAAATTTTGTGGCTAACTGATATCAGCCCCTTATATATTTATCCTCTAAAGGGTGAGGAATCCGAACAGAACAGAAACAGAGCAGAGTGTTCAGAATATATATTCCTACCACTAGTTCACAAGTTTTGGTACACCAAAAAATCACAGAGTGCTTATTCATGAAAAAATCATGCTGTAATCGAAAATAAAAACAAAGTTTCATTACTTTAAACAAAACGCCCACTTACCTCTAATGCTTAAATAGGTTTCGGTAGTCTTTGAACTTGCTCAATTGGATTAAAAGCATGAATGAAACTTGCTGACATGATCGAACACGAAGGCTTTCAAATCCACGAACTTGTGCAGAATTTGATGCTTCGAATTGCAGTATCTAGTCGGTTTTGGATAGAAGCTCCTTGTTTGATTCTTGGATGGAACTTAATCCCTTGTTTGGCTTTGAAATTGGCCAGAAAAGGGTATGAGATCTGCTGCAGTTCTTGCTTGAAAAAGGAGAGCTTTCGGATTTGCATAGGCTTGATAATTAGTCAACTGTCAGAATCATTTGCGGCATGTTGAACCGTTGGATCGACCTGAAATTTGGGAAGAATTATCCTCATGACGTGAAATCAATTTTTAACGATAAAGATCTGATTTGGTTGCCATTATATTGGTTTCTGGACGAAAAACAGAAACTTCTTTCTTTTCGCATAGAATCTATGCAGTATTCTTGAGAAGACGTTTAGGTTCACAAACGGAATACTCATGGAGATATTATCTACAAAAGGGTTTTATTCTACTACCAAAGATTATTTCTTCTCGGCCGGAGACTACGTCTCCTTGTACCTTTCCATGAACTTGAGTCGTAGTCCCTCCAGGAACTAGGGCTGGAATCTTAATGGCTGAGGTAATAGGTGAAGCAGAAATAACATCATCATTATCATGAATGGCTGGTCCCTCTGAGCTGTAGGAGAACTGCGTCGCCAATCTACGAGAAACAATGGTTATCTTCCTAACTTTTATGGCATGCGATCTACGTGAGCCCCGCAACTTTCATAGTATGAGGTTTCTTGGAAGAACTATGAGCTGCAACAGGAAGTCAAATGTACATTCGAAAAAAAGGTACATAAAAAATACACAGTTCTTAACTCGAATATGTTACCTGGAGGAGCGAATAGGGCATCAGTAGGGTTATCATATATTTGGGCCCACCATGACATGAAAGGGACAAGGCTGTCACGAGCGATTTCTTGAATGGGAACCACAAAGACACTTGAACACATTAAATTGAGCTTCGCCATGGCCAACGAGAAGTGACGATCAACCAATTTATTCCATACGTATTCAGTTAGAGGATAAGGAAAGTAAAAACGATCTCCAGGAACAGTGGACCGAAAATAAAATTGACGGGCCAATATGAGCGGATTGTACATTTCAAAAAGGATATTGACGTTGTCACTAGTGAAGGAACCCCAAGTGACCAGAAACCTTCGATGAAGACATGCATTCCTTACACCATCCATAATTTGTAGAAAAGTTTTATTTTGATGATACATGACCTCCGAGATTGCTTTGCCGTGTCTAAATACACATGCAGATAATAGCACCTCCTTTCACCAAGAGTATGGAAGAAGGTGACAAGAAAAACAGTAGACACTTTGGTGGTACAATGAGCCAACACATTACTATTAGAAGGACCAATGCTGATAAAATAAAGACTCCTAATGACTGGAAAATAAGAGAAAAGCCAAAGTTGGAGGAACCAGGACACTCCATGGAGTTTACGCAAAGGGGTGTCCAAGACACTCTTGTTCAAACCTAGGTACACCGAACCAAGGAACATGACCCCCAAGTTGAGCACATTTCGTGTGCTCAAGGAACGAGCCAGAAGTAGATACTCATTGGAGGGACGCCCAGAAGCAGGGCAGAACAAAAACCTAGTTGTTTGCAAAACATAACAATAAAATATAGAGCAACTGTTTTATTTCATTAAATGGAACTATTTAAAGAGAGCTTCACCAAAATCTTTCCACTTCAACATGCATTCAGCCCTCATTTTCATTGCATCAGCCAAAGATTTAGTCCATCCATTGTACTCATATTTTTTATTCACCATTTGACTCCTCTTGGTTTGAACTTCTTCATCTGTAGCAAGCACACGAGATTTAATGGTCTCCCCTTCCTCCAGCAACCTCAAACGCCTTGTCTCATCGACAACCAACTCCTCCTTCAGTTTGGCTATATTCTCTCCCTTGGCATCGAGATCTTGCCCAGTTTCAATAATCTTGGTAAAATCACCATCTCTCATGACTTTTAAAGTATCCCAAGTTTCCTTAGAGGAATTAAATGTATCAATCTTGGAGGAGAAAGATGCATACTTCCTGTTGGACTCCTCTTCATGTGAAAGGACAGTAGGGAGAAGGTTTAAAGTCATACCCAATGGAGAATCAGCAAAACGAAGGGAACTCTGAAGCAGTTGGAAAGCTGCCATCATATCATGGCGTTGGGGCTCATCCAAAGAGAATACATCTTGCTGGACCAGAGACTTGAGAGTGGCAGTAGTTGAAGCAATGGAAGATTGAATAGGGAACATGGAAGATTCCAGAGCTGGTTCATTTGTTGCCTTGTGGAAGAAGCTAAAATCTAGATCCATGGTCATTGTGGGAATGGTACAAATTTGTATCCTCCTAGATGCATGATCTTGAAACAAAAGGCACTGAAATGAATAAAGAAGTACCAAACTTCACATAAATATAGACAAGACTAAGAGTTAGCTTCAAAAAAATCGGTGCACTCACAGTATCTGAAGTGCTGTTAGGAACGGCAGCAACGGGAAACCTTGCATCAGGAGCACTCACATGAGCACCAGGAAGTTTCACAATGGAATACTTATGGGGATCTTATCTACAAAATGGTTTTGTTCTACTACTAAAGATGCTTTCTTTTTGGCCGGAGAATAAGTCTCCTTGGCCTTTCCTTGAACCTGAGTCGTAGTCCCTCCAGGAACGGGGGCTTGAATCTTAATGGTTGAGGTAATAGGTGAAGCAGAAATAGCATCCTCATTATTAGGAATTGTTGGACCCTCTGAGCTGTTGGAGAACTGCATCGTCCATCTATGAGAAACAATGGCGCTCTTCCTAACTTTTACGGTAGACGATCTACGTGAGCCCTCCAGCTTTCATAGTGCGAGTTTTCTTGGAAGAACTCTGAGCTGCATCAGGAAGTCAAATGTACATTCAAAGAAAAGTTACATACAAAATACGCAATTCTTAACTCGAATAAGTTACCTGGAAGAGAGAATAGGGCAGTGACATGAGTCATTTTTACGTTTTTTTATTGCATGGTTTTTGTGTGTTTTGCATTAATGTCAAATCATTTTGTTGTGTTAAAGTTAATTTATGTACATTTAGTGTTTTTCTCATGCATTTTGTTCACTCCTCGTGTTTTTGTGGTTATTGTGGCAGGTAAGAAAGGACAGAATAAAATTCAGACGAGAAACAAGGTGCGCCCAAGTGGTCATTTTTGCAGCTCGAGCGCGGTATAAAAAATGTGGACAGAAGCGAGGCAGAGGAGTAGGCGCTCAGGCGGTCATTGCTGCAGTCCAAGAGCATGCTCGAAAAAATGGGACATTATGGATGTATAATTTCCTGCGCCCGGGCTGTCAATTCTGCAGCTCGGGCGCTTGCGCGTAATTTGGAAAGTTTAGATTTTGGGTGTTTCACATGGAAAGGTATAATGAACTGGGCTGGCCCAGTTCATTCTTGCTCTCATGATCTTTTCCCCTCTGGTGGGGAGTTTTTGCCCTCCCCAGGATTCGAACCTTGCACTCCAGGTCATAAATGCAATGTTCCCTCAATCCTGGTACCATTGAGCTAGCTAAATGTTTCAATTGGTATCAAAGCGCGGTCCTTGGAGGGTGTCCTACTGCCACATGAAGCTCATAAATCCTACTACCGGTCTGTAAGTTTTAAATGTTTTATTATGATTTATCAGGAGCATATGTTATGACTTAAGACTTTATGTTAGCAAAGTTTTAAAATACTTAGTTATGCATTGCGATTTACGTGAAGAATATGTGGTGATACAGTATACCCCAAGACATGTTATACGACTGATTGACCACAAGGAATTTTGAATTTGGGAATTCGATTTTATTTTGTTGAAACTAATTTTGATATTTATGATATATGGGTTGTCATTTGAATTTTTGTAGTAACTTATTGATTTTAAGTTAGAATGATTTCATTGGTAAATTATTGGGTTTGTGATGGTAAGAGGTAGCGGACCCTATCTAGGAAATTTTTGTGAAGAGCGGAAGACAAAACAATAAAGGTAAATTCCGATAAGAGGTATTAAGTTAATGTGATAGGAATAGAATTATTGCTTGAAGCAAGAGTAGGATTCCTCGCAAGATCGATTAATCGAGGGTTGTATCATTTTCTTCTTTGGTGAATTTAAAATGTTACTTTATAGAGGCTAGTATATATTTTTGGGAATTAAGTCTGCTTGTGTCAAATTAGGTTAGTCGGGTTCACAGATATCATATTGTCATTCATTTAACTATTAAGGTTTTTCATTTGACGAAGAAGTCATGATTTTCTTGGAGATGACACTTATACCATAAGATTATAGTTGGTGGTTTGTGGTTTTAAGTTTGTACTATTAATTATATGAGGTATAAATTGATGATAAGTATGTTTTGTATTAGGTTCTTGAATCTTTGAAAATAAGAATAATTGTGGAGTTAGTTTGATAAAGAATTTGATAATATTTGATAATACTTAAGGGTTCGCATGGTTGGTGTTACCATGTAAGCTTTATTGGGTTTGACGTTCAAGTCACTATGTTTAAATAAATAGATTTGGGAACTTGTCAGCCTGACTTATAAATATTGTGATGACTGAATGATGAAGGACTAAATTTTTATAGGCTCGTGTAATTGGTCAGGTGTGGCATAACACTTGTTATAAATTTTGGTTTCGATGTCAAGTATAATATAAGCTTTAGATATAGCCTAAGAGTTGACGATATATATATATATATTTGGAGTGAGTTCTTTTGTTAAGAGTTGAGTCGTTTGAGAATTTGGGTTGTTGGTTCGACACACGTATGAGTATTTGAAGCACTTGGAATAATCACGAGTCAGCTTAATGACTTGATATTATAACTGTTATCTCGATACTTTCGTTTTACGTTGGGATTATTCAGTTTATTAGGTAATTGACTTAGTATTTTGATTTTGAGGAGTTTAGATTCCATGGACTGTAAGTAGAGGCAACTAGGAAATGATATGGAATTAACTACTGAATGTTATATGATTACGCTATTTAGAGACGATGACATGTAAATACTGTTAGGGGAATTTCCATCCTCCAATAGGAGAATCTGAGTGCCTTAAGCCTAAACTAACCACAAAATTAGAATTCATATATTTTAAGCATATTTCTGACGTTAGGAGAATTTATGTTGTACATGACGTTTGACACTAAATTCACTTTTTGGGTTTTATTTTGTGTTGGGCTTGGGCTGAGTGGTCCGGGTCGGGTCTGGGGTGTCATGGATCGGGTCAGTAGGGTCCGGGTCCGGGTTAGGTGGGCCGGGCTCGAGTATTTTAATTTTTAAGTATTTAATAGTTTAAAGGTATTTTGGGCTTTAAAAATTAGTTAAAAAATTATTTGGGCCTCCAAATAATTTTATTTGGGCCTTAAATAATTTATTTAAGTTAGCCCAATGATTTTATGGGCTTGGGAGCCCATGAGAATTTTTGGGCCAGTCGGTGGATTTTTGGGCCAGTCTAGAATTTTATTGGGTTTAATTAAATAAATGGGCTTAAATATTTTTATTTAGGCCTAGTTAAGTTAATCAAGTTATTTGGGCTAAGATATGATTATTGGGCTTTAATTTTAATATAATGGGCTTAGAGTGAGTGACCAGCAGTCTGGACCAACCCATGAAAAATAAATAAGTCCGTAATATATATTTAATTATTTTATGCATAAAGTTTATATTTTAAGTATAAGTATATTTATTATGAAAATAAATTAAATATATATTACGGACATATTTTCAGTGCATGCATTCATGAAATTTCTTATGTATATAATTATGTAAATGATGAGCAATAAAATATTTTGGTGGAAATTGAAGTATGTGTGACATATGGGTGGTTTTCCACCATATGATTCGGTAGTTTTACTACCATAGGGGTGGTTATCCACCCTATGATTCGGTAGGTTACTACCATAGGAGGTGATTTATCACCGCCATCGTACGTTGGTTCATGAGACTGATCAGTCGACACATGAGCGTCACACTTATGGATAGGACCATCTTCAGGTTTCAAAAGCATTGCTCAATTATGTTATTTATGATGAAGAAATAATATGGTTATGATTATGGTTATGATTCAGTTTATGATTCAGCAGTTTTATTATGTGATGAAAATATTTCCATGTATGCTCATGTACATGTATATGTATTAGTAATTATGTGATGCATTATTTTAACCTTGTTATAAAGGATTAGACATGTTGAGCCCCTAGACTCACTACGCTTATATGGTGCAGGTGAGCATGCTGAAGTTTATGTAGCTCCTACCGGTGGTGAGGACTTATGAGGTCACGGAGCAGTGGACCCCGTGACCATTGCCTTAGAGCTTTATTATGTTCGAAATATTTTATCAAGGATTTTAAACACGTTTCACTTTACTTATGTTTATTTTCGCATGCATGGGTTTGAATTTTGAGTTACAGATTTTTATTAATATTGCATGTTTTAATATTTTTATTTATTTAAGTTATTATTAAAAGAATTTATTTGTTAGTATTATTTTTAAATTTTATACATATATGTATGGGCATGTATGTATAGTAGTATTATTTTAAAAAAAAAAATTTCGCATTTATTAGTAGTAGATGTTTCAAAAGGACTCTAAGGCCGATATAAATAGAAGATTTTCAGACGTTTTAAGGATTCGACACGCAGAAGAACAAGGCACGGCGGCTGTGAAGGGGTTGGAAGATCGTTCGACTTGTTTTGAGTTTTCTTCTCTTCCAAACTTTGAATTTTTATGTTGAAAAACATTGTTAGATTAATTTTTATGATGAATTGTAGTAGCTAAACTCTCTTTTGTTGGAATTTAGGGGATCCGAACCCCGAAACACGTTCATGTGATTGAATTTATTGGACGAGAGGAGTTTACTTTTATATAATTATTTGATTTTGTCATGGTTTATTTTTCTATGTTAAGGAGTAGCTAACTTTAGCATAAATTCGTAAGTTGTGAATTGTTATTGAGAGATAGATTCATGATTAGGACGAATGACACAATCCATGGACTTAAAATATGCATAGAGATATGATATTTAGTACACGTTGATAACCATAGACCACCCGGTTGAAAGTTGTAGGAATTCAAGGAACGCAAAGCAATCAGTAATGATAAATAATTAAAGAGATTTTATTGTTTCATTAACTTGAATTAGATTGGCATAAACTCGAGAAAGAGTGTTGATATTTCAGGAATTCCTGTTGAATTTATGTGTATAAAAGTAAATGTCAATCGTCCAGTTCAATTAGGGGGAAGGTGAACCGAGATTCCAACAAAATATTCTCATATTATATTTTTCTGCTCTAAAATTTGCTGTGGTTAATTTATTTTAGCTCAAGTATTTTAAGTTGATATTATTATTTTATAATTTTCGTATTATCATTCACCAAAATTTCGTTACTTTGGGTAGAGGAATAAAATAATTGAATTATTGTGACATAGTCCCTGAGGACGATACTCGTACTCAGTACACTTTACTATAACTTGATTCGTGCACTGGTGATAATTTTGAGTATAATTAAGAGATATTTATATTGATTTTAAGTGTTAGTATTTGCTCGATCAAGTTTTTGGCACCGTTGCCGGGGACTATTGAGTACTTTAATTTGTTTTTATTTACATTTCTTTATACCAATTTTAATCACTTTTTCCATCTGTGAACTGCAAGATTATCTTGCAGTGCATGGAACATTCACCTGATTCAAAAATTGTACATTTTGACCCAGAAATCGAAAGAACTTTTCGTAGGAGAAGAAGGCTACAACAAGAAGCAATGGCGGACGAAGAACAACTACGTTTAGATGGAGATGCTGAGAATAATGCACCACCTGTCTACAGATCAATGATGGATAGCGCCTAGCCATCCATTGAAAATACCAGACCAAGAATCATCAGGGAAACCATAGCAGCGAATAATTTTGAAATAAAACCTGTTATCATTAAAATGGTGCAAAACACAGTCCAATTTGGTGGGATGACGATCGATGACCCATATGCTCACCTGAAAAATTTTCTAGAAATTTGTGATAATTTCAAGATGCAGGGAGTTTCTGATGACACTATTCATTTGCGTTTATTACCTTTTTCATTAAGAGATAAGGCTAAAACATGGCTAACGAATCTACCTGGATGTTCCATCACCACTTGGGATGATCTTGCGAAAGCTTTCCTCACCAAATACTTCCCACCATCTAAATCGATGAAACTAAGAGATGAAATCACAACATTTTCTCAAGGAAAACATGAAACACTCTATGAAGCATGAGAGCGCTATAAAGATCTATTGAGGAGATGCCCACACCACCAATTACAAGAAGGTCTTGTGGTACAAACTTTTTATTATGGTCTTCCTCACTCTAATCGCACCATGCTAGATGCAGTTGCAGGTGGTAATTTATTACGAAAATCACCAAAGGATGTATATGAGTTAATTGAGGAGATGACATCTAGTAGTTATCACCCTTAGTCTGAGAGAAGTGCAGCCAAGAGATCCGCAGGAATTCATCAAGTTGATGCATTCACCTCAGTAGCAGCTCAGCTTGAGGTCATGAATAAGAGGATTGAAGAGCTAAGTTTAGGGCATTCTGCGATGCATATTCAAGAAGTGTGGTGTGAGAAATGTGGTGCTGAACAATTCACGAAAGATTATCAGACTAGAAATCCATCATATCAACCATAGGGAGGCATGGTAAACCATGTGGGAAATCAAAACCGCCCTAGGAATGATCCATTCTCAAATAAATATAACCCAGGGTGGAAACAACATCCGAATTTTTCATGGGGAGGACCGAATAATAGGCCCTATGGGAATCAAAATTATGGGAAACAGCATCAGGAGGAGAAGTCGAGTCGGGAACAGATGATGCAAAAGTTCATATCATCCACTAAAACCAGAATGAAAAATCAGGATGCATCGATAAAGAATTTGGAAAATCAGATAGGGCAGTTGGCTAAAGCGATGTCTAGTATAGATCCAAGTACTTTTCCGAGCGACACAGAGAAAAATCCAAAAGAGCAGGTCAAAGCAGTTGAATTGAGAAGTGGAAAGAGGATAGAATCTGAGAGGCAAGAAGCGAAAGAGCTAGAAGATACTATACCAGAGAAAACTGCAGGTAAGTATTCTACTTCTACACAACCACCCACATCACAAAATAATTTTGTTATTCCACCACAGTTTCCTGCAGCTCTCAAGAAAGCCAAGCTAGACTCCCAGTTTGCAAAATTTCTAGAGGTATTCAAGAAATTGAATATCAACATTCTTTTTGCCGACACACTGATGCAAATGCCAAGCTATGCTAAGTTCATGAAGGAGATTCTCTCCAACAAGAGAAAATTGGAGGAGCATGCCATGATTAGTTTGCCAAAAAATTGCTCTGCACTTGTTCAGAACAAGATCCCACCAAAGCAAAAATATCCAGGGAGTTTTTCTATCCCTTGCATAATTAATGATTTGTATTTTCATAAAGATTTGTGTGATTTAGGTGCTAGCATAAATCTAATTCCATGTTCTGTTTTCAGGAAACTAAGTTTGGGAGAGCCGAAACCCACCAGGATGTCGTTGCAATTGGCTGACAGATTCATAAAGTATCCAAGAGGGATAATAGAAGATGTACTAGTGAAAGTAGACAAATTCATCTTTCCGGCGGATTTTGTGGTACTTGATATGCAAGAAGATCTGGACATGCCTCTTATTCTGGAAAGACCTTTCCTGGAAACAGGAAAAGCACTCATAGATGTCCAAAAGGGAGAACTAATTTTGAGAGTGAGAGAGGAGAAAATTTCTTTTGATGTGTTTAATGCGCTTAAATGTTCACAATATAATGAAGAATGTTTTCAGATAGATGCCGTGGACTCACTTTTGTATAATTATGTGCAGGATACACTCCAGGAACCATTAGAAGCTGCACTTGTATCTCCTATTCATGAGGACGAAATAAATTCAGGAAGAGATGAGATAAAGACATACTTGAACGAAAATTAGTCGTGGCAAAAAGGTGGCAAGCTTAAACTCGAAGATCTCGGTGATCGGAAGGATTTAGTACACCAGAAGCCAAGCCTTGAAGAACGACCGGCTGTGGAATTGAAACCATTGTCAACTCATATAAAATATGTATTTATTGGTGAGAATGAAAATTTACCTGTAATAATTTCTTCTACTTTGGCAGATGAAATGGAAACCAAAATAGTGGATTTTCTCAAAAGTCACAAAAGTGTATTCGCCTAGAAGGTGGCAGATATCAAAGGAATCAATTCCTCCATCTGCATGCATAAAATCTTAATGGAAGAGAGCATCAACCCGTTGGTCCAGCCACAGAGGAGATTGAATCCAAAAATGCAAGAGGCAGTGAAGGCTGAAACGATAAAACTTCTGGATGCAGGTATTATTTACCCAATTTCTGATAGTGCATGGGTGAGTCCTGTTCAATGTGTACCGAAAAAAGGGGAATAACTGTCATTAAGAACGAGAAAAATGAGCTAATACCTACTAGGACTGTAATGCCCCAAAATTATTTAATTTTGATCCGAGATTATTTAATTTGAGAATATATGGAGTTCAGATTTAAATTCTAACCCAAGCCTCGGTTAGAAGCATCACAATAGACTGTGAAACCTCCAGTACCCTTCGGAATAGAAAGAATCGTAGCACTGGTTAGTCTCCTCTTCAGATCAACAAAGCTAGCCTCACAATCTGATGTGCAGACAAAAGGCGCATTCTTCTGAGTCAGCTGGGTAATCGGATTGGCAATGGACGAGAAACCCTCGATGAATCGGCGATAATAACCACCTAAACCCATGAAGCTTCGGATTTCAGGTACTGATGTCGGTCTAGGCCAATTCATAACCGTTTCAATCTTGCTGGGATCAACAGAAATCCCATCTTTAGAAATAATATGACCTAGAAAGACAACTCGATCTAACTAGAATCCACACTTAGACAGCTTGGAAAACAACTGCTCAACTCGCAAAATCTGCAATACGGTCCTCAAGTGCTCTGAATGGTCAGTACGGTTCTTCGAGTAGATAAGAATATCATCGATAAAGATAATGACGAACTCATCTAAATAACGCTGAAAGATACGGTTCATAAAACCCATAAAAATCGCTGGAGCATTAGTCAAACCGAATGGCATGACTATAAACTCAAAGTGACCATACCTTGTTCTGAATGCGGTCTTAGGAATATCTTCCTCTCGCACTCTCAGCTGGTGATAGCTTGACCTCAGATCAATCTTCGAATAGACAGAAGAACCCTGCAGCTGATCAAAAAGGTCATCTATTCGGGGTAAAGGATACCTGTTCTTAACTGTAGCCTGATTCAACTGACGGTAGTCGATACAAAGCCGCATAGAACCATCCTTCTTCCGAACAAATAGAACAGGAGCACCCCAAGGCGATACACTAGGTCTGATGTATCCCTTGGCAATCAAATCTTCAAGTTTCTCCTTTAACTCTCTCAGTTCAATAGGTGCCATACGATAAGGAGCTTTGGAAATAGGTTGAGTACCTGGCACCAAATCGATGCTGAATTCGATCTCTCGAATAGGTGGCAATCCAGAAACATCTTCCGGAAACACATCAGCAAAATCTCTAACCACTGGTAAATCTACCAAAGCTGGGCTAGATTTCAGTACATCAACTGCATAAACCAAAAATCCTTCTGCACCTCTCTGTAAAAAACGAGTCATAGATAACACTGAAATCAAAGGAATTCTAGATCGAGAACCCTTACCAAAGAATTTCCACTCGTCTGCCATTTCAGGTCTGAACCTGACAACCTTCAGAAAACAATCAACTATTGCCCTGTACTTGGTCAAAGCATCTATACCGACAATAAAATCAAAATCTGACAGTCCAAGCACAATACAGTCGAATTCTAACAAATTCCCCTCAAAACAAAGTTCACAGTTCCTGACTAGTCTGACATAAACAATTCCTCCACCCAACGGTGAAGTAACAACTAATATAGTAGGCAACAACTCAGTAGGCAAGACATGCAATAACAAAAATTTCTCAGAGATAAAGGAATGGGAAGCACCTGTATCTATCAAACCATGAGCAGAATAACCAAAAATTGAACAGTTACCTGCTATAACATCATCAGGTGCTGCCTGAGCCTGATCCACTGTCAAAGCAAAGAATCGTGCCTGCTGTCTCGGAGGCTGGTTCACACTAGAGTTACCTCCCTGTCTGTTCTGCTGCTGAGGCTGGAAAGAGTGCACTGCAGAAGACTGCCTCTCGGGTTGAGCTGTAGTTCGAGATGAACTCCCACTCTGAGCTCGATCTCTAAAACGCTGAGGGCACACCTTAGAGAAGTGTTCCGATTGCTGACAGGTGTTACAATTACCGAAGACTCCCACACACTGATCCGGTGAGTGTCTTCCCCCACACTTGCTGCAGTACAAGGATGATGATCTAGAACTCTGTTCTGAACCGAATTGCTTCGAACCACTGGAACTAGAAGAACTGTTCCCTTGCCTCTTAAACTGTTTCCCTCTTGCCTTAAACTGATCCCTTCTGTTTCCCCCACTGCTTCCACCTTCATACCTCTGCTGCTGGTTCTGATGCTGAGGTGGCTGATTCTGATATTGAGATGGTTGATTCTGATACTGCCTCTGCTGCTGAGGTGCCACTTGATTACCTCTTTGCCTCCACAAGCCTGCTTCTGCTCCCTTTGCGTGATTCATGGCATCCGCAAATTTGTTAGGCCAGTTGGTGTTTACCAACGTGAAGACGTCGGGGTTCAAACCATTGATGAACTGATCTGCCTTAGCTTCTTCATCTCCGGCAAATAGCGGTGCAAAACGCAACAGACTATCAAACTTAGCTACGTACTCTTCAATGTTTAGATTCCCTTGCCTCAGATTGGCAAACTCTGCTCCCTTATCTTTGCGATACGAGATAGGGAAAAACCGCTTATAAAACTCAGATTTAAAAAGTCCAAGTAACTTCCGTACTTCTACTCTCAAATGCTTTCTTTGTCATGATCCACCAGCTCTTAGCAACCCCACGTAGCTGATGAATGACTAACCTGATTCTGCGGTCATCTGTGTAATCAATGGAATCGAACAGCTGATCAATATCATCCAACCAACTCTCACAGTCAACTGGATTTTCTGAACCCAACAACAACGGCGGATTGAACGACTGAAACCTCTTCAGCAAGGTTTTCATAGGCGTTGCTGTAGCATCCATCTCAACCGTTTCAGTACTAGCTTGCTCAGTTGTAGGGATAACTGGCGGTATGTTTCTGTTTATCACTCGACGAGGACCAATCTGATAATCAAAGGTTAGGACACGAGATATCTCAATCGCTACAATCAGTGCCCTTACAACCTCTTGGAATACCGGATACCAGTCGATAACAGAAACAATGATATCTCAAGTAGATCATGCTTTAAAAATTAAATCACATAACCATGTAATTAAAAAATTCTCAATAATAAATCATGCTCGCATGGAATTAAGTACACAGTTAAATAATTCAAACACATGCGAGGAGCCAATACACGCAGACTCGATCTACCCCGCTCACTCTAGTTCAACCAAGAATCTTAACTCTCTGATACCACTTAATGTGAGACCTCGGTTCTAAACATCTAATAAAGGAGTAAACTAACTAACAAGCAAGGAAATACCAAGACATTTTTTTTTCTAACAGGGCCCGCGCGGCCACGCCTCATCAGGCACGGCCGCGCACGGTGCCCTGGCTCATGCGCGGCCGCACCCTTCCAAGGCACGGGCGCGCATGACGCCCTGCTCGAGAAGGGGCGCAGGCGCGCGGGCGCGCCTCCCTGGCTGCTCCGGTGCTAGAACTCACCAAAAACAAAAACATCAAGCCATACAATACTTCAAAACATAAACATGCGTTACAAACTTGATTCCTCACTTTAAAACATGAGTTCTGGAGTTCAACAACCAAACCAAAGTCGGGAACATGCAACAACAATATAACGATGAAGTTCGATAGCTAGACATGTTCTAACATAACTAGATTGACATGTTGAAATCGACTTCTAAACCGAGTCTCACTTCTACATCTTTCCCATGAAGCTAACCATGCCTCTTCTGACTTGTTCCTGACCCACCTGTTGCCAAGTACACATACAAAACAAAGCAACAGCTGGATAACCGGTGAGAATGATAATTCCAGTAAAAACAACATATCAAGTAATACAACAATAAACATGCTTTCAAGAAAACAACGTAATCAATAACAATGTAATGAAATGCATGTCTTTAAACCGGGATATCAAATCTGATAAACGAGGGATTGCTGCTGTGCTTTTGGGATCCCGAGGATGAGATCACGTAACGACTCACTGACTCTCCCAATCGAGGTGGTGCCACGTATCCCAATCCTCTAGACTTTGAGCAACTATAATGAGTATGCTAGCACTAGGCGAAACGACGACGACCTAGGCCACTCAATTATAGTTCCCAAACGTCTAAACAAAAAGGGCTATTCTGCCCACTGAAATCAAAGTTGGCTCAAGATGAATGCATAACAGAACATAAAACATAGCCATATAATAAAAACTCAAGAAAATCAACAAGACACAAGTTCCTCATGCTAGAACAAGTGTAGATGCAAGTATGTGCTTTTAAGGGAAACTCGAGAACCAACTGTCCCGAGTATGCTATCCTGCTATCTATGACTTCTTTTACCTTTCAAGGCAGTAGTTCCAAATTCTGGGAAGCTACAACAAAAGATTGTATCAAAGTCTAACCAATCTAAACAACAACAAGGCTCAAGGTAATTCTCTATACCGTTCTTCGTCCAAATCTCTGAAACGAACAAATGCTGTTAACCCTGGGATTGACAAACTCCAAACGAATCTGTTCAGATACAAATCAAAGATCAATAAACATGATCAACTTACAAGCCAAGTTCAAAAATTCAAAAATGGTTCGAAATCCCAAAACTCAAACCGACGGCATAACGGCTAAAAACTGAACAAACCGGAAACGCAGACAGCAGTTCATTACCGATATCAACTCAATTCAATGCTAATACAACAACAACAAGGCAATCCCAACAAATCTCAAAACCCACATTTTCAAAAATGGTTTCCAAAAATCATAACAATTCCGAACGTCGCTCTATTTCAAAACCGACAGATAATAAACGATCAGAACTCCGCCAAGAACAACATACTAGAATCTAAATCTATTCTAACAACCTCCGAAAAACAAAACATATCCGATCGGAGAAATACTTACGGTATAACGGATCTCTCACTGCAGTGATCACTAATCTGCCTTCAGAAATAATTTTCAACGGCTGGATCGAGCTCGGACTGAAATCTGGAAGCTTGAGCAAGATATGGGGCGTCTCTAATGGAGTATCTTGGTTGGGAGGAGGAAGGAGGATGATGAGAAAAGTCAATACAAGTGTAGATAATATATAAAATTCCAAATTTGCATTTTAGTCCCTAAAATTTCCAAAATTTGCAAAAAGGACCTGATCAAAATCAAGTCGGCTCGTGAACTCTGTAATCTCCGATTAACTCAAATAAATTTATTTAAGATAAAAACGGGGCGTTACAAAATTTATGTGGGAGGAATCAGATTTTGAGCATGGATATGTGTTCTTGACGTGATATTTATTGTTATATCGCAACCGGATTGAAGAACGAATATCGTTTGTGATTCTTATGATTTTTCCAGCTATGTTTGAATTATATGTTGCTGACATGCTTATATTTTTTGTGTATATATGATGATATGAGGATAGCTATGTTGTATTGATATTGATTTGGTTATCGATTTTCAGTCATTACGCCGCCGGTACACGAATTTGATCGAGTTTGAATATTTATTGATTGAGCTAATAATGATTGAATGCCTTGATGATATATATATTACTTATGAATACTTCAATTTCAGCCTTGGCAAGAGATTGATTGACTCGAGAACTTCGAATTCGAACCGAGGAAGAATTGCTTGAGGATTGAAGTTGATTTGATATTGAAGATTGAGTGATGACTTGAATAGCTTGTGATATATGTGTTCTTGATTGTAGTTTCTGATTTGAAGTATTCAAGAATCAAGAAATGAGAAGGTATAAGACAATATCGTTAGTCAGAGATTTGAAACTCGAGAATGAAGCTTCTTGAGTTATCCCGCTAAACCGCATACTTGCTTTATTGTTTCTTATTGATGTTGTCAATCCATTTTAGGAAGTGGATCTTTATTTGATATGATATGATATGAGATATGAATAAATTTTTATGTCAAGGTATGATACAACCTTATTTTCTAGTCTGATGAGATGACGATAGATGGATATCCATGTCAAGATCATATACGAATCTTGATGGCAAAGTGTGATAGGAATCAATTCTTTATATATGCGTTATATTACTCTATTATTGAGTTGAGATGTTTAGAGTCGATATGATTTTATTTTAACGCATGTATATGTTGATTATATTGAGAATTATATTATCACCAGATGTTTCCGGCTGTTGTCTTGTTTTGTATGTGTGCATGATAACAGATGGGGCAGGAGCTTGCCAGAATCGACGTAGGTAGCTCTCGAGAGAGTCTAGAAGTGGGACTTGGGTTGTTGTAGCTGAATGATGTAATTAGAAGCCTTTTCAAGCATGTTGAGAAACTTATGGCATGTTGTAGTTGAAGTTTACTTTGGACATTTTTTGTATTTTATGCTTTTGTAGCCTTTAAACTTGTAGTTTGATGTAAGAAAGCTTGAATCTTGTGCTTGAACTTGACACATATGTATATACATGCTTTTGATATTGAGTTAGCATGTTTTGGCTAGACTTGAACAACTTTTGACAGCTTTAGAAATCTGTTCATTTTCGAGCAGAGGATGCTTGCTCGATTGGTTATGTTTGACCAATCGAGCGAGGCATGTTAATTTGCAAACCCAAGAGTTTGCATTTTATGCTCGCTCGATCGGTTGATTATGACCGATCGAGCGAGGTTTCTAGTTTTTCAGACCCGAGAATTGCTATTTTCTGCTCGCTCGATCGGTGATCTTCAACGGATCGAGCAAGGTGCATGTTTTAAATTTTTTTTTTAGTTGCTTGAATGATCTTGATTTAATTATTTAAGCTTCTATTTATTTCTCTAATTTTATATTAGCAACCCAAGGCCCCACAAGGATAGTTAAAGGTTGGTGCGTATGTATAGATTATAGGAAATTGAATGACGCAACCCGTAAGGATCATTTTTCTCTGCCCTTCATTGACCAAATGCTAGAAAGACTTGCTGGGTATGAATTTTTTTTTTAGATGGGTATTCAGGGTATAATCAAATTGCGATTGCACCTGAAGATCAGGATAAAACAACCTTTACTTGACCATATGGTACGTTTGCTTACAGACGTATGCCTTTTGGTCTGTGTAATGCTCATTCGACTTTTCAGATATGCATGATGGCTATATTTCATGACATGATTGAAAATTTTCTAGAAATCTTTATGGATGATTTTTCAATTTTTGGTCAATCTTTTCATGCATGTCTGAATAATATAAACACTGTTTTGATGAGATGCGAGGAAACTAATTTGGTGCTAAATTGGGAGAAATGCCACTTTATGGTAAGAGAAGGAATCGTATTGGGGGCACCGCATACCTGAGCAAAGAATCGTGGTGGACAGGGCCAAGGAGCAAGTCATACAAAACTTACCTCCACCGATGACGATCAAGGGAGTCTGAAGTTTTCTAGGCCATGCCGGTTTTTATCGGCGGTTTATAAAAGATTTTTTGAAAATTGCAAAACCTCTGTCTTCTTTATTGATGAAGGATACTCCTTTTGACTTTGACTCACATTGTTTGCAGGCATTTGAGATTCTTAAAGAGAAATTAGTCACAACACTAGTGCTGACATCACAAAATTGGGATCTTCCATTTGAGGTGATGTGTGATGCCAGCGACTCGGAGGTTGGATCTGTACTTGGCCAAGGAATAGACAAGGTATTCTGTAGTATTTATTATGCTAGCAAAACCTTGAATGAGTGATAGTTATGTTTTTATTGCATTTGTTAGTGTCATTTTGTTGTCGTTTTCCATTTGTTTACGTGTTTTATTTTTGCATTTTGTTCATATTGCATTTTTCGTGTCTGCATGATTGGTTTCTCGGTTTTGTGGTTAGGTTGTGAATTTTTACGGATATTTGGAAGGAACTTTGGAGTCATAGAAATTCTGGAATTTCTGAAGAATGTTTGGCCGCTCGATCTGCAGGAATTTACCGATCGAGCGGGTGCTTTATGATGAAGATAGTAGGCTCGGATATTTTGGCCGCTCGATCTGCATAAGTTTACCGATCGAGCGGCGCACATGTTTTGAAGTCAGTAGCCATGGGATTTTTGGCTTGTTCGATCGGCCAATGTTTACCAATCGAGTGGGCGTCGCGATCTGGGAAGAATTTTATATTTTTGGAAATTTTGTTATTTTAGACTCTAGGCTTTATTAGACTTTTAATTCCGTTTTTGAGGATTTTATCATCAGATTTTGAGACTCTCTCTTGGAGGCTAGGTTTTGTTCTTCAATTTTATCTCAAGTTTTCTTCTTTTCTTTGAATTATTCTTGAATTTTCATGAATCGTTGTGGCTAAGTTTTAATACTTGGTTGAGGGAGACGAAACCTTGATATATTTATTTCATGAGATTCGATTCGTAATGTTTAATCCTTGTTAAGTATCAATATTTGATCTAGTTTATTTCATGTTTGTATGCGAGATTTTAGGATTGGCCATCTTAGGATTTTGTTTTGCAAGCTATAGCTAAATTAGAATTCAAATCCGTAATTGTTTGAATAATCTAATTTGCGAAGCAACTACGTTTGATATTTTCTGCTGTTGAATTTATTAAATTGTAGGATCAATTATTGACTAGGCTAAATACAACCACTGGTGTTTGTGTTGTCTAGGTTCGTCAGTTTTACTAGTTTGAATGCTACCATGGATTTAAATCTAGATTGCTGTTATCTGGGTTAATTTATTGGTAAGGGTTAATCTAGATTGTTGTTTTCTAATTAACTAAAAGTAAGGTGAAACAGAAATTTGATTTTCAATGACAAATATTTAATAGGATTAATTATTTTTAGGGAATCGATGATTGAATGAATGAATATCAAGGGTGTAGTCGACTGATACCAAGTCTCGTCTCTTATTGATTTCTCCAGTTTAATTTTCAAGCTTGCATGATAGTGATAATTTGAATATTTAATTGCTTAAATTTCTTAGTAGTTAGTCCAAAATTCAAAACCCCTTTTTATTTATTTAGAACACATTAAATTTACCTTTCCTCATGGGAACGATCCCTACTCACACTACTACATTTTTAATAATTATCTGATTGAGTCGGGTAATTTGAGCGTGACACGATCAAGCGCTACCAAATTTTGGCACCGTTGCCGGGGAATGGTGTTAATTTTTTGTGTTCTTTTCTTTTGTTTTATTTTGTTTAATCTCACTCTCTTCTCTTTTCTTTGTTTCTAGTTCTCTCTAATTCATGCTTTCAGGTGATTTTGCTAAAGAAGACTTTCTCTACGATCCGGAGATTGAAAGAACTTTGCATAGGCGAAGGAGAGAACTCCGATGGCAACAACAATAAGCCGCTGCTCGAGCTACTTTTCCAGAAGAAGAGATGGCTGCCAATGCTAACCTGAGTCTAAGACAATTGGGCACTCCTGACCCCAATCAACAACCTTTATGCATTACTTTTCCTACATTAGAAAATAATGCAACTTTTGAGCTTAAGTCTGGATTAATTCACTTACTAACTTCCTTTCATGGTCTTGCAGGTGAGGATCCAAATAAAAACTTGATGGAATTTCACGTGGTCTGCACGAGTATGAAACCCCATGAAGTGACAGAGGAGCAGATTCGGCTGATAGCTTTTCCTTTCTCTTTGAAGAGTGCTGCTAAGGATTGGCTATACTACTTGCCCTCTGGGTATATCACGACTTGGACAGAGATGAAAAGAACTTTCCTAGAGAAATACTTTCCAGCCTTTAGAGCTGCGAACATCCGGAAAGAAATCTATGGAATCAAGCAATACTCCGGGGAATCACTGCATGAATACTGGGAGCGGTTCAAGAAGCTTTGTGCTAGCTGTCCGCAACACCAGATAAGTGAAAATCAATTAATACAATTTTTCTATGAAGGTTTGTTACCTCATGATAGGAGTATGCTAAATGCAGCCAGTGGAAGAGTTTTTGTAGATAAAACTCCGGTACAAGTGAGGAATCTGATAGAGAATATGGCTGCCAATTCTCAACAATTTGGCACCATCAGGAATGAGCATGTACAAAAGAAGAACAACGAGGTAAATGTCTCTTCCCTTGAGCAACAATTAATTGAATTGACGTCTCTTGTGCGTCAGATGGCTGTAGGGAATGGACAGACTGCAAAAGCATGTGGAATTTGTGCTGTAGTGGGACACGCTACTGATATGTGTTCCACACTTCAAGAAGATTCGGTTGAACAGGTCAATGCTACTGGAGGATTTCCTGGACCACCACAGCGGAAATATGATCCTTATTCCAACACATACTATCCTGGTTGGAAGGATCATCCGAATCTGAGATATGGAAACCCTCAAGCAAATCAATCAGGGACTCAAGCACCACCGCACAATCAAATTTATAGGCCGCCGTATCCTCAACAGCAGAAGCGTCCTCAAATTCCAAATCCAGGTGAGTTTCTTGAAAATTTATAGGACACGAGATATCTCAATCGCTACAATCAGTGCCTTTACAACCTCTTGGAATACCGGATACCAGTCGATAACAGAAACAATGATATCTCAAGTAGATCATGCTTTAAAAATTAAATCACATAACCATGTAATTCAAAAATTCTCAATAATAAATCATGCTCGCATGGAATTAAGTACACAGTTAAATAATTCAAACACATGCGAGGAGCCAATACACGCAGACTCGATCTACCCCGCTCACTCTAGTTCAACCAAGAATCTTAACTCTCTGATACCACTTAATGTGAGACCTCGGTTCTAAACATCTAATAAAGGAGTAAACTAACTAACAAGCAAGGAAATACCAAGACATTTTTTTTTCTAACAGGGCCCGCGCGGCCACGCCTCATCAGGCACGGCCGCGCACGGTGCCCTGGCTCATGCGCGGCCGCACCCTTCCAAGGCACGGGCGCGCATGACGCCCTGCTCGAGAAGGGGCGCAGGCGCGCGGGCGCGCCTCCCTGGCTGCTCCGGTGCTAGAACTCACCAAAAACAAAAACATCAAGCCATACAATACTTCAAAACATAAACATGCGTTACAAACTTGATTCCTCACTTTAAAACATGAGTTCTGGAGTTCAACAGCCAAACCAAAGTCGGGAACATGCAACAACAATATAACGATGAAGTTCGATAGCTAGACATGTTCTAACATAACTAGATTGACATGTTGAAATCGACTTCTAAACCGAGTCTCACTTCTACATCTTTCCCATGAAGCTAACCATGCCTCTTCTGACTTGTTCCTGACCCACCTGTTGCCAAGTACACATACAAAACAAAGCAACAGCTGGATAACCGGTGAGAATGATAATCCCAGTAAAAACAACATATCAAGTAATACAACAATAAACATGCTTTCAAGAAAACAACGTAATCAATAACAATGTAATGAAATGCATGTCTTTAAACCGGGATATCAAATCTGATAAACGAGGGATTGCTGCTGTGCTTTTGGGATCCCGAGGATGAGATCACGTAACGACTCACTGACTCTCCCAATCGAGGTGGTGCCACGTATCCCAATCCTCTAGACTTTGAGCAACTATAATGAGTATGCTAGCACTAGGCAAAACGACGACGACCTAGGCCACTCAATTATAGTTCCCAAACGTCTAAACAAAAAGGGCTATTCTGCCCGCTGAAATCAAAGTTGGCTCAAGATGAATGCATAACAGAACATAAAACATAGCCATATAATAAAAACTCAAGAAAATCAACAAGACACAAGTTCCTCATGCTAGAACAAGTGTAGATGCAAGTATGTGCTTTTAAGGGAAACTCGAGAACCAACTGTCCCGAGTATGCTATCCTGCTATCTATGACTGCTTTTACCTTTCAAGGCAGTAGTTCCAACTTCTGGGAAGCTACAACAAAAGATTGTATCAAAGTCTAACCAATCTAAACAACAACAAGGCTCAAGGTAATTCTCTATACCGTTCTTCGTCCAAATCTCTGAAACGAACAAATGCTGTTAACCCTGGGATTGACAAACTCCAAACGAATCTGTTCAGATACAAATCAAAGATCAATAAACATGATCAACTTACAAGCCAAGTTCAAAAATTCAAAAACGGTTCGAAATCCCAAAACTCAAACCGACGGCATAACGGCTAAAAACTGAACAAACCGGAAACGCAGACAGCAGTTCATTACCGATATCAACTCAATTCAATGCTAATACAACAACAACAAGGCAATCCCAACAAATCTCAAAACCCACATTTTCGAAAATGGTTTCCAAAAATCATAACAATTCCGAACGTCGCTCTATTTCAAAACCGACAGATAATAAACGATCAGAACTCCGCCAAGAACAACATACTAGAATCTAAATCTATTCTAACAACCTCCGAAAAACAAAACATATCCGATCGGAGAAATACTTACGGTATAACGGATCTCTCACTGCAGTGATCACTAATCTGCCTTCAGAAATAATTTTCAACGGCTGGATCGAGCTCGGACTGAAATCTGGAAGCTTGAGCAAGATATGGGGCGTCTCTAATGGAGTATCTTGGTTGGGAGGAGGAAGGAGGATGATGAGAAAAGTCAATACAAGTGTAGATAATATATAAAATTCCAAATTTGCATTTTAGTCCCTAAAATTTCCAAAATTTGCAAAAAGGACCTGATCAAAATCAAGTCGGCTCGTGAACTCTGTAATCTCCGATTAACTCAAATAAATTTATTTAAGATAAAAACGGGGCGTTACAAAATTTATGTGGGAGGAATCAGATTTTGAGCATGGATATGTGTTCTTGACGTGATATTTATTGTTATATCGCAACCGGATTGAAGAACGAATATCGTTTGTGATTCTTATGATTTTTCCAGCTATGTTTGAATTATATGTTGCTGACATGATTATATTTTTTGTGTATATATGATGATATGAGGATTGCTATGTTGTATTGATATTGATTTGGTTATCGATTTTCAGTCATTACGCCGCCGGTACACGAATTTGATCGAGTTTGAATATTTATTGATTGAGCTAATAATGAATGAATGCCTTGATGATATATATATTACTTATGAATACTTCAATTTCAGCCTTGGCAAGAGATTGATTGACTCGAGAACTTCGAATTCGAACCGAGGAAGAATTGCTTGAGGATTGAAGTTGATTTGATATTGAAGATTGAGTGATGACTTGAATAGCTTGTGATATATGTGTTCTTGATTGTAGTTTCTGATTTGAAGTATTCAAGAATCAAGAAATGAGAAGGTATAAGACAATATCGTTAGTCAGAGATTTGAAACTCGAGAATGAAGCTTCTTGAGTTATCCCGCTAAACCGCATACTTGCTTTATTGTTTCTTATTGATGTTGTCAATCCATTTTAGGAAGTGGATCTTTATTTGATATGATATGATATGAGATATGAATAAATTTTTATGTCAAGGTATGATACAACCTTATTTTCTAGTCTGATGAGATGACGATAGATGGATATCCATGTCAAGATCATATACGAATCTTGATGGCAAAGTGTGATAGGAATCAATTCTTTATATATGCGTTATATTACTCTATTATTGAGTTGAGATGTTTAGAGTCGACATGATTTTATTTTAACGCATGTATATGTTGATTATATTGAGAATTATATTATCACCAGATGTTTCCGGCTGTTGTCTTGTTTTGTATGTGTGCATGATAACAGATGGGGCAGGAGCTTGCCAGAATCGACGTAGGTAGCTCTCGAGAGAGTCTAGAAGTGGGACTTGGGTTGTTGTAGCTGAATGATGTAATTAGAAGCCTTTTCAAGCATGTTGAGAAACTTATGGCATGTTGTAGTTGAAGTTTACTTTGGACATTTTTTGTATTTTATGCTTTTGTAGCCTTTAAACTTGTAGTTTGATGTAAGAAAGCTTGAATCTTGTGCTTGAACTTGACACATATGTATATACATGCTTTTGATATTGAGTTAGCATGTTTTGGCTAGACTTGAACAACTTTTGACAGCTTTAGAAATCTGTTCATTTTCGAGCAGAGGATGCTTGCTCGATTGGTTATGTTTGACCAATCGAGCGAGGCATGTTAATTTGCAAACCCAAGAGTTTGCATTTTATGCTCGCTCGATCGGTTGATTATGACCGATCGAGCGAGGTTTCTAGTTTTTCAGACCCGAGAATTGCTATTTTCTGCTCGCTCGATCGGTGATCTTCAACGGATCGAGCAAGGTGCATGTTTTAAATTTTTTTTTTAGTTGCTTGAATGATCTTGATTTAATTATTTAAGCTTCTATTTATTTCTCTAATTTTATATTAGCAACCCAAGGCCCCACAAGGATAGTTAAAGGTTGGTGCGTATGTATAGATTATAGGAAATTGAATGACGCAACCCGTAAGGATCATTTTTCTCTGCCCTTCATTGACCAAATGCTAGAAAGACTTGCTGGGTATGAATTTTTTTTTTAGATGGGTATTCAGGGTATAATCAAATTGCGATTGCACCTGAAGATCAGGATAAAACAACCTTTACTTGACCATATGGTACGTTTGCTTACAGACGTATGCCTTTTGGTCTGTGTAATGCTCATTCGACTTTTCAGATATGCATGATGGCTATATTTCATGACATGATTGAAAATTTTCTAGAAATCTTTATGGATGATTTTTCAATTTTTGGTCAATCTTTTCATGCATGTCTGAATAATATAAACACTGTTTTGATGAGATGCGAGGAAACTAATTTGGTGCTAAATTGGGAGAAATGCCACTTTATGGTAAGAGAAGGAATCGTATTGGGGGCACCGCATACCTGAGCAAAGAATCGTGGTGGACAGGGCCAAGGAGCAAGTCATACAAAACTTACCTCCACCGATGACGATCAAGGGAGTCTGAAGTTTTCTAGGCCATGCCGGTTTTTATCGGCGGTTTATAAAAGATTTTTTGAAAATTGCAAAACCTCTGTCTTCTTTATTGATGAAGGATACTCCTTTTGACTTTGACTCACATTGTTTGCAGGCATTTGAGATTCTTAAAGAGAAATTAGTCACAACACTAGTGCTGACATCACAAAATTGGGATCTTCCATTTGAGGTGATGTGTGATGCCAGCGACTCGGAGGTTGGATCTGTACTTGGCCAAGGAATAGACAAGGTATTCTGTAGTATTTATTATGCTAGCAAAACCTTGAATGAGTGATAGTTATGTTTTTATTGCATTTGTTAGTGTCATTTTGTTGTCGTTTACCATTTGTTTACGTGTTTTATTTTTGCATTTTGTTCATATTGCATTTTTCGTGTCTGCATGATTGGTTTCTCGGTTTTGTGGTTAGGTTGTGAATTTTTACGGATATTTGGAAGGAACTTTGGAGTCATAGAAATTCTGGAATTTCTGAAGAATGTTTGGCCGCTCGATCTGCAGGAATTTACCGATCGAGCGGGTGCTTTATGATGAAGATAGTAGGCTCGGATATTTTGGCCGCTCGATCTGCATAAGTTTACCGATGGAGCGGCGCACATGTTTCGAAGTCAGTAGCCATGGGATTTTTGGCTTGTTTGATCGGCCAATGTTTACCAATCGAGTGGGCGTCGCGATCTGGGAAGAATTTTATATTTTTGGAAATTTTGTTATTTTAGACTCTAGGCTTTATTAGACTCTTAATTCCGTTTTTGAGGATTTTATCATCAGATTTTGAGACTCTCTCTTGGAGGCTAGGTTTTGTTCTTCAATTTTATCTCAAGTTTTCTTCTTTTCTTTGAATTATTCTTGAATTTTCATGAATCGTTGTGGCTAAGTTTTAATACTTGGTTGAGGGAGACGAAACCTTGATATATTTATTTCATGAGATTCGATTCGTAATGTTTAATCCTTGTTAAGTATCAATATTTGATCTAGTTTATTTCATGTTTGTATGCGAGATTTTAGGATTGGCCATCTTAGGATTTTGTTTTGCAAGCTATAGCTAAATTAGAATTCAAATCCGTAATTGTTTGAATAATCTAATTTGCGAAGCAACTACGTTTGATATTTTCTGCTGTTGAATTTATTAAATTGTAGGATCAATTATTGACTAGGCTAAATACAACCACTGGTGTTTGTGTTGTCTAGGTTCGTCAGTTTTACTAGTTTGAATGCTACCATGGATTTAAATCTAGATTGCTGTTATCTGGGTTAATTTATTGGTAAGGGTTAATCTAGATTGTTGTTTTCTAATTAACTAAAAGTAAGGTGAAACAGAAATTTGATTTTCAATGACAAATATTTAATAGGATTAATTATTTTTAGGGAATCGATGATTGAATGAATGAATATCAAGGGTGTAGTCGACTGATACCAAGTCTCGTCTCTTATTGATTTCTCCAGTTTAATTTTCAAGCTTGCATGATAGTGATAATTTGAATATTTAATTGCTTAAATTTCTTAGTAGTTAGTCCAAAATTCAAAACCCCTTTTTATTTATTTAGAACACATTAAATTTACCTTTCCTCATGGGAACGATCCCTACTCACACTACTACATTTTTAATAATTATCTGATTGAGTCGGGTAATTTGAGCGTGACACGATCAAGCGCTACCAAATTTTGGCACCGTTGCCGGGGAATGGTGTTAATTTTTTGTGTTCTTTTCTTTTGTTTTATTTTGTTTAATCTCACTCTCTTCTCTTTTCTTTGTTTCTAGTTCTCTCTAATTCATGCTTTCAGGTGATTTTGCTAAAGAAGACTTTCTCTACGATCCGGAGATTGAAAGAACTTTGCATAGGCGAAGGAGAGAACTCCGATGGCAACAACAATAAGCCGCTGCTCGAGCTACTTTTCCAGAAGAAGAGATGGCTGCCAATGCTAACCTGAGTCTAAGACAATTGGGCACTCCTGACCCCAATCAACAACCTTTATGCATTACTTTTCCTACATTAGAAAATAATGCAACTTTTGAGCTTAAGTCTGGATTAATTCACTTACTAACTTCCTTTCATGGTCTTGCAGGTGAGGATCCAAATACAAACTTGATGGAATTTCACGTGGTCTGCACGAGTATGAAACCCCATGAAGTGACAGAGGATCAGATTCGGCTGATAGCTTTTCCTTTCTCTTTGAAGAGTGCTGCTAAGGATTGGCTATACTACTTTCCCTCTGGGTATATCACGACTTGGACAGAGATGAAAAGAACTTTCCTAGAGAAATACTTTCCAGCCTTTAGAGCTGCGAACATCCGGAAAGAAATCTATGGAATCAAGCAATACTCCGGGGAATCACTGCATGAATACTGGGAGCGGTTCAAGAAGCTTTGTGCTAGCTGTCCGCAACACCAGATAAGTGAAAATCAATTAATACAATTTTTCTATGAAGGTTTGTTACCTCATGATAGGAGTATGCTAAACGCAGCCAGTGGAAGATTTTTTGTAGATAAAACTCCGGTACAAGCGAGGAATCTGATAGAGTATATGGCTGCCAATTCTCAACAATTTGGCACCATCAGGAATGAGCATGTACAAAAGAAGAACAACGAGGTAAATGTCTCTTCCCTTGAGCAACAATTAATTGAATTGACGTCTCTTGTGCGTCAGATGGCTGTAGGGAATGGACAGACTGCAAAAGCATGTGGAATTTGTGCTGTAGTGGGACACGCTACTGATATGTGTTCCACACTTCAAGAAGATTCGGTTGAACAGGTCAATGCTACTGGAGGATTTCCTGGACCACCACAGCGGAAATATGATCCTTATTCCAACACATACTATCCTGGTTGGAAGGATCAACCGAATCTGAGATATGGAAACCCTCAAGCAAATCAATCAGGGACTCAAGCACCACCGCACAATCAAATTTATAGGCCGCCGTATCCTCAACAGCAGAAGCGTCCTCAAATTCCAAATCCAGGTGAGTTTCTTGAAAATATCGTTAAAGATCTTGCTACTAACACTGTAGCTTTTCAACAGGAAATCATAACAAGTATTCAAAACTTGAATACCAAGATGGGACAGCACGCCACCGCCATCAATAAGCTGGAAGCACAGCACTCCAATGCTTTACCATCTCAGACAATTCTGAACCCAAGAGAAAACGCAAGTGCAATCACTTTAAGGAATGGGAAGGAGTTGAAGATCAAGGAAAAAGAAGTGGAGGCCTCAACCAAGGAGAAGCCACAAGAAGAACCGAAGGCAACTGATGGAGAAGAATCTATGGAAGAAGCGCCAAGAGGTAAGTTTCCTCCCCTTTCTGAATATAAGCCTGTTGCCCCTTTTCCCTTAGCACTTAAGGAGTTTAGAAAAGATGAAGGGATAAAGGATCTTTATAAAACTTTTCGTAGATGTGAGGTGAATATTCCGTTGTTAGATGCCATTAAGCAGGTACCTCGATACGCAAAGTTCTTGAAGGAATTGTGCATAGCAAAGAGGAAGCAGACACTGAAGGGTTGTCAAAAAGTGGAACTTGGTGAGAACGTATCTGCTGTGATCCAACGAAAATTGCCCGCAAAATGCAAGGATCCAGGTATGTTTTCTATCCCATGCACTATAGGGAATGTTAGACTTTAGAAGACCATGTTGGATCTAGGAGCATCAATCAATGTTATGCCATATTCTATCCATGCTTCCTTGAAACTTGATCCATTGAACAAAACTGGAATTGTTATTCAGTTAGCGGATAGGTCTAATGCATACCCTAGGGGAGTAGTGGAGGATGTGTTAGTGCAAGTAAATGAATTAGTATTTCATGCAGATTTTTATGTGCTAGACATGGAAAATGGTGATCATAATAGTCCTATTTTGTTAGGCAGACCATTCTTGAAAACTTCCATGACTAAAATTGATGTTCACAATGGCACACTTACTATGGAATTTTATGGAGAGGTTGTGAAATTTAATATTTATGATGCTATGAAATTTCCTGATAGTGATGATTGTGTGTTTTATGTTGATATTGTGGATTACTTGGCACAAGATTATTGTGAGCATGCAGGAAAAGATGATCTAGAGGTGGCTATTATTGCACCCATTCAGCAGAATGATGGAATTGGATTCAGCGAGGAAGTGAAGGAGATTGAGGAAATTCTGAATAGTTCGCCTGAGCTACCTCAGTCAGGTAATGTCTCTTACATATCTTTACCAATCTCTAATACTAGGCGTCTTCCATCTGTTTTGCAGACACCAGTGGTCGAACTAAAGAAACTTCCAACCCATCTTAAGTATGTTTTACTTGGTGAAGGAGAAACATTACCAGTCATAATCTCCAATAGTTTGGAAGACGACCAAGAGGAACAACTAGTCAAGGTATTACAAGAGCACAAGACTGGTATTGGGTGGACTATAGCAGAAATCAAGGGAATTATCCCGTCCACATGCATGCACCAAATTTTGATGGAGGATGGAGAAAATCCCTCATGTCAACCGCAGAGGAAGCTGAATCCACCAATGATGGAGGTGATCAAGGCTGAAATTTTGAAACTACTTGAAGTTGGAGTCATCTACCCAATTTCTGACAGTTAGTGGGTCAGCCCAGTACAAGTGGTACCCAAGAAAATCGGGATAACTGTGTTGAAAAACAAGGATGATGAATTGGTTCCCACCCGCATTCAAAACGGGTGGAGGGTTTGTATAGATTATAGGAAGTTAAATGCGGGAACCCGAAAGGATCACTTTTCTTTGCCATTTATTGATCAATGATTGAACGTTTAACATGCCATCCTTATTATTGTTTTCTTAATGGGTATTCTGGTTATTTTCAGATTGCTATTGCACCAGAGGATCAGGAAAAGACGACATTCAGATGCCTGTTTGGCACCTTTACGTATCGACGGATGCCCTTTGGACTTTGCAATGCACCAGCCACTTTTAAACGGTGTATGGTTAGTATTTTTTCGGACTTCATTGAGCATATCTTAGAAGTTTTCATGGATGATTTTACTGTCTATGGTGATTCATTCGAAAATTGTCTGTCTAACCTTGCACTTGTCTTTAAAAGGTGTGTCAAAACCAACTTTGTGAGACCCCGTTTCTAATCTTCTAAACTCGAATAATTAATCATAATCGAACACAATAAGTCGCGGAAAACGAATCAAAAGTTTTAAATATATATATATATTTTTTAAAAGAAGCCTCACGCCTGCGCGAGGTCAACACCTCGCGCGTGCGCAGGCTACGCCAGCAGAGACTCGCGGAGATGCTCGCGCGCGCGCGGGCAAAATCTCTCGAGCCTCTTCAAACTCCTCGCGCACGCGCGAGGTGATACCTCGCCCGCGCGCAGGCAAAATGGGCAGAGGGGGGTCGAGGAGCCTGCAAAAACAACCAACAAGGCAAATCTAAACATTCCAAGTTCAAAAATAATACAAATCAATATTTCAAACATGCCAAATCTAGGTTCTGCCCAAAATACAATAACCAGTCGAGTTTTATAAATGAGTTCCACCGACTCAACAAAACAAATACAATTCCAAATAGACTCGACCCTACGACCCAGAGTCTCACTTCTATCAATCTCACCCCCAAGCTAACCAGGACGACTCGGTCCAGCTCCTGATCCTCCTGTTGCCATGTTAAACATACAAAACAAAGACAACAGCCGGAATAATCCGGTTAGAAATATAATTTTTAAGTAAAAGAAACAGACATACAATATCAGTTAAACATTCCACCTTGAAATCAAGTCAGATAATCGAAATGTCAATCAGTATTCGGTTGGGATCCCGGGGCCAAGTCTTCACAACAACTCACCGACACACCCATTCGGGGTGGATGTCGTTCAACTCAACCCCTAGACTTCAGAGCAACTATAAGAAGTATTCTGGCACTTGGAAAAACTCAAAATCCAAAGCCACTTCAATATAGCTCCCTAAATCATCTATATTCAAAATGAATCGAATAATCGGCTCAATATGAATGCAAGTGTAAATGAATAATCAGTCAAGTTCACACAAACAAATAACATGCAGTATGTGATTTTTGGGGCTCGAGAATCAATCAACTCGAGTATTCAACCCCATTCGAATCGATGTAATCTTTTACCTTTTTCTCGAAGCTTCAATCAATCCTGTCAAACAAGAGACAACTCGATTCAAACTCTAAACAATTCGAAACTCAAAGTCGATAAATCAAACAATCTATACCGTCTTCCAACTCTTCGATCGATAAACAATTCTCCAAGTTCGATCAACTTCCGAATCCTCAATCAACTGTCAAAACATCGATTACGGACTCAATATCAACTCGGAATTCAAACTTAATCAAATTCGATATACAAATCAAACCGAACCAAAACCAATAACTCAAACTTGATTTCGACGGCATAACGGCTATAAACTAACTATCCGGAAATACAAACCATCCAACAACATCACAATAACTCAATCATCATCACAAACCATCAAAACAACTCAAATCTAACTTCAATCAAAATCACCATTTTCGAATTAATGCCTCAAAAATCATATAAAATCCAAACTTCGTTCTTTTTCCAAACCGACTTCGAATACACGATCTATGCTAGCTCAAGAATAACATACTCCAATATTATCAAATTCTGACCACTCAACAAAATCGAAGTTCAAGAGATCGTAGAAAAACTTACGACAGAATGAAGCCCTCGTTGCGGTGATCGTGAATCTCAACTCGGAATGAAAATCTAACGGTCGGATCGAGTGAATCGAACGGAAAGAAAAGCTTGGAAAACGATTTTTCTATGGCTTCCGGGTTCGGTCGATGGAAGGAGAGGAAGGAGGGAAGGAGGGATGATGTGATGTGATGGTGAGGCAAGTTGCCTTAAGATAATATATAAAATCCATCTTTTGCATTTCAGTCCTTTATTTATCCAGAGTTGCAAAGTAACCCCCTGCTAAATATCAAAACGATCCTCAATCACTAAAAATTCTGATTATCTCGATTAAACTCAATTATAATAAAATCGGGGCATTACAATTATCCCCCTCTAAAATTCGATTTCGTCCTCGAAATCTGACAGATCACAGACTGAACAAGAACGAAACAAACTGAAGACGAACTCACCTCAATCGAATAACTCTGGAAATCGTTTCCTCATATCAGATTCGGTCTCCCAAGTCGCTTTTTCAACTACGTGATGACTCCACTGAATCTTCACCAATGGAATCGACTTGTTTCTGAGTTGTTTCTCTTTTCTGTCAAGAATCTGAATCGGTCGCTCGAAGTAACTCAGAGTCTCATCAAGTTTGGCCTCATCCGGGTGAAGAACATGAGACGGATCCGGATGATATTTCTGTAGCATCAAAACTTGAAACAAATCGTGGATACCTGAAAGAGACGGAGGAAGAGCAATCTTATAGGCAAGATCGCCTATCTTCTCCAAAATTTCATACGGGCCGATGAACCTCGGCGACAACTTTCCTATCTTCCCAAATCTGACAGTGCCTCGGAAAGGAGAAACCTTCAGAAACACACGGTCTCCCTACTCGAAACACAGTGGTCTGCGTCTGACATTCGCATACTTGGCCTGTCGATATTGGGCTATCTTCATTCTGACTCGGATCAACTTTACCTGCTCTGCCATATCGCGAATCATATCTGGACCCAACTCAGGTGATTCTGAAATCTCATCCCAAAATAACGGAGATATGCACTTCTTCTCGTACAAAGATTCAAAAGGTGTCATTCCAATACTCGCCTAGAAGCTGCTATTATACAAAAACTCCACTAGAGGCAAGGACTCCTGGAAACCTGATCCAAAATCAAGCACTACAGCGCGAAGCATATCCTCCAAAGTCTGGATCGTACGCTCGAACTGACCATCGGTCTGAGGGTGATACGCTGTGCTCAAGTGCAAACGAGTACCCAATGCCTCCTGCAAACTGTGCCAAAAGTGAGAATTGAATCTCGGATCTCTGTCTGATACTATCGACTTCGGCACGCCGTGCAATCTCACAACCTCTTTAACATACAACTCGGCCATCTGATCGTGACGGTATGTCATACGGTAAGGAATGAAACAAGAAGATTTCGTCAACCGATCAATCACTACCCATATCGCATCACAACTTCTGACTGAACGCGGTAGCTTCGTGACAAAATCCATAGAGATATGATCCCACTTCCATTCCGGAATAGGTAAACTGTGCAATAATCCTCCGGGCTTCTTCCTCTCGGCTTTCACCTGTTGACAATTCAGACAATGGGATACAGACCTTGTGACGTCTCCCTTAAGCTGCTTCCACCAGAACTGAGTCTTCAAGTCATTATACATCTTTCGGCCTCCAGGATGAACACTGAACCGACTGCAATGCGCCTCTCGAAGAATACGCTGTCTCAATTCAGAAATATCGGGCACAACAATACGTTTATTCACAAACAAAAAGTCATCCCTGACCTGAAACTCTGACTGGTGACCTGATCGGATTCTCTCTATCGAACTCTGAATACTCGGATCTGATCTTTGAGCCTCTCTAATCGACTAAAACAACTCTGGCTCGGCCTGAATCGCAAAAACTCTGATGGATCTCCTATCGGTCTCAAACTCCAAACCAGAAGTACAACAGTCTTCAATCAATCGAGAGACACCCATCGTAGCAAGAGACAAAGAACAAAGCTTCCGACTACGAGCGTCTGCAGCTGCATTTGAATTTCCAGGATAATACTTGATCTCGCAGTCGAAGTCCTTAAGCAAATCCATCCATCTCCTCTGTCTCATATTCAGCTCGGACTGGGAAAACAAGTATTTTAGGCTCTTGTGGTCAGAAAATATCTCAAACGACTCACCATAAAGGTAATGGCGCCAAGTCTTCAAAGCAAAAATGATTGCAGCTAGCTCGAGATCATGGATCGGATAACGAGTCTCGTGAGGCTTCAGCTGCCTCGAAGCATAAGCTATGACATGCTTCCTCTGCATGAGAATGCATCCAAGACCAGGGTGAGAAGCATCGCAGTACACAGAGAAACCTCCAGTACCTGATGGAATAGACAAGATCAGAGCGCTAGTCAATCTCTTCTTCAGCTCAATGAAACTAGCCTCACACTGTTCGGACCAAACAAACGGTGCATTCTTCTGGGTCAACTGAGTAATCGGCTTTGCAATGGAAGAGAATCCCTCGATCAATCGGCGATAATACCCCGCTAAACCCATGAAGCTTCGGATTTCTGGCATTGATGTCGGTCTCTGCCAATTCATAACTGCTTCGATCTTACTGGGGTCCACAGATATTTTATTTCCCGATACAATGTGACCTAGGAAAACCACTCGGTCCAACCAAAACTCGCACTTCGATAGCTTAGCATACAACTGTTCGGCTCGCAAAGTCTGCAATACGATTCTCAAATGCTCGGCATGATCAGAATGGTTCTTCGAATAGATCAGAATATCGTCGATGAAGATGATGACGAACTCATCTAGATACCTCTGAAATATACGATTCATAAGATCCATAAAAACTGCTGGAGCATCGGTCAAACTAAACGGCATGACTATGAATTCGAAATGCCCATATCTGGTTCTGAAAGCTATCTTAGGCACATCCTCGTTACGAACTCTCAGCTGATGATACCTTGATCTCAGATCTATCTTCGAATACACTGAAGAACCTTGCAGTTGATCAAAAAGATCGTCGATTCTTGGTAGAGGATACTTATTCTTGACCGTCGCTTGATTCAACTGGCGGTAGTCAATGCAAAGTCTCATAGAACCATCTTTCTTACTCACAAAAAGCACTGGTGCACCCCAAGGCGTTACGCTAGGTCGGATGTATCCCTTGGAAATCAAATCCTCTAACTGTTCCTTCAATTCTTTCAACTCTAATGGAGCCATACGGTAAGGTGCTTTCGAAATAGGTTGAGTGTCTGGTGCAAGTTCAATGCTAAATTCGATGTCTCGAATAGGTGGTAAACCAGGAATCTCGTCTGGAAAAACATCAGGAAAAATTCTAACCACCGGTATCTCAGACAACTCAGGGCTAAACTTCTGAACATCCATTGCATAAATCAAGAATCCCTCTACTCCTTTCTGTGGCAAACGTGACATGGATAACACAGAAATCAACGGAATTTTGGATCGAGAACCCTCACCGAAAAACTTCCAATCATCTGCCATCTCAGGCCTGAAACGAACAACTTTCTGAAAGCAATCTACTGTCGCCCTATACTTGGTCAGAGCATCAATCCCGACAATACAGTCAAAATCAGATAATCCAAGTACTATGCAGTCAATCTCAATCGAATTCCCTTCGAATTCTATTACACAATTTCGGACCATTCTCACCGAATCAATTCCTCCACCCAAAGGTGAAGTAATAGAAACAACATCAGATAATGGCTCAGAAAATAAATCATGCGTCATGAAAATTTTTTCAGAAATAAAACAGTGAGAAGCACCCGTATCAATCAACACAAGCGCAGGATAACCAAAAATAGAACAGTTACCTGCTATCACGTCGTTCGGGGCTGCATTGTCTTGATCCTCTGTGAAGGCAAACACCCTCGCCTGCTGTCGAGGAGGTTGGTTCTGGTTCTAATTACCTCCCTGACGATTCTGTTGCTGAGGATGAAAGGAATGAACTGCAGAAGCTGATCTCTCTGGCTGAGCTGGCGGTCGAGAAGAACTGCCGCTCTGAGCCCTATCGGATCCTCACTGAGGACAGACTCTAGCAAAGTGACCCGGCTACTGGCAGATATTGCAACTACCAAACACGCCTCGACACTAATCACTGGGATGACGTCCTCCACACTTGCTGCACGAAGCTCCAGAAAACCCTGAACTCTGCCCAAAACTGAACTGTCTCGAGCCACTAGAACTCGATGAATTGCTCCTAGACTTCTTGAAATTCTTCCCCTTCGGCCGATACTGATCTCGCCTATTTCTGCCACTGTTGCCTCCCTCAAACCTCTGAGGCTGATTCGACTGTTGAGATGGTTGGTACTGATACTGAGACTACTGAGGCTGAAAATGAACATGCTGATTCGGAAAAGATCTATGCTGCTGCTGAGGAGCTACTTGATTACCTTGTCGCATCAAAATCCCAGCTTCGGCTCCCTTAGCCTGGTCCATAGCATCTGCGAAGTTGTTGGGTCTCCTGGTATTGACCAAGGTAAAAATCTTAGGATTCAAGCCATTGATGAAATGGTCGGCTTTGGCCTCTTCGTTATCTGCGACGTGAGGTGCAAACCTCAAGAGACTGTCAAATCTGCTCACATAGTCCTCAATACTCAAATTCCCTTGCTTCAAATTCGCAAATTCGGCACCCTTTTCCTTACGATACGAGACATGAAAGAAACTCTTGAAGAACTCGGCCTTGAACAAACTCCAAGTGATAACGGTGCCTCGATTCTCATTGGCCCTCTTGGTCGTGGTCCACCAATTCTTGGCAACACCCTGCAACTGATGACTGACTAACCTGATTCTGCGGTCATCGGTATAGTTGAGGGAATCGAAGAGCTCATCCATTTCATCTAGCCAACTTTCACAAGAAATGGAGTTCTCGGTACCCATTAAAGTAGGCGGTCGAAAAGATCGAAACCTCTTCAGTAGAATCTCCATTGGGGTTGCAGTTGCATCAAACTGATCCATTCCAGTACTACCCTGATCATTCTGAGGAGTTATAACTGGCGGAGGATTCTCAGTATAAGGAGGAGTCAAAGGTGGTTGATTCCTTCTCAAAGATCGTCGAGGTGCCATCTGATATCAAGGGGTTAGGACACAATATCTCATACTTAATCTCAATCTCATAACCTCGGTGTCCAAAACTCTGCTCTGAGAACTCATGAATCTCAACGATATACAATGACAGATATATATCACATAATTCATGCTTTATAAATTAAACCACAACTCATGTAATTCAATTAATCTAAGAATCAATAAAGCATGCTTGCACATATTTAAAATAATCATTTAAATAAATCAATCACATGCGAGAGTTCAATTCATGCGGACTCGATCTACCCCGCTCACTCTAGTTCGACTCCAAAAATCTTATCGCTCTGATACCACTTAATGTGAGACCCCGTTTCTAATCTTCTAAACTCGAATAAGTAATCATAATCGAACACAATAAGCCGCGGAAAACGAATCAAAAGTTTTTAATTTTTTTTTTTTTAAAATAAGCCTCGTGCCTGCGCGAGGTCATCACCTCGCGCGCGCTTAGGCTACGCGAGTAGAGACTCGCGGAGATGCTCGCACCCGCACGAGAAGGGAGTGTTGGAGAACGCAGCGATCAGATCAATCAGAATTGATACCCGGTGCAGCGGAAGTTTAAAAATTTTATATGGAACGATTCCATAATGGGTATCAAAACTTAACGATTAAATTGTGTGTGTAAAAATTAAATAACAATTATAAATTTTTACCTTCAATCTCGAATCGAGATTATGGACACCAACAAATTGCTCTGCTCTTGTTGTATATCCCTGGAACTGATGGACGAACTGTTCTTCAATCAGGTCCATGAACGGATAATTAATCCCTCTGATAGATTGCACTAGAAAATCTATCAGAAGTTTCTACGAAGAGAATTAACGAATTTGATCCGTTAAATCAGACTGTAATTCAAAATTCACAGACTGGATTTTTCCGAGCAGAGGGGAGGGGGGGGCGGCGGCCACACTTAGAAAAATAGGGTTTTTTGAAAATAATTTTGTGACCTGTTGTGTGTAATTTCTGTACTGCAATAACTTATTTATAATGTAGGCCGCTAACAGCTTAGGGCCCATTAGTCATAAGTTCAAGCCCGACAAGCAAAGCCCGCATGTTCAGAAATTAATATAAAATTCATCATGACTCCGATTGATAAACCGATTTCACCAATGTGCACAGAAACCATTTCTGCACCTTTTAAAGTCATGATAAATTTTTCTGAATCCGAATTCAGTGATTTCCAAAAATGCCCATCCCTATGTCATTTTAGGAAATCTTACTCCTCTACTCTTAAATAAGAAGTCCAACTTCTTTGTTCATTAAATTTAACTCTTTAAATTTAACTATCTCAACGGGGATTAAAAAATCCATTACTCTGTGTGACCCTCAATGGTTCAGGGATACAGCTAGCCGTGGGCTCACAACTCCTTGTGACTCGGAACAACAATTTCCGACTTGCCCATCGAATCATGGTAAGAGCGCCTAGCAACATCGCCCCATGATTCCCTAGGTATCACTGATAGTACCTGCAAGAACCAATAGATTTTGGTTAGCGTACAGTACGGTCCCTTCATCCAAATATCCCGATCGAATCAACAACCATTGGTAAATCGAGAGTCGTTCGAGATTCGATAACTATGCAATACATCTTGAAGATCAAATAGTGACATTGCATGTGTTACTAAGAAACCATTTCTTAAAACACATCATGTACTCTGGCCAGAGATTCGTCACACTAATATCTCCTCAGATCGCATAGGATATCCACACTCGCAAGTATGTGGTGAATCCTTGACAACAAAGCATCGACTCCTATATGTGTTGTAACTGTACCCAATCCCGACACCTGATGACCCCAATAGAGTCGGTAAACGAGTCAAAGCACAGTACTAGCATATAGAGTCTCAATGATGTTTCAAGTAGTAAGGACTAATGGTGTACAACCAAAACCGCGGACTTTATCCACTCGATAAGTGATAACCACTTGGAAAGTCCGGATAGGGTAGTTCGATCATTCATCGTATGAATATCCATTTGCATGCTTCGAACATCTCTATGTTCCTTACCAATGAAATGTGGTACTCTGCATCGCAAATGCTAGTCTCAAACTCGAGCGATCCTTATCCTTATTATCGGACGGCTCAATCGACTAGGAACAGTTTAGAATATACAGTGACTATAAGATGTGTTTCATGATAGACATCCCCATGTACTACCACATCTTACATACACTATATTATATTCAAGGTCCTTATCAAAACAACAATAGTATATCACAATATAACAATATGAAGAAAGATAAAGTCATTGCCATTAAGAAAAGTGTAAATTATATTAAACAAAAGAGTGTTTATACAAAGAGTCATCAAAGCCCTTAGCCACAAGTTGGCTCATCGGGCACCCACTCTTTCAATCTCCCACTTGCCCTAAAGCCAAC
Source organism: Henckelia pumila (assembly GCF_033568475.1). Classification (NCBI taxonomy): domain Eukaryota; kingdom Viridiplantae; phylum Streptophyta; class Magnoliopsida; order Lamiales; family Gesneriaceae; genus Henckelia; species Henckelia pumila. Next base: position 220,259,424 of record NC_133123.1, on the reverse strand, counting down.
TAGTCATACTACGTAGACCCATTGCTTCGCGATGTTTGTCAAATAATGATCCTGGCAAGGGCTTAGTAAGTGGATCAGCGATATTGTCTGCAGATGCCACTCTTTCGACAGTGATGTCTCCTCTTTCCACAATCTCCCGGATGATGTGGTATTTCCTCAGTTCGTTTTTGGATCTTTGATGAGACCTTGGTTCCTTTGCCTGAGCAACGGCACCCGTGTTGTCACAGTACACCGGGACTGGACCAACAACTTCAGGAATGACGCCCAACTCTTGGACGAAATTCCTCATCCAAACAGCCTCTTTAGCAGCAGCTGATGCTGCAATGTATTCTGCCTCAGTGGTGGAATCCGCTGTGGTGTCCTGCTTGGAACTCTTCCAAGAGACAGCACCGCCATTGAGCATGAACACAAATCCAGAGGTTGACTTCGAGTCATCCACGTCACTTTGGAAGCTAGAGTCGGTATAGCCTTCCAATTTTAGTTCTCTTCCTCCATATACCATGAACATATTCTTAGTCCTTCGTAAGTACTTAAGAATGTCCTTCACGGCTTTCCAATGCATTTGATCGGGATTAGCTTGATATCTGCTCGTGACACTCAGAGCAAATGCTACATCTGGTCTGGTAGATATCATCCCATACATGATACTACCTATGGCTGATGCATGTGGTACATGTGTCATTTTCTCTATCTCTTAATCAGTCTTGGGACACATAGACTTGGATAGAGAAACTCCATGACACATGGGTAGATGTCCTCTCTTGGACCCATCCATTGAAAACCATTTCAATATGGTGTCGATGTAGGTTGATTGAGTGAGTCCTATCATTCTCTTAGATCTATCTCTATAGATCTGTATCCCAAGAATATAGGATGCCTCACCCAAATCCTTCATCGAGAATCTACCTGATAGCCATATCTTTATTGACTGCAACATCCCTACATCATTCCCAATGAGTAGGATGTCATCAACATAAAGTACTAAGAATGTCACAGCATCCTTAACTACTTTCTTGTACACGCATGGTTCCTCCGGGTTCTTGATGAAACCAAAATCCTTTATTGTTTCATCAAATTTCTGGTTCCAACTTCTTGATGCTTGTTTTAGACCATAGATTGATCTCTGAAGCTTGCATACCTTATGCTCGCTTTCCATGGATGTGTATCCCTCAGGCTGCGTCATATAGATTTCTTCCTTAATGTCTCCATTAAGAAAAGCAGTCTTCACATCCATTTGCCATATCTCATAGTCATACCAAGCAGCTATGGCAATAAGAATTCTTATGGACTTGACCATTGCAACTGGTGAAAAGGTTTCATCATAGTCAACTCCTTGTCTTTGAGTATACCCTTTCGCCACCAATTGCGCCTTGTAGGTCAATACCTTACCATCAGGCCCAAGCTTTCTCTTGTAGATCCATTTACACCCTATTGAAACAATTTCATCGGGAGGATCTACTAAAGACCAAACTTGGTTTGTATGCATCGAATCTATTTCCGACTGCATAGCTTCAAGCCATAAATTTGAATCCGCATCAGAAATTGCTTCCTTGAAGTTTCTTGGATCACATCCAACATCGGATTCATCTTGATCCCCTTCAAGAAGAATACCATATCGAATAGGAGGTCTAGAAGTCCTCTCGGATCTTCTAGGTATAGGCGTGTCTATCAATGGTTCCTGAGGTGTAGGATCGTTATTTTGTATTTCGGGTTCTTCTCGAATTTCTTCGAGTTCCATCATCTCGCCTTTCTTATCCAATAAGAACTCCTTCTCCAAGAAGGTGGCATTCCTTGAAACAAACACCTTTGTTTCAGCAGGATGATAGAAATAATATCCGATTGAATTCTTCGGATACCCTACAAAATAACATAAGGTGGATCGAATATCCAACTTATCTCCCACTGTCTGCTTCACGTAAGCAGGACATCCCCAAATCCTCAAGTACGAATACTTAGGAGCTTTGCCATTCCATAACTCGTATGGTGTTTTGTCCACTACTTTAGTGTGGACGTTGTTCAACAACAACACCGCCGTTTCAAGCGCGTAGCCCCAAAACGAAGGTGGAAGCTCAGTGAAGCTCATCATGGATCGAACCATGTCCAACAAAGTTCGATTATGACGCTCCGATACACCATTCAGCTATGGTGTCATAGGAGGAGTCCACTGAGAGAGAATCCCATTCTCTTTCAGATAGTCCAAAAACTCGGTACTTAAGTATTCTCCACCTCGATCCGATCGAAGTGCTTTAATACTTTTACCTAGCTTGTTTTCTACTTCAGCCTTGAATTCTTTGAACTTTTCAAATGCTTCAGACTTATATTTCATTAAATATAAATACCCATACCTAGAATAATCATCAGTAAAGGTAATGAAGTAGGTGTGGCCATATTGAGTACCAACTCTAAATGGACCACAAACATCTGTATGGATCAAATCCAACAGATTTTGACTACGCTCAAGTTTCCCCTTAAAAGGAGATTTAGTCATTTTTCCTTTCAGGCAGGATTCACAAGTAGGTAGAGAGTTAATATCAGACATATCAAACATGCCCTCTCCCACTAGCTTGTTCATCCTCCTTGAGGAAATATGACCTAGCTTAGCATGCCAAAGGTTTGCCGGGTTTTGACTATCGATTTTCCTTTTGTTTGTTGTTGCCGGTTTATCAACATAATTTATTGGAACGTCTTTCAATTTTAAGTTATATAGATCGTTTTCAAGTTGTCCATTTCCAATCAAACATTCATTCTTGTAAATATTGCAAATCTCATTCACAAAATTGCAAGAATAACCATCTCTATCAAGCATAGAAACAGAAATAATGTTTTTAATCAAATCTGGAACAAATAAAACATCTCTCAAAAGTAACTTAAAATTGTTCTGCAAAATTAAATAAACATCTCCCACAGCTTTAGCTTCAACTCTGGAACCATTCCCGAGCCTCAGCTGGGTCTCACCCATTCTAAGCTTGCGACTTCTTGTCATCACCTGCAAATCATTGCAAATGTGAGATCCACATCCGGTATCCAATACCCAAGAAGTAGTATTAAGTGAAACATTTATTTCAATATAGAACATACCCTTCGCAGTTCGCAACTGCTCTAGATATTCCTTGCAGTTACGCTTCCAATGACCGGGCTTCTTGCAGTAATGGCAAACATTCTTGGACTTTTCCATGTTTGAAGCCTTTGTCTTGTACTTCTTCTCGGGTTCGATTTTCTTGGGTGGGACAGAACGTTTCTTACCCTTTGTACTTGGCCCCTTCTTAGCAGAAGAAGAGGAGCCCACCAAGAAAGCCAGTTTATCCTTCTTTAAAGTGGATTCATATGTCACAAGCATATTGACCATCTCTTCAAGGGAGGCCTCTATCTTGTTCATATTGAAATTCACCACAAATCCGTCAAACGAAAAAGGAAGAGATAGAAGTAGTAAGTCCACGTTGAGTTCATGCTCCAACACCAAATCAAGGGTTACCAACTTCTGTATGAGCCAAATCACTCGTACCCCATGATCACGGACCGAAGTCCCTTCACGCATGCGACACGTCATTAGCTCCTTTACAGTAGCGAACCTTTCAGCCCTCGATTGAGCCCCAAAAAGTTCCTTGAGTTGTACGTGAATGTCAACAGCATTCACGGTGTCCTCAAATCGCCTCTGGAGTTCATCAGACATCGAGGCTTGCATATAGCATTTGGCCTTGATATCATGGTCCCACCATGTATCAAGTTTGGCTAACTCTTCCGGACTTATGTCAGCTGGTGCTTCCTTCGGAGGAGATTTTTCTAACACGTAGAGCATCTTCTCCGAAGTCAAGACAATCTTCAACTTACGGAACCATTCCGTATAGTTTGCGCCAGTCAATTTATTTTGTTCGAGGATCGAGAAGAGTGGATTACGCGAATTCATCTTTATGAAATACTGAAAAGAAACAGACAAATATCAGTGATTATTTAATTAATTTACTAAGACATAAAATAGGCAAAATTTATTTTATGAATCTCACTCCCACTATTTTAACGATTTCACTACACTCTAGTGAAAACGGGAAACTGTTTTCCTTAGTGAGAACATGGAGTCCAATTGACAAACTATGGTCCCGAATAATATCAGCCAACCATAATTTTCAAAAGGTAGAGCCCAATTGCTTCCAAAGCAACCTCCACGTTTTTACCTCATGTCCAATAAGGGCCCAATAATATGACGCCGTTTATTGTGACATGTCAAGATGACCCATCAATATTAAGTTGTGATGGACGGTCGCCATGTGGATCCCCAATAATATGAGCCGATCCCATGGGAGTTTCACCCAACTTACAACATGTGTCGATCCAATGTACAGCTTTCCGACGAACGGGCCCCCCCAATAATATGAGCCGGACCGTATCCGCGGGTAGCATCTCATACATTGATCGTTGATGGAAGGTAGGAACATTTAAACAAATTTAAATTTCCTTTATTTATCTTGATATCAATTTTAAATCATATTTAAAATGAGGGATTTTAATTTTGAAAATTTGTCATAATTTTTAAATTTTGTATGCTTGCCGGATTCACACAATTTTGTCTAAAACATGCATACAACAATAATATCACATATTATATAGGATGATCGATTCCATTTCTAATCGACCCGTGGTTGCCAATCACGAGTCTTAGTCCAATCCTAGGTAATATGCAGTATGCAATGCAATCCTATTACATTGTGCTTCCAATTTACATTTCTTCTGTCTTTATTGTCTGCTGGGCCCACCTCCATCTTCAAATCTTCATCTCCCACTAAATCTAATGTATTTACAATAAATAACAATGACAAGTAGGGGATACATTTTTAAGGGGTGGGAACGGGCCATAAACCAAGCCCACTTTTATGCCCATTAATAAATCCAACAACAATAAAAACAAATGTAAATTCCTAACATACACCTACAAAATTGGTCATGGCAATCGATCATTCTTATCCAATAACATTTAATTCAAAATTAATTTATTGGATAACATGCAATGACAATTTAAATTTAAAAGGATAAAATCATATTCCATATATAAAATCTTATTTTACATATAAAATCATATTTTATCTTTTTATCAAATAAAATCATATTTTATCTATAAAATCCAATTTTATACATAAAATCATATTTTACTCAATATATCCATAAGATCATATCTTATCATCAAATGTACCAAAAATAATTAATTTCAAAATTCAATTTAACGGATAAAATATTAAAATTTTCAAAAAATTCAAATTTATTCAAAAATCAATTTTAAAATTTTCGGACTCGAACAATTCGATCCGACGCCTCGTGGACCAATCAAAAACAATTTTCGATCGGACCAAAAATAGAATTTTAACATATTAAAATTTTAATTTAAAAATTAAAAATAATTTTTCGCGGGCCGCACGGGACACTCCCGGGCTGCCCGGCTGCCCCTAGGGCAGCGATGATCGCTGCCCTAGGCAGCGATCACGTCGCTGCCCATGGGCAGCGCCGTGCGCCGCCCTGGGCAACGACCATCGCTGCCCCCCCGGGCCGCGATCCAATCGCTGCCCGGGTTTTGCCCGAAATTTTTTTTTTATTTTTTTAAAATATTTATTTTGTTTCAAAAACCGAGGCTTAAAAAATTTTTGTACAATCGATTAATTTAATCGCTTGATCTAAGAAACCTGGCTCTGATACCACTGTTGGAGAACGCAGCGATCAGATCAATCAGAATTGATACCCGGTGCAGCGGAAGTTTAAAAATTTTATATGGAACGATTCCATATGGGTATCAAAACTTAACGATTAAATTGTTTGTGTAAAAATTAAATAACAATTATAAATTTTTACCTTCAATCTCGAATCGAGATTATGGACACCAACAGATTGCTCTGCTCTTGTTGTATATCACTGGAACTGATGGACGAACTGTTCTTCAATCAGGTCCATGAATGGATAATTAATCCCTCTGATAGATTGCACTAGAAACTCTATCAGAAGTTTCTACGAAGAGAATTAACGAATTTGATCCGTTAAACCAGACTGTAATTCAAAATTCACAGACTGGATTTTTCCGAGCAGAGGGGAGGGGGGGCGGCGGCCACACTTAGAAAAATAGGGTTTTTCGAAAATAATTTTGTGACCTGTTGTGTGTAATTTTTGTACTGCAATAACTTATTTATAATGTAGGCCGCTAACAGCTTAGGGCCCATTAGTCATAAGTTCAAGCCCGACAAGCAAAGCCCGCATGTTCAGAAATTAATATAAAATTCATCATGACTCCGATTGATAAACCAATTTCACCAATGTGCACAGAAACCATTTCTGCACCTTTTAAAGTCATGATAAATTTTTCTGAATCCGAATTCAGTGATTTCCAAAAATGCCCATCCCTATGTCATTTTAGGAAATCTTACTCCTCAACTCTTAAATAAGAAGTCCAACTTCTTTGTTCATTAAATTTAACTCTTTAAATTTAACTATCTCAACGGGGATTAAAAAATCCATTACTCTGTGTGACCCTCAATGGTTCAGGGATACAGCTAGCCGTGGGCTCACAACTCCTTGTGACTCGGAACAACAATTTCCGACTTGCCCATCGAATCATGGTAAGAGCACCTAGCAACATCGCCCCATGATTCCCTAGGTATCACTGATAGTACCTGCAAGAACCAATAGATTTTGGTTAGCGTACAGTACGGTCCCTTCATCCAAATATCCCGATCGAATCAACAACCATTGGTAAATCGAGAGTCGTTCGAGATTCGATAAATATGCAATACATCTTGAAGATCAAATAGTGACATCGCATGTGTTACTAAGAAACCATTTCTTAAAACACATCATGTACTCTGGCCAGAGATTCGTCACACTAATATCTCCTCAGATCGCATAGGATATCCACACTCGCAAGTATGTGGTGAATCCTTGACAACAAAGCATCGACTCCTATATGTGTTGTAACTGTACCCAATCCCGACACCTGATGACCCCAATAGAGTCGGTAAACGAGTCAAAGCACAGTACTAGCATATAGAGTCTCAATGATGTTTCAAGTAGTAAGGACTAATGGTGTACAACCAAAACCGCGGACTTTATCCACTCGATAAGTGATAACCACTTGGAAAGTCCGGATAGGGTAGTTCGATCATTCATCGTATGAATATCCATTTGCATGCTTCGAACATCTCTATGTTCCTTACCAATGAAACGTGGTACTCTGCATCGCAAATGCTAGTCTCAAACTCGAGCGATCCTTATCCTTATTATCGGACGGCTCAATCGACTAGGAACAGTTTAGAATATACAGTGACTATAAGATGTGTTTCATGATAGACATCCCCATGTACTACCACATCTTACATACACTATAGTATATTCAAGGTCTTTATCAAAACAACAATAGTATATCACAATATAACAATATGAAGAAAGATAAAGTCATTGCCATTAATAAAAATGTAAATTATATTAAACAAAAGAGTGTTTATACAAAGAGTCATCAAAGCCCTTAGCCACAAGTTGGCTCATCGGGCACCCACTCTTTCAGGGAGCTCCTGCGTGCGCGGGCAAAATCTCTCGAGCCTCTTCAAACTCCTCGCACGCGCGAGGTGATACCTCGCCCGCGCAGGCAAAATGGGCAGAGGGGGGTCGAGGAGCCTGCAAAAACAACCAACAAGGCAAATCTAAACATTCCAAGTTCAAACATAATACAAATCAATATTTTGAACATGCCAAATCTAGGTTCTGCCCAAAATACAATAACCAGTCGAGTTTTATAAATGAGTTCCACCGACTCAACAAAACTAATACAATTCCAAATAGACTCGACCCTACGACCCGGAGTCTCACTTCTATCAATCTCACCCCCAAGATAACCAGGACGACTCGGTCCAGCTCCTGATCCTCCTGTTGCAAAGTTACACATACAAAACAAAGACAACAGCCGGAATAATCCGGTTAGAAATATAATTTCTAAGTAAAAGAAACAGGCATACAATATCAGTTAAACATTCCACCTTGAAATGTAACATTCATCAATCAATACAAATGAGAGTGAATGTATGCATGATTTCAAATTCGGGACTATCAAGTCAGATAATCGAAATGTCAATCAGTATTCGGTTGGGATCCCAGGGCCAAGTATTCACAACAACTCACCGACATACCCATTCGGGGTGGATGCCGTTCAACTCAACCCCTAGACTTCAGAGAAACTATAAGAAGTATTCTGGCACTTGGAAAAACTCGAAATCCAAAGCCACTTCAATATAGCTCCCTAAATCATCTATATTCAAAACGAATCGAATAATCGACTCAATATGAATGCAAGTGTAGACGAATAATCAGTCAAGTTCACAAAAACAAATAACATGCAGTATGTGATTTTCGGGGCTCGAGAATCAATCAACTCGAGTATTCAACCCCGTTCGAATCGATGTAATCTTTTACCTTTTTCTCGAAGCTTCAATCAATCTTGTCAAAAAAGAGACAACTCGATCCAAACTCTAAACAATTCAAAACTCAAAGTCGATAAATCAAACAATCTATATCGTCTTCCAACTTTTCGATCGATAAACAAGTCTCCAAGTTCGATCAACTCCCGAATCCTCAATCAACTGTCAAAACATCGATTACGGACTCAATATCAACTCGGAATTCAAACTCAATCAAATTCGATATACAAATCAAACCGAACCAAAACCGATAACTGAAACTCGATTTCGACGGCATAACGGCTATAAAATAACTATCCGGAAATACAAACCATCCAACAACATTAAAATAACTCAATCATCATCACAAACCATCAAAAAAACTCAAATCCAACTTCAATCAAAATCACCATTTTCGAATTAATGCATCAAAAATCATATAAAATCCAAACTTCGTTCTTTTTCCAAACCGACTTCGAATACACGATGTATGCCAGGTCAAGAATAACATACTCCAATATTACCAAATTCTGACCACTCAACAAAATCGAAGTTCAAGAGATCGTAGCAAAACTTACGTCAGAATGAAGCCCTCGTTGCGGTGATCGTGAATCTCAACTCGGAATGAAAATCTAACGGTCGGATCGAGCGAATCGAACGAAAAAAAAAGCTTGGAAATCGATTTTGCTATGGATTCCGGGTTCGGTCGATGGAAGGAGAGGAAGGAGGGAAGGAGGGATGATGTGATGTGATGGTGAGGCAAGTTGCCTTAAGATAATATATAAAATCCATCTTTTTCATTTCAGTCCTTTATTTATCCAGAGTTGCAAAGTAACCCCCTGCTAAATATCAAAACGATCCTCAATCGCTAAAAATTCTGATTATCTCGATTAAACTCAATTATAATAAAATCGGGGCATTACAAACTTGGTTTTAAATTTTGAAAAATGTCATTTTATGGTTAGGCAAGGTGTTGTATTGGGTCATGTCGTTTCATCTAAGGGAATAGAGGTAGATAAGGCTAAAATTGATATCATTCAGTCTCTCCCTTATCCCACATGTGAGCGGGAAGTGCGTTCTTTTCTTGGCCATGCAGGTTTCTACAGGAGATACATTCAGGACTTCGCCAAGATCGCATCCCCCATATGCAAGCTGTTGCAAAAAGATGTTCCGTTTGAGTTTGATGCACCATGCAAAACATCTTTTGATCAACTCAAAGATTCCTTGACATCTGCACCAATAATCCAGCCATCGGATTGGGGCAAGCCATTTGAGATCATGTGTGATGCCAGTGACTATGTAGTTGGTGCTGTTTTAGGAAAAAAAGTTGGGAAGGCATTGCATGCTATATACTATGCTTTGCGTATCCTGAACGATGCCCAACGAAACTACTCCACCACTGAAAAGGAGCTTTTAGCTGTGGTCTTTGCATTAGAAAAATTTCGCTTTTATTTACTTGGTACTAAAGTTATTGTTTACTCTGATCATGCAGCTCTTCGTTTTTTGATGGCGAAGAAGGAGGCAAAGCCAAGGCTGATCCGATGGATACTACTTATGAGCGAATTTGATGTGGAAATCAAAGACAAAAGAGGGACCGAGAATCAAGTCGCTGACCACTTGAGTCACCTAGTTCATGTTGATGAGGAGCTGAATTTGCGAGAAGAATTTTCTGATGAGCAATTATTTTCAGCAAGCGCCGAATTACCCTGGTACGCAAAAATTGTGAATTATTTAGTTACTAATGGGATTCCCTCTGAATTTTCAAGGGCGCAAAAGGAAAAGGTGAGGAGCGATGCGAAGTATTATGTGTGGGATGATCCATACTTGTGGAAACACTGCACTGATCAAGTCATACGACGATGTGTACCCGCGAGCAAGGTAATCCCTATCCTCACATTTTGTCATTCTTATGCATGCGGTGGCCACTTCGGAGCGAAGAGGACATCAAGAAAGGTGTTGGACAGCGGATTTTTCTGGCCTTCCTTATTTCAAGACGCATACCAGTTCTTTAAGTCGTGCGCTCAATTCCAAAAGACAGGTAACATTTCCCAACGAAAGTAGATGCCCCAACAACCTATTCTAGTTTGTGAGATCTTTGATGTTTGGGGCATCGACTTCATGGGACCTTTTCCAAGTTCATATGGGTTTATTTATATATTACTTGCTGTGGACTATGTCTCGAAATGGGTGGAAGCAAAGGCCACCCGTACTGACGATTCTCAAATTGTTACAGAGTTTATCAAGCATAACCTTTTCTCTAGGTTTGGAATTCCGAGAGCCCTCATCAGTGATAGAGGTACACACTTCTGCAACGGAATTGTGGTGAGTTTGCTTAAAAAGTACCATGTGATGTATAGGATCTTCACTGCATATCATCCACAATCCAACGGTCAAGCTGAGGTATCGAACAGAGAGATCAAATTTATCCTAGAAAAGACCGTGAATCCTACTAGAAAGGATTGGAGCTTGCGTTTGGATGATGCCTTGTGGGCGTATAGGACCGCATTCAAGACACCGATTGGAATGTCTCCATATCGGCTAATTTTTGGAAAACCTTGTCATCTGCCGGTGGAATTGGAGCATAGAGCCTATTGGGCTATAAAAAACTTTAACATGCAGATGGATGAGAGTGGCGAGCATCGAAAGCTGCAGTTGCAAGAATTGGAAGAGATCCGCAATGATGCCTATGCCAGCATCAAGATTTACAAGGACAAAACAAAGGCCTTCCACGAAAAGATGATCTCTAGACGGCACTTCGAAGTCGGTCAGAAATTTTTGCTCTATCATTCCCGACTTCGGTTGTTTCCAGGTAAGTTACATTCGCGTTGGAATGGACCATTTGTCATAACTAATGTCTTTTCTCATGGTGCAGTCGAAATTCAAAGTTTGGACACATCCAAAACATTCAAGGTGAATGGCCACCGGCTTAAACACTATTATGAAGGAGTCAAAGAACAAGTCGGAGGAAGAGAGCATGATATCACTCTTGATGCTCCGCCACATGTTGACTAAATCATGGCGTGCAGTCGAGCTATAGACTGACTGAAAATTTAGCGCTGACTGGGAGGCAACCCAGTGGTTTTTCGTTTCTTTTCCCTTAATTTTACTTTTATTTCCCAGTTTTTTTTTCTTGTTTTTCCGAAATTTTGAAAAAAACCAAAAATATTTTTTTTGGCTCGCTCGATCGGCAACATCTTACCGATCGAGCAAGCGCTCTTTCAAATTGAGGTAGTAAGTTGATTATTTTTTTCTCGCTCGATTGGCAACATCTTACCGATCGAGCGAGAGCGCTTTTGTTCAGGCAGTGAGTTGGGATTTTTGTTGTCGCTCGATCTGCAACATCTTGCCGATCGAGCGACAGGTTTTTTCCACTAATTTAAACGCAAATTTCCCTTCTCCCCCCTTCCATTCTATCCCATCTCACCCCTCTTTCGTACCAAATCCCAAAATCCCCAAAACCCTTTCTACCAATTTCTCTCGTCTGATTCATTGTTCTTTCTCTTAATCTGCAGGGAATTTCTCGGAGGCAACACCACAACTCTCCGGGCACGATCATCTCAGATCATCTTTTCCGGCCTCCTCTCCCTTCGGGACATTGCTCACGCCGCCAGTCAGCCTCTCACGAAATTTTGCCTCGTCGCAGATTACCTTTCTTAGGAGATCCATACTCTCCGGCACCTCTACCGGACTTCATTCTTCGCCTGTTTATCTCACGTTTCTTCAAGGATCTACCAGGATTTTGTCGCACGTAAGGTTTTCGACGTATTTAATTTTTACTATCTGTATCATCTTATTACTTTTCCATGGGACCTAAACGAACCCGCGTTCAAGGCGATTCATCTTCTCGAGCCGCCAATCGCTCTTATGCCAAATTCATCAGGCTCTTTGTCAATGACGCCGCTCGTGATCGTTACATAACCGCCAAGGTAAATCGTTCCCCCATCCCTGAACACGGCTTTGAGTTAGAATTGGGCGATAGTGAAATTTATGGGATGATTCAAGAGCGGGGTTGGACAAAATTCTGCAAGCAACCTCCCCCCGCCGTAGTACTGATTGTTTGCAAATTTTATGCTAATGCGGCGGAGAGGACGAATAGCAAGGCAGTTGTTAGGGGGAAACTGATTTCTTTTTTACCCCATTCGTTGAATGCTTTATTTGAAATCCCAGAGGTGGATGATTCTTTCTATCAAAGCCTGAAAATCGACCCGAATTTAGATGAGTTGCTTGACCAACTCGCTTACCCTGGAGCTGTGTGGATTGACCCCGTTTCCATAGTGAATTTCAACGAGCATTTTTTACGTGTGCTTCTGGCTTCTTGGTATGATTTTGTGACTCGGCGTCTGATGCCGATATTACATTCTAGCGAGGTCAATCTTGAGCACGCTCTCCTCCTTTATGCGCTTGATATGGGATGGCCAATTAATGTGGGTCACGTCCTTCATAGCGAGATCCACCGGTCGATCAATAATGTCGCAATGGGCCTCTACTTTCCCATGATCATCTCTTTTCTATGCATACGCGCCAGAGTTGTCATTCGTAATGATGAAGAGTGGTTGTAGCCTAAGCGACCACTTGACACCGCTTTTATCGAAGCCAAGAAGGCGTATCGTGTTAAGCATTTTATGAGGGACGACCACTTTCAACAACCTCCAGCCCCGCCAAGGCCGCCTCCACCTCCTTGTCGCTCTCAAGCTGATGCCATCCGTGAGCTCACTGCCTACGCCCATCATCAGGATGCATATAATACGGTGGCGGCTCATAATTCGCAAGCTGTGGATGCTTTATTGCAAAATCTCACATTGCACTTTGGTCTTTATCCAAATGTCGTTCCGGCTGCTCTGCCATATCCGCCGCCTTTCCCGTTCCAGTACTCCGCTCCTGTCCTTCCTTCGAAGGCTGAAGAAGAAAACACCGCCGACCTTTAAACTAGGGGAGTTCCGTTTTCAATTTTTGCATCTCATTTTGTTTAGTTGTTTGTTTATGTTTTGTCCTGTAATTCATGGAGGACAATGCTTAGGTTCAGTGTGGGGGAGTTGCATTGTATGCATTTTTGCATTTTGTTTTCTTTGTTAGGATTGCATTTTTTTCTTGTGTTGTTATGCATCGTATTGTTGTTGTTGTCGTTTATGTTGTCAAAATGCATAAGTTGAGGATGAGTTGTCAGCCTATGATGAGATAGTTGAAAAATTATGAATTTTTGAAAAAAAAATTTTACTCTTGATAGGATATGAGAAACCGTAGGTTGATTGTTGAATATTATTAAGCACACATGTTTAACCAGTGAAGTGTAGTGATGTATTAGATTTTGTGGATGACTGTTGGACCATTGCATGATAATAGGTGTTTGTGGAATTTTATAGTACTTGAATCTTGATTTTTTTTGATATGACATACAGTTTCTTGGGCGCACCTTAAAATTTTTCGTTTTATGAAAAAGAAAAACAGTTTTTTTTTGGAAACCAATTAACTCCATCCGGGTTGCGAGCAAGATGTTTGAAATCCTATTCATCTTGTTTGTGGCTAAGTATGCGGATTACATGGGGTTTTTCTTTTGAAAAATAAAAAAATGTATAACAATTCCATCCGGGAGTGAAATGTGAATGAAATTCTATTCACTATTTCATAGCTAAGTTTGCGGACCTAATGGGATTGTAGTTCAATCAAGGCTATAGACGAGGGGATTGAAATACGAATCTTATCTAGTTATAGCTAAGTCTGCGGGTAATTATTGGGACTGTTTAAAAATGTCGGGTGCAAAATCCGACGGTGCGTAATTATTCTCAAGGCAGTTGTGTTGTGTTTAAGGATTGTTGGGAGGAGAGTTCTTGATGATGAGGCTTACACTGAATTGCTATAGGTCGGCGAATAGTTTTGAAACTTTGTCTTTTGAAGTTGCATGTAGCTGGGGTAACATGACACACACACACGTTCGCATTCGACTGAAGGTGTATCATTGATGATTGAGAGTAGCTATGAACTTGTTTTAGATATAAGTGGTTTTCTCTGAGGCTATATTATTTCATAATTCTCCTTACTTATGTGTTTGTTTTCATTCATTTTGTTTTGCATGACTTACTCGAGGGCGAGTAAGGATTAAGTGTGGGGGAGTTTGATAGTTATGTTTTTATTGCATTTGTTAGTGCCATTTTGTTGTCGTTTTGCATTTGTTTACGTGTTTTATTTTTGCATTTTGTTCATATTGCATTTTTCGTGTTTGCATGATTGGTTTCTCGATTTTGTGGTTAGGTTGTGCATTTTTGTGGATATTTGGAAGGAACTTTGGAGTCATAGAAATGCTCGAATTTCCGAAGAATGTTTGGCCGCTCGATCCGCAGGAATTTACTGATCGAGCGGGTGCTTTACGATGAAGACAGTAGGCTCGGATATTTTGGCCGCTCGATCTGCAGAAGTTTACCGATCGAGCGGCGCGCATGTTTTGAAGTCAGTAGCCTTGGGATTTTTGGCTCGCTCGATCGGCCAATGTATACCGATCGAGCGGGCGGCGCGATCCGGGAAGAATTTTATATTTTTGGAAACTTTGTTATTTTAGACTCTAGGCTTTATTAGACTCTTAATTCCGTTTTTGAGGATTTTATCATCAGATTTTGAGACTCTCTCTTGGAGGCTAGGTTTTGTTCTTCAATTTTCTCTCAAGTTTTCTTCTTTTCTTTGAATTATTCTTGAATTTTCATGAATCGTTGTGGCTAAGTTTTAATACTTGGTTGAGGGAGACGAAACCTTGATATATTTATTTCATGAGATTCGATTCGTAATGTTTAATCCTTGTTAAGTATCAATATTTGATCTGGTTTATTTCATGTTTGTATGCGAGATTTTAGGATTGGCCATCTTAGGATTTTGTTTTGCAAGCTATAGTTAAATTAGAATTCGAATCCGTAATTGTTTGAATAATCTAATTTGCGAAGCAACTATGTTTGATATTTTCTGCTGTTGAATTTATTAAATTGTAAGATCAATTATTGACTAGGCTAAATACAACCGCTGGTGTTTGTGTTGTTTAGATTCGTCAGTTTTACTAGTTTGAATGCTACCGTGGATTTAAATCTAGATTGCTGTTATCTAGGTTAATTTATAAGTAAGGGTTAATCTAGAATGCTATTTTTTAATTAACTAAAATTAAGGTGAAACAGGAATTTGATTTTCAATGACGAATATTTAATAGGATTAATTATTTTTAGGGAATCGATGATTGAATGAATGAATATCAAGGGTGTAGTCGACTGATACCAAGTCTCGTCTCTTATTGATTTCTCTAGAATTATTTTCAAGCTTGCATGATAGTGATAATTTGAATATTTAATTGCTTAAATTTCTTAGTAGTTAGTCCAAACTTCAAAACCCCTTTTTATTTATTTAGAATGCATTAAATTTACCTTTCCTCGTGGGAACGATCCCTACTCACACTACTACATTTTTAGTGATTATCTGATTGAGTCGGGTAATTTGGGCGTGACAAGATCAAGCGCTACCAATGAGTCTCAATTGAATTATGCTACCACTGAAAAGGAGTTTCTAGTTGTATTCTTTGCACTTAACAAGTTTCATTCATACCTTGTGCTTTCAAAAATCACGATATTCATTGATCACTCTGAAATAAGACACTTATTGGCTAAGAAAGATGCAAAACCTTGGTTAATTAGGTGGATTCTGCTCTTATAAGAATTTGATTTAGAAATAAAGGATAAGAAAGGAGTGGAAAATGTTGTAGCAGATCACTTGTCTAGACTAGAATGCATTACTGAGTGCTCACAGAATGATATTCAGGAAATAGATGATTGGTTTCCTGATGAACAGTTGTTTGCCATAGAAAACTCACCTTGGTATGCTAATTTTTCAAATTACTTGGTCACGGGCACACTTACACATAACTTATATTTTCATCAAAAGAAAAAGTTTATGTCAGATGTCAAACATTATTTTGGGAAGAGCCCTTTCTGTTTAAAATTTGTGCTGACTCGATGATAGGGAGATGTGTGGTGGAAGGATAATTGAGAAGTATCCTCAGTCATTGTCATGACCGTGAGGTAGGAGGCCACAATGTGCCAATCAAAATAGCAGCAAAGGTACTTGAATGTGGCTTTTATTGGCCAAATCTTTTTAAGGATGCTCGTGCTTATGTCCTTGCTTGTGATAGATGTCAGCGTATATGTAATATCTCAAACCGTCATGAAATGTCATTGAATAATATTATTGAGTGTGAGATATTTGATGTTTGGGGAATCGAGTTTATGGGACCATTTCCGAATTCTTTTACAAAACAATACATTTTGGTCGCCGTCGATTATGTTTCTAAATGGGTAGAGGCTGAATCTTTTGAAAATAATGATGCACGGGTGGTCATAAAATTTTTGAAGAAAAACATTTTTAACCGGTTTGGTACACCCCGTGCAATTATTAGTGATGGTGGCACCCACTTTTGCAACAAAATCTTTGAAATTTTTTGAAGAAATATGGTGTCAATCACAAGGTTTCTACACCCATCATCCCCAAACAAGTGTCCAATAGAGAAATCAAACAAATTTTGGAAAAACGTGTGAGTAAAAACAGAAAAGATTGGGCACTTCGACTTGATGATGCTTTATGGGCCTATAGAACAGCTTTTAAAACTTCAATCGGCACTTCACCATATAGATTGTTGTTTGGTAAGGCATGTAATTTGCCAGTTGAGTTAGAACATAGAGCGTATTGAGCCATTAAGGTGAAAGAGTGGGTGCCCGGTAAGCCAACTTGTGGCTAAGGGCTTTGATGACTTTATGTATAAACAATCTTTTGTTTAATATAATTTACACTTTTATTAATGGCAATGACTTTATCTTTCTTCATATTGTTATATTGTGATATACTATTGTTGTTTTGATAAAGACCTTGAATATACTATAGTGTATGTAAGATGTGGTAGTACATGGGGATGACTATCATGAAACACATCTTATAGTCACTGTATATTCTAAACAGTTCCTAGTCAATTGAGCCGTACGTTAATAGGGATAAGGATCGCTCGAGATTGAGACTAGCATTTGCGATGCCGAGTACCACGTTTCATTGGTATGGAACATAGAGATGTTCAAAGCATGCAAATGGATATTCATACGATGAATGATCGAACTACCCTATCCGGACTTTCCAAGTGGTTATCACTTATCGAGTGGATAAAGTCCGCGGTTTTGGTTGTACACCATTAGTCCTTACTACTTGAAACATCATTGAGACTCTATATGCTAGTACTGTGCTTTGACTCGTTTACCGACTCTATTGGGGTCATCAGGTTTCGGGATTGGGTACAGTTACGACACATATAGGAGTCGATGCTTTGTTGTCAAGGATTCATCACATACTTGCGAGTGTGGATATCCTATGCAATCTGAGGAGATATTAGTGTGACGAATCTCTGGCCAGAGTACATGATGTGTTTTAAGAAATGGTTTCTTAGTAGCACATGCGATGTCACTATTTGATTTTCAAGATGCATTGCATAGTTATCGAATCTCGAACGGCTCTCGATTTACCAATGGTTGTTGATTCGATCGGGATATATGGATGAAGGGACCGTACTGTACGCTAACCAAAATCTATTGGTTCTTGCAGGCACTATCAGTGATACCTAGGGAATCATGGGGCGATGTTGCTAGGCGCTCTTACCATGATTCGATGGGCAAGTCGGAAATTATTGTTCCGAGTCACAAGGAGTTGTGAGCCCACGGCTAGCTGTATCCCTGAACCATTGAGGGTCACACAAGTAATGGATTTTTAATCCCCGTTGAGATAGTTAAATTTAAAGAGTTAAATTTAATGAACAAAGAAGTGGGACTTCTTATTGAAGAGTAGAGGGAGTAAGATTTCCTAAAATGACATAGGGATGGGCATTTTTGGAAATCACTGAATTCGGATTCAGAAAATTTATCTTGACTTTAAAAGATGTAGAAATGGTTTCTGTGCACATTGGTAAAATTGGTTTATCAATCTGAGTCACGATAAATTTTATATTAATTTCTGAACATGCGGGCTTTGCTTGTCAGGCTTGAACTTATGACTAATGGGCCCTAAGTTGTTAGCAGCCCACATTATAAATAAGTTATTGCAGTACAAAAATTACATAACAGAGGCTCATAATTTTCGAAAACCTAGCTGTGTTTTTAAAAAGTGGCCGCCACCCTTTCTCCCTTCTCTACTCTGAAAATTCCAGCCTGTGAATTTTGAATTTGCAGTCTGGTTTAACGGATCAAATTCGTTAATTCTCTTCGTAGAAACTTCTGATAGATTTTCTAGTGCAATCTATCAGAGGGATTAAATTTCCGTTCGTGGACCTGATTGAAGAATTGTTCGTCCATCAGTTCCTGGGATATACAACAAGAGCAGAGTAATCTGTTGGTGTCCATAATCTCGTTTAGAGATTGGAGTTAAAAATTTATAATTGTTATTTAATTTTTACACGCACAATTTAATCGTAAAGTTTTGATACCCATTATGGAATCGTTCCATATAAAATTTTAAAACTTCCGCTGCACCGGGTATCAATTCTGATTGATCTGATCACAGTTTTCCAACAGTGGTATCAGAGACATGTTGCTCAGATCAAGCGATTAAATTAATCGATTGTACAAATATTTTTAAGCCTCGGTTTTTGAAACAAAATAATTTTTTTAAAATAAATTTTTTTTTTCCGGGCAAAACACGGGCAGCGATGGTCGCTGCCCAAGGGGCAGCGACGGGCTGCCCGACCCGAGCCCCTTTTGGGGCGCGGGCTGCCCGGGAAAAATTAATTTTTTATTTTAAATTAAAATTTTAATATGTTAAAATTCTATTTTTGGACCGATCGAAAATTGTTTTTGATTGGTCCACGAGGCGTCGGATCGAATTGTTCGAGTCCGAAAATTTTAAAATTGATTTTTGGATAAATTTGAATTTTTGGAAAATTTATAGATTTTATCCGTTAAATCAGATTTTATGAAATTAATTATTTTTTGGTACAATTGATGATAAGATATGATCTTATGGAAATATTGAGTAAAATATGATTTTATGTATAAAATTGGATTTTATATGTAAAATATGATTTTATTTGATAAAAAGATAAAATATGATTTTGTATGTAAAATAAGATTTTATATATGGAATATGATTTTATCCTTTTAATTTAAATTGCCATTGCATGTTATCCAATAAATTAATTTTGAATTAAATGTTATTGGATAAGAATGATCGATTGCCATGACCAATTTTGTAGGTGTATGTTAGGAATTTACATTTGTTTTTATTGTTGTTGGATTTATTAATGGGCCTGGTTTATGGCCCAATATGAATTGTCATATGTAATAAAAGTGGGCCTGGTTTATGGCCCGTTCCCACCCCTTAAAATGTATCCCCTACTTGTCATAGTTATTTATTGTAAATACATTAGACTTAGTGGGAGATGAAGATTTGAAGATGGAGGTGGGCCCAGCAGACAATAAAGACAGAAGAAATGTAAATTGGAAGCTCAATGTAATAGGATTGCATTGCATACCTGCATATTACCTAGGATTGGACTTAAACTCGTGATTGGCAACCACGGGTCGATTAGAAATTGAATCGATCATCCTATATAATATATGATATTATCGTTGTATGCATGTTTTAGACTAAATTGTATGAATCCCGCAAGCATACAAATTATAAATGATGAGACAAATTTTCAAAATTAAAATCCCTCATTTTAAATATGATTTAAAATTGATATCAAGATAAATAAAGGAAATTTAAATATTGTTTAAATGTTCCTACCTTCCATCAACGATCAATGTATGATATGCTACCCGCGAATACGGTCCGGCTCATATTATTGGGGGGGCCCGTTCGTCGGAAAGCTGTACATTGGATCGACAAATGTTGTAAGTTGGGTGGAACTCCCATGGGATCGGCTCATATTATTGGGGGATCCACATGGCGACCGTCCATCACAACTTAATATTGATGGGTCATCTTGACATGTCACAATAAAAGGCGTCATATTATTGGGCCCTTATTGGACATGAGGTAAAAACGTGGAGGTTGCTTTGGAAGCAATTGGGCTCTACCTTTTGAAAATTATGGTTGGCTGATATTATTCGGGACCATAGTTTGTCAATTGGACTCCATGTTCCACTAAGGAAAACAGTTTCCCGTTTTCACAAGAGGGTAGTGAAATCGTTAAAATAGTGGGAGTGAGATTCATAAAATAAATTTCGCCTATTTTATGTCTTAGTAAATTAATTAAACAATCACTGATAATTGCCTGTTTCTTTTCAGTATTTCATAAAGATGAATTCGCGCAATCCACTATTCTCTATTCTCGAACAAAATAAACTGACTGGCGCAAACTATGCGGAATGGTTCCGTAAGTTGAAGATTGTCTTGACCTCGGAGAAGATGCTCTACGTGTTAGAAAAATCTCCTCCGAAGGATGCACCAGCTGACATAAGTCCGGAAGAGTTGGCCAAACTTGATACATGATGGGACCATGATATCAAGGCCAAATGCTATATGCAAGCCTCGATGTCTGATGAACTCCAGAGGCGATTTGAGGACACCGTGAATGCTGCTGACATTCACGTACAACTCAAGGAACTTTTTGGAGCTCAATCGAGAGCTGAAAGGTTCGCTACTGTAAAAGAGCTAATGACGTGTCGCATGCGTGAAGGGACTTCGGTCCGTGATCATGGGGTACGAGTGATTTGGCTCATTCAGAAGTTGGTAACGCTTGATTTGGTGTTGGAGCATGAACTCAACGTGGACTTATTACTTCTCTCTCTTCCTTCATCATTTGATGGTTATGTGGTGAATTTCAATATGAACAAGATAGAGGCCTCCCTTGAAGAGATGGTCAATATGCTTGTAACATATGAAGCCACTTTAAAGAAGGATAAACCGGTTCTCTTGGTGGGCTCCTCTTCCTCAGCTAAGAAGGGGCCAAGTACAAAGGGTAAGAAACGTTCTGCCCCGCCCAAGAAAACCAGACCCGAGAAGAAGAACAAGACAAAGCCTTCAAACATGGAAAAGTCCAAGGATGTTTGCCATCACTGCAAGAAACCCGGTCATTGGAAACGTAACTGCAAGGAATATCTAGAGCAGTTGCGAACTGCGAAGGGTATGTTCTATATTGAAATAAATGTTTCACTTAATACTACTTCTTGGGTATTGGATAACGGATGTGGATCTCACATTTGCAATGATTTGCAGGTGATGACAAGAAGTCGCAAGCTTAGAATGGGTGAGACCCAACTGAGGCTCGGAAATGGTTCTAGAGTTGAAGCCAAAGCTGTGGGAGATGTTTATTTAATTTTGCAGAATGATTTTAAGTTACTTTTGAGAGATGTTTTATTTGTTCCAGATTTGATTAAAAACATTATTTCTGTTTCTATGCTTGATAGAGATGGTTTTTCTTGCAATTTTGTGAATGGGATTTGCAATATTTACAAGAATGAATGTTTGATTGGAAATGGACAACTTGAAAACGATCTATATAACTTAAAATTAAAAGACGTTCCAATAAATTATGTTGATAAACCGGTAACAACGAAAAAAAGGAAAATCGATAGTCAAAACCCGGCAAACCTTTGGCATGCTAGGCTATGTCATATTTCCTCAAGGAGGATGAACAAGCTAGTGGGAGAGGGCATGTTTGATATGTCTGATATTAACTCTCTATCTACTTGTGAGTTCTGCCTGAAAGGAAAAATGACTAAATCCCCTTTTAAGGGGAAACCTGAGCGTAGTCAAAATCTGTTGGATTTGATCCATACAGATATGTGTGGTCCATTTAGAATTGGTACTCAATTTGGCCACACCTACTTCATTACCTTTACTGATGATTATTCAAGGTATGGGTATTTATATTTAATGAAATATAAGTCTGAAACATTTGAAAAGTTCAAAGAATTCAAGGCTGAAGTAGAAAACAAGCTAGGTAAAAGTATTAAAGCACTTCGATCGGATCGAGGTAGAGAATACTTAAGTACCGAGTTTTTGGACTATCTGAAAGAGAATGGGATTCTCTCTCAGTGGACTCCTCCTATGACACCTCAGCTAAATGGTGTATCGGAGCGTCGTAATAGAACTTTGTAGGACATGGTTCGATTCATGATGAGCTTCACTGAGCTTCCACCTTCGTTTTGGGGCTACGCTCTTGAAACGGCGGTGTTTTTGTTGAACAACGTCCACACCAAAGCAGTGGACAAAACACCATACGAGTTATGGAATGGCAAAGCTCCTAAGTATTCGTACTTGAGAATTTGGGGATGTCCTGCTTACGTGAAGCAGACAGTGGGAGATAAGTTGGATAGTCGATCCACCTTATGTTATTTTGTAGGGTATCCGAAGAATTCAATCGGATATTATTTCTATCATCCTGCTGAAACAAAGGTGTTTGTTTCAAGGAATGCCACCTTCTTGGAGAAGGAGTTTTTATTGGATAAGAAAGGCGAGATGATGGAACTTGAAGAAATTCGAGAAGAACCCGAAATACAAAATAATGATCCTACACCTCAGGAACCAATGATGGACACGCCTATACCTAGAAGATCAGAGAGGACTTCTATACCTCCTATTCGATATGGTCTTCTTCTTGAAGGGGATCAAGATGAACCCGATGTTGGATGTGATCCAAGAAACTTCAAGGAAGCAATTTCTGATGCGGATTCAAATTTATGGCTTGAAGCTATGCAGTCGGAAATAGATTCGATGCATACAAACCAAGTTTGGTCTTTAGTAGATCCTCCCGATGGAATTGTTCCAATAGGGTGTAAATGGATCTACAAGAGAAAGCTTGGGCCTGATGGTAAGGTATTGACCTACAAGGCGCGATTGGTGGCGAAAGGTTATACTCAAAGACAAAGAGTTGACTATGATGAAACCTTTTCACCAGTTGCAATGTTCAAGTCCATAAGAATCCTTATTGCCATAGCTGCTTGGTATGACTATGAGATATGACAAATGGATGTGAAGACTGCATTTCTTAATGGAAACATTAAGGAAGAGATCTATATGATGCAGCCTGAGGGGTACACATGCATGGGAAGCGAGCATAAGTTATGCAAGCTTCAGAGATCAATCTATGATCTCAAACAAGAATCAAGAAGTTGGAACCAGAAATTTGATGAAACAATAAAGGATTTTGGTTTTATCAAGAACCCGAAGGAACCGTGCGTGTACAAGAAAGTAGTTAAGGATGCTGTGACATTCTTAGTACTTTATGTTGATGACATCCTACTCATTGGGAATGATGTAGGGATGTTGCAATCAACAAAGATATGGTTATCAGGTAGATTCTCGATGAAGGATTTGGGTGAGGCATCCTATATTCTAGGGATACAGATCTATAGAGATAGATCTAAGAGAATGATAGGACTTACTCAAGCTACTTACATCGAAACCATATTGAAAAGGTTTTCAATGGATGGGTCCAAGAGAGGACATCTACCTATGTGTCATGGAGTTTCTCTATCCAAGTCTATGTGTCCCAAGACTGATGAAGAGATAGAGAAAATGACACATGTACCATATGCGTCAGCCATAGGTAGTATCATGTATGGGATGATATCTATCAGACCGGATGTAGCATTTGCTCTGAGTGTCACAAGCAGATATCAAGCTAATCCCGGTCAAATGCATTGGAAAGCCGTGAAGGACATTCTTAAGTACTTACAAAGGACTAAGAATATGTTCATGGTATATGGAGGAAGTGAACTGAAATTGGAAGGCTATACCGACTCTAGCTTCCAAAGTGACGTGGATGACTCGAAGTCAACCTCTGGATTTGTGTTCATGCTCAATGGCGGTGCTGTCTCTTGGAAGAGTTCCAAGCAGGACACCACAGCGGATTCCACCACTGAGGCAGAATACATTGCGGCATCAGCTGCTGCTAAAGAGGCCGTTTGGATGAGGAATTTCGTCCAAGAGTTGGGCGGCATTCCTGAAGTTGTTGGTCCAGTCCCGGTGTACTATGACAACACGGGTTCCGTTGCTCAGGCAAAGGAACCAAGGTCTCATCAAAGATCCAAACACGTACTGAGGAAATACCACATCATCCGGGAGATCGTGGAAAGAGGAGACATCACTGTCGAGAGAGTGGCCTCTGCAGACAATATCGCTGATCCACTTACTAAGCCCTTGCCAGGACCATTATTTGACAAACATCGCGAAGCAATGGACTGCGTAGTATGACTAGTTGGCTTTAGGGCAAGTGGGAGATTGAAAGATCGGGTGCCCGGTGAGCCAACTTGTGGCTAAGAGCTTTGATGACTCTATGTATAAACAATCTTTTGTTTAATATAATTTACACTTTTATTAATGGCAATGACTTTATCTTTCTTCATATTGTTATATTGTGATATACTATTGTTGTTTTGATAAAGACCTTGAATATACTATAGTGTATGTAAGATGTGTTAGTACATGGGGATGACTATCATGAAACACATCTTATAGTCACTGTATATTCTAAACAGTTCCTAGTCGATGGAGCCGTCCGTTAATAGGGATAAGGATCGCTCGAGATTGAGACTAGCATTTGCGATGCCGAGTACCACGTTTCATTGGTATGGAATATAGAGATGTTCAAAGCATGCAAATGGATATTCATACGATGAATGATCGAACTACCCTATCCGGACTTTCCAAGTGGTTATCACTTATCGAGTGGATAAAGTTCGCGGTTTTGGTTGTACACCATTAGTCCTTACTACTTGAAACATCATTGAGACTCTATATGCTAGTACTGTGCTTTGACTCGTTTACCGACTCTATTGGGGTCATCAGGTGTCGGGATTGGGTACGGTTACGACACATATAGGAGTCGATGCTTTGTTGTCAAGGATTCACCACATACTTGCGAGTGTGGATATCCTATGCAATCTGAGGAGATATTAGTGTGACGAATCTCTGGCCAGAGTACATGATGTGTTTTAAGAAATGGTTTCTTAGTAGCACATGCGATGTCACTATTTGATTTTCAAGATGCATTGCATAGTTATCGAATCTCGAACGACTCTCGATTTACCAATGGTTGTTGATTCTATCGGGATATATGGATGAAGGGACCGTACTGTACGCTAACCAAAATCTATTGGTTCTTGCAGGCACTATCAGTGATACCTAGGGAATCATGGGGCGATGTTGCTAGGCGCTCTTACCATGATTCGATGGGCAAGTCGGAAATTGTTGTTCCGAGTCACAAGGAGTTGTGAGCCCACGGCTAGCTGTATCCCTGAACCATTGAGGGTCACACAAGTAATGGATTTTTAATCCCCGTTGAGATAGTTAAATTTAAAGAGTTAAATTTAATGAACAAAGAAGTGGGACTTCTTATTTAAGAGTAGAGGGAGTAAGATTTCCTAAAATGACATAGGGATGGGCATTTTTGGAAATCACTGAATTCGGATTCAGAAAATTTATCTTGACTTTAAAAGATGCAGAAATGGTTTCTGTGCACATTGGTAAAATTGGTTTATCAATCTGAGTCACGATGAATTTTATATTAATTTCTGAACATGCGGGCTTTGCTTGTCAGGCTTGAACTTATGACTAATGGGCCCTAAGCTGTTAGCAGCCCACATTATAAATAAGTTATTGCAGTACAGAAATTACATAACAGAGGCTCACAATTTTCGAAAAACCCTAGCTGTGTTTTTAAAAAGTGGCCGCCCCCCTTTCTCCCCTCTCTGCTCTGAAAATTTCAGCCTGTGAATTTTGAATTTGCAGTCTGGTTTAACGGATCAAATTCGTTAATTCTCTTCGTAGAAACTTCTGATAGATTTTCTAGTGCAATCTATCAGAGGGATTAAATTTCCGTTCGTGGACCTGATTGAAGAATTGTTCGTCCATCAGTTTCTGGGATATACAACAAGAGCAGAGTAATCTGTTGGTGTCCATAATCTCGTTTCGAGATTTGAGGTAAAAATTTATAATTGTTATTTAATTTTTACACGCACAATTTAATCGTAAAGTTTTGATACCCATTATGGAATCGTTCCATATAAAATTTTAAAACTTCCACTGCAACGGGTATCAATTCTGATTGATCTGATCACAGTTTTCCAACATAAGGCACTAAACTTTGAATTTGCTGCTGCAGGTGAGAAGAGACTGCTAGAACTGAACCAATTAGAGGAATTTCGGGACCACACATATGATATGGTGGTATCGTACAAGGAGTGAACTAAAGGGATACATGACAGACACATTCGCCATCGAGAATTCAAAGAAGGAGACGTTGTCCTATTATTTAACTCCCGGTTGAGGATCTTTCCAGGAAAATTGAAGTCTAGGTGGTTTGGCCCCTACAAAATCACCAGGGTGTATTCATCGGGGGCCATTGAGATAAAATATGCCAGAAACGAGTCTTTCACAGTCAATGCTCTAAAACATTATGTGAGAGGTAACGTCGATTCCATGCCAGTCATCACCACACTGATAGATCAAGACTAGTTTGGGGTGGAGAACAATCGAGCTCTAGACTCTAAATTGAGAACTACTCTCTTAACTCTCTTTTATTTAATTTATTTTGCGTGAGACATTTTACTCTTTTGTTCGTTGAATTTTTAGCATTTTTTTTATTTTGCTTCAGCTCGGGCTGCAGAAATTGCATCCCGAGCGCCGAAGTGCACTGTCCATTGAACAGTTTTTCAAAAGGGCATGCGCTCGGGCTACTGAAATTGCACTTCTTCGACGCGATTTCCTTTCTTTTATATTTTTTTCCACTTCTTCGCTCTCAACCCTACGCCCTTCCTCTCGTCCTTGATTCTCATCCCTTCTTCTTAAAAATCGCAGGTACTTCTCTCCTCTTTCTCACATCTCGCTCATGATGGGACCAATGAGAGCCAAGATCTCTTCCTCCCGGACTTGATCTTCCTCCACTATAATTGACGGAAAATTTGTCTCCGCAGAAGCCAAAGAAAGGTATGAGGCGGCAAAAATCAATTGAAATCCGATTGCTGAGCGCGGGTTCGATGTATTGGAGGTCCGAACCATCTCCCTGGGCATCCCTAGCCATGGTTGGACCCATTTTTGTGCACAGCCCCTGGCGGCCGTTATGCCCGTTGTTCGTGAATTCTATGCCAACACCCCGGAGCGCACCGACATCAAATCTTTTGTCCGGGGTAAGTTCGTGCCTTTCGATCCAGATACTTTGAATGCTTTGTTGCAAACTCCTGTGGTTGATGACGTCCAATTTAGAGAGTTTAAGGCAAATCCCAACTATCATCTTCTTACTGAGGAATTATGTTATGAAGGGGTCGTTTATAAAGACCCAGTTAAATTTACTTCTTTTAAAGAAATTTTTTTGAGGATGGAACCGGCACAATGGAATGCATTTTTTAATCATCGAATGATGCCGGTATCTCACACCAATGAGGTGGTAGCCAGTCGGGCCCTTTTGTTGTTTGCGTTGAATAGGAAGTGGCCGATTAATTTTGGGAATATCATTCATAAGGAGTTGTACACATCAATCCGTGCCACGAACATCTCACTATTTTTTCCGTCCATAATCACGGCCCTCTGTGCTCAAGATGGCGTCGTATTTCACGAGAATGAAGAATGGCTGCAACCCATGCAACCGGTGGATGACACAATTGTGAAGACGAAGTAGACAGTGCGGAAAAAAGAGGCCCGGTTTGGCACTTATCTCGGTTCTGGTTTGGGCCAATCCTCGAGGGCAGCCCCACCGCCTCCACCTCCACCAAGTCGGTGCCCTAACTCTGAAATGCTTAATGAGTTGACTGCATGGGCTCAGTACCAAAATGAATGTCAAAACATTACCTTTGTCCATCTGGATTCCACGAATGCCATGCTGCAAGGATTACTCACCAATGCTGGTTTGGACCCTTGTGATTTTCCTGTGCCACCACCATATCCGCCTCTGTTCCGATTCAAATATGCCGCACCCGAATGTAATCTGGCTGATGATTCAGATGAGGAGCTCACTGGAGCTGATGAGGACCGCTAGTTCAGGGGAGTTTTTTGTTTTTGTTTCTTTTTGTTTATTTTCATTTTGTTCGTTTTGCATCGTTCTTCCTTATTTTATTGTTATTCATTTTGCTTGTGAGTTGGTGTCATGTTTTTCCGCATTGAGGACAATGCTAGGTTTTAGTTTGGGGATATTTTCTATTTATTCATGCATCATGTCTTGTGTTGTTGAGTTATGTGTCGTTTAATGCATATTGTTCATGGATGAACTCATAAGAGCCAATGATGATGAATAAGAAGAAAATTTTGAAACATTGTGAAAAAATATACCTTTGGAGTGATTGTGAATAATTCATTGCACCATAGTTCAACCAGTGAAGTGCACTTAGAAATACGAAATTTCAGTGGTTAGATCATTGCACGACACCAAGAGTTTATCAAAATCGATTACAGACTTGATGATTTCAATTATTTCTACTAATGCACTGATGAATTTGGATAAAATGAATGATTCATAGCGCACTCGTAAAACAAATTTTTACTCGTTATGATGTTCCATCCGGTTTGACTAGGGATTGAAATCCTAATCCTAAAGTTTAAGCTAAGTCTGCGGATTAAATGGGACATTAAAAAATTATTTCTTGCAAAAAGAAATCCAATTTTTTTATCCGGGATATAGACGAGAGGATTGAAATTCTAATACTATCAAAGTTATAGCTATGTTTGCGGGTTAAATGGGATATGAAAATTTTTATAACTCCATCCGGGTTTTATTAGGGATTGAAATCCTAATCCCTAATATAAGCTAATTTTGCGGACGATATGGGGTTCAAAATTTACTGGATGCAAAATCTGGTGGTTAAAATAATATCTATGGATCATTCATTTGTTTTTGTGTTCTTAAACTCGAAAGGAGGTGAGAAGATGGAAATAAATTCAGAAAATTAGTTTTAGGAGATAGAGTTACACTGATGTGTCATTTAGATCCGTTAGCTCAAGTAAACCGAGTCTTTTCGACGTGCATAACACTAGAGCTACTACTCATACACTCACGTTCACATGAAAATCTAAAAGGGATAAGATGATTTTAGTCAAAGATAGTGAGATTTTCCGAGGCTTGAAAGCTTGAGTTTGTCCTTTTTTGTTTTTGGTGTGTTGTTTTTCTTTGTCTTGTGTTTACATGTTTGTTGTCACCTGTTTTGCTCGAGGAAAGCAAAAGGTTAGTTTAAGGAGGTTGACATGAGTCATTTTTACGTGTTTTTATTGATTGGTTTTTGTGTGTTTGCATTAATGTCAATTCATTTTTTTGTGTTGAAGTTAATTTATGTGAATTTAGTGTTTTTCTCATGCATTTTGTTCACTCCTCGTGTTTTGGTGGTTATTGTGGCAGGTAAGTAAGGAAAGAATAAAATTCGGACAAGAAACAAGGTGCGCCCGAGCGATCATTTCTGCAGCTCGGGCGCGGTATAAAAAATGTGGACAAAAGCGAGGCAGAGGAGCAGGCGCTCGAGCGATCCTTGCTGCAGCCCGAGCGCATGCTCGAAAAAATGGGACAGTAAGGAGGTATAATTTCCTACGCCCGGGCTGTCAATTCTGAATCTCGGGCGCTCACGCGTAATTTGGAATGTTTTGATTTCGGGTTTTTCACATGGAAAGGACTCTAAGGGAGATGTAAATAAAATATTTTCAGAAGGATTCGACATGCAAAAGAACAAGGCACGACGGCTGTGAAGGGATTGAAAGATCGTTCGGCTTGTTTATGTTGAAAAACATTGTTAGATTAATTTTTATGATGAATTGTAGTAGCTAAAATCTCTTTTGTTGGAATTTAGGGGATCCGAACCCCGAAACACGTTTTTGTGATTGAATTTATTGGACGAGTGGCGTTTACTTTATACTATTATTTGATTTTGTCATGTTTTATTTTTCTATGTTAAGGAGTAGCTAACTTTAGCATAGATTCGTAAGTTGTGAATTGTTATCGAGAGATAAATTCATGATTAGGACAAATAACACAGTCCATGGACTTAAAATATGCATAGAGATATGATATTTAATACAAGTTGATAACCATAGACTACCAGGTTGAAAGTTGTAGGAATTCAAGGAACGCAAAGCAATCAGTAATGATAAATAATTAAAGAGATTTAATTGTTTCATTAACTTGAATTAGATTGGCATAAAATCGAGAGAGAGTGTCGATATTTCAGGAATTCTTGTTGAATTTATGTGTATAAAAATAAATGTCAATCATCCAGTTCAATTAGGGGGAAGGTGAATCGAGATTCTAACAAAATATTCTCATATTATATTTTTCTGCTCTAAAAGTTGTTGGGGTTAATTTATTTTAGCTCATTTAAGTTGATATTATAATTTTATAATTTTAGTATTATCATTCACAAAATTTTTTTACTTTGGGTAGATGAATAAAATAATTGAATTATTGTGACATAGTACCTGAGGACGATACTCGTACTCAGTACACTTTACTATAACTTTATTCGTGAACTTGCGATAATTTTGAGCATAATTGAGAGATATTTATATTGATTTTAAGTGTTAGTATTTTCTCGATCAGGCAGCAGTAAGGTCATCAGATCTTTGGGCCTACCATGACATGAAAGGGAAAAGCTGTCACGAGCGATCTATTGAATGGGAACAATTACATTGAGCTTCTCCATGGCCAACGAGAAGCGACGATCAACCAGTTCATTACATATGTCTTCATCCGAAAGATAAGGAAAGTAAAAACAATCGGGAAGAGTGGGCCGAAAATCAAATTGACGGGCCAATATGAGCGGATTGTACATTTCAAAAGGGAGATTGACGTTGTCACTAGTGAAGGAACCCCATGTGACCAAAAACCTTGGATGAAGACATACAGTCCTTACATCATCCGCAATTTGAAGAAAAGGTTTATTTTGAGGAGACATGAAATGGGGGATCAAAGAGTGCTCTGCCGTCTCTAAATACACAGGCAGATAATAGCACCTCCCTTCACCAAGAGTATGGAAGAAGGTGACAAGAAAGTCAGTAAACACTGTGGTGGTACAATGATCCAATGTTTACTATCAAAAGGACCAGTGCTGCTAAAAGAAAGACTCCTAATGTTCGGAAAATAAGAGAAAAACCAAAGTTGAAGGAACCAAGACACTCCATTGAGTTTTAGCAAAGGGGAGTCCAACACACTCTTGTTCAAACCTCAGTACACCGAACCAAGGAATATGACCCCCAAGTTGAGCTCATTTCATGTTCTCAAGGAACAAGCAAGAAGTAGATCTTCGTTGGAGGGACATCCGGAAGCAGGGAAGGACAAAAACCTAGCTAGTTGTTTGCGAACCATAAAAAAAATGATAGAACAATTGGTTTCTTTCAGCAAATGGAGCTATTTTAAAAGAGCTTCACCAAACTCTTTCCACTTCAACATGCATTCAGCCCTCATGTTCTCTGCATCAGCCAAAGATTTTGTCCATCCCTAGTACTCATCTTTTTGATTCACCAGTTGACTCCCCTTGGTTTGAATTTATTTATCTGCTGCAGAAAACACACGAGTTTTAAGGGACTCCCCTTCCTCCAGCAACCTCAAACGCCTTGTCTCATGGACATCCAGCTTATCCTTGAGTTTGACTATATGCTCCTGCTCGGCATCAAAATCTTTCCCAGCTTCAATAAGCTTGGTAAAATCACCATCTCACATGAATTTTAAAGAATCCCAAGTTTCTTCAGAAGCCTTAACTGTATCAATCTTGGAGGAGATTGTTGCATACTTGCTGGTGAACTCCTGTTCATGTGAAAGGACAGTATGGAGAACGTTCAAAGTCATACCCAATGGAGAATCAGCAAAACTAGGGGAACTCTAAAGCAGTTGTAAAGCTGCCGTCATATCATGGCGTTGGGGCTCATCCAAAGAGAAATACAACTTTCTAGAACAAAGAATTGAGAGTGTTCGTATCTGAAGCAATGGAGGATTGGCTAGGGAACACATAATATTCCAGAGTTGGTTCACTTGTTGCCTCAAGGAGAAATCTGCAATCCAGATCCATGGTCGTTGTGGGAAAGCAACACATTTGGATCCTCCTAGATGCATGATCCTGAAACAAAAGGCACTAAAATGAATAAAAAGGTATTAAACTTAACATGAATATAAAAAAACTAAGAGTTACCTCCGAAGAAATCGGTGAAGTGAAAATATCGGATGTTTGGTCAAGAATGGCAACAACGAGAGCACTTGCATCAGGAGCACTCACATTAGCAGCAAGAGGGTTCACAAACAGAATACCCATGAGGATTGACCGCTTAAATCGGTATTTAATAAATTACTGGCAAGCGTACCATGTCATGTTATAGAAAGTGGACAGAGAGTCCAAGAGTCAAACCCATAGGAACTGATTTATATAATTACCAAAATATAATTATTTAAAACTTAATATAGACTAAGCAATAAAAGAGTGATTTGATGTATTCAATTAAACTAAAAATTAAGAAATAAATTAATAACTAAAAAAATAAAATACAGCAAAGGACTTGGGTAATGAATTCAATTAAGAAAGACTCGATCAAGGCGCACGCAGGTACCGAACAAATTATGCAAACACGTGGAAAAATCTAATATCCAATTTTAATCTAAATCACGACGAATTCTCCTAATCTGTTTAACAGTATATGTCTAGAATTTGTTAAACCTATTCAAGTTGTGAAGAATTAATTTTTATAATCAAAATCAAATGCATTAGGAATTATGAGAATTCAGTTTTCACCTAAAGCCGCATACTAAAACCGAATACTATTTTTAGTCTGTTTAACCATATGTCAATTGTCGGAGTGATCAAAATCAATTTCTAATCAGTCGATTCAAAATTAATTAACAAGAAAGTAAATAATTGATCAGATCATTCTCAAGCATAATATAATTTCAACAATCAATAATCTTGATAAAAATCTGAAAAATCTCAAATAAGCATCCAAATATTCCACAATAATTTGCTCGGTCCAATCTCGTGGCCTCAATCGAATAAAAACGACTACTACGTAATTGAAATCATAATTCAAACAAAGTTTTTGAACAAAAACTGAAAAATAAAAGAAGAAAAGAGAAGAAAACTGATGCCGAAAGCTTTAATCCTCCGCCCTTGCCATCTCTTCACGTTGCTGTGATCTGGTCTCCCTCATCTGCCGTTAAATCCCCCTTTTATATGGCTTTGAAAGCCCATAAAATAAAGCCTGGCGAATTAAGCATTTTAATTTTAGTAAATTCTAATTTTTTTCTGATTCGCGATTTCTCTCTCAAGCGCAAAAAGTTGCGCTCGTGCGAGATGTTTTTTGCCCCAAATTTTCTTCCACACAGACCAGGCGCAATTGCGCTAATATTATCAAGCTTCCAATGCAATTGCGCCTTATTGGCAAGCTTGCAAGAGCAGTTGCGCCCTTCCAAGCGCAATAGCGCTCTTTTGTTTCATCTTCATTCCTACTCAAGCGCTGCCGCTCTTCTTTTAGAGCAGCTGCTCTAAATATAGAGAAATTGCTCTACTTCTCCCTCTTCATGGCCTACTGTACCTTTCTTCAAGCTCCTCTTCTTTGTTATTTTCTTATGCGCGAAAATCCTTTAAATCCCAATTTTTCCTACAAATAAAACCTGGAGAGTGAAATACACACGCACGCAATAATTATAAATAGAACACATAAAAACACACATAAGACAAAATGAATGCATGCAAAATAGACATAAGAATAACACAAATAATGCACACAAAATACACTTATCAGCTCTCCCATACTTAAACCTTGCTCGTTTCTAATCATCTAATCTCGAATAATAAAATCAAGCATCCACAAGAAGTAAAGGCTTAAAGCCAAGAATATTTTTTTTAAAGGGCCTCACTCGAGCGGTAAGAAACTCTCTCTCGAGCGGGCAAAGTTCTGCCCGAGAACCACCAAGGAAGCTCGCTCGAGCGACAACATCATGCGCTCAAGCGAGACCAACTCTGCCTCAAGAGTAAAAAATCACTCGCTCGAGCGGCACAATCATGAGCTCGAGCGAGACAGGTTCTGGGACCAAATTCCAGATTTAATCTCACATCCAAAGTTCAACTCAAAAACTCAAGTCTCAAACCACAACATGCATAAAACATCGATCTAGCATCATACAACACAAAGTATGCCTAAAGTTATCCGAGTATACAAAAGCGTAGAACATGCATCGGTTCTAGTTTACAATCCAAAATACATAATAATTTCGAATATACAACTCGACTTATAAAACACAAAGTCCTCATTTCTATCCACTCGACCACCTAGCCATGCGATCTCTGACTTGGTCTTGCCCCACCTGTCTCCAAGCACACATACAAATACAAGACAACAACAGGATAATCCGATGAGAATAATATTTCCAGTAAAAGAGACAGAACATGCAATATCAAACATATATCAAATCATGATATATATAACAACCATATAATTCAAGAAGAACTATAAATGAGATGCATGCCCTTTTAAAATTGAGAATATCAATTCGGATAATCAAAAAGTAATTCGGTTCTATGATTCTTCTGTTGGGATCCCGAGGGTAAAATATCACAAAATCACACCGACTCTCCCCTCGAGGTGGATGATGTATATTTCAATCTTCTAGACTCCGGAGCAACTATAGAGAGTTGATCGGCCGTTGTAGTGATTCTCCTACCAATGTCACTCGACTATAATCCCCAAAACGTCTAATTCAAAATGAAACAAATCAATTGGCTCAATATAAATGCATGTGAAATCATAATACCTTTAGTAATATAAATCAAGAAATTCACTTAAACATGCAAGTTTGTGATTCTTTGGAACACTCGAATCAAGTCGGATTCGAGTAACTCGTCCCATTCAAGTCGAAGTCCTCTTATACCTTTCTCGATAAATCCAAGTGCTCCAAACCTGGACAATCAATGATAATCCCATATCAAAACTCGTCCAAAATAAAAACAATTGTCATTAAAGAATCTATACTATACCGGCTTCAACTCTAAAACGATCCAAAAACAGAAACCTCGAACTCAAGTGCCGTCAAACCAATCTGTAAGGAGCGATACAGATCAATAGATATATTCAAACTCAAAGGAACCCGGTTCAAGTAATTCAACTCATACAATAATTCAAAACTTCGAACCGGAGGCATAACAGCTATAATTCGACAATCCAAAATCACAGACAGCAGTATAATTATCGAAATAACTCAAACCAATACCAAAAAATCAATATCCACTCAAAACCAACAAATCTCAAACCCCCAATTTCGAATAAATCTTCAAAAATCATAACAAATCCGAACCACGCTCTTTTTCTGATCTGACTTCGAACAAACAATAAGAACTAGCTCAGGAACGTATATATCCAATAATATTCATGATCCAACAACGTTCGAAAAATTAAGTACAACTTATCGAAGAAAAACTTACGATAGACGAAGCTCTCGCAGTCCTGATCGCGAATAAACCTTCAGATTGAATTTCTATCTGACGGATCGAGCAAAACCGAGAAATCACAAGCTTGAAGTCACGCTCGGGGAAGCTTCAATGGAGGATGGCATGAAGGAGAGGGATGAAGTGAAGCAGAAAAAGTCAAAGAAAGCTTAAATATCTAATAAAGTTCATATTTTCACTTTAGACCCTGAAATCTTCAAAAATTGCAATTCAGTCCCTGATCAAATATCAAAATAGCCCTCAAATATTCAAATCTCTGAATATCAATAATAAACTCAATTAATATAATTCTGGGGCGTTACAATTCTCTCCCTCTAAGAATAGATTTTGTCGTCGAAATTGAAAAGTATCAATCTCATAAGATAAGAATAAAGAACCAAAACAGAAATAAGAACTCACATCATCAGAATAGTTCTGGAAACCGCTGTCTCATATCAGACTCTGTCTTCCAAGTTGCTTCCTCGACTCCATGAAAACTCCACTGAACTTTCACCAATGGAATCGTCTTGGTTCTGAGTTGCTTCTCCTTTCGGTCAAGGATCTGAATCGGTCGCTCAAAGTAGCTCAGGGTCTTGTCAAGCTCGGCCTCGTCAGGCTGAAGAATATGAGAAGGATTTGGATGATATTTTTGCAACACCGAGACGTGCAAGACGTCGTGAATACCAGATAAAGAAGGAGGAAGTGCTAATCTGTAGGCAATATCGCCTATCTTCTCTAAAATCTCGTATGGACCGATGAATCTAGGTGACAAATTTCCTCTCTTCCCGAATCTAACAGTTCCTCTGAAAGGAGAAATCTTCAAGAATACACGGTCTCCCTGATCAATGTACAGAGGTCAACGTATGATATTCGCATATTTTGTCTGTCTGTCCTGTGCAGTCTTCATTCTCAATCGAATAATCTTCACCTGCTTAGCCAAGTAACGAATCATATATGGTCCCAAATCAGGCAACTCAGAATTATCATCCCAATACAAAGGAGATATGAACTTTTTTCCGTATAACGCTTTGAATAGTGTCATACCGATACTTGTCTGGAAGCTGTTGTTCTACGAAAACTCCACAAGAGGCAAATAATCCTACCAACTAGTGTCAAAGTCAAGCACCACGACTCGTAGCATATCCTCAAGAGTCCGAATCGTCCGCACTGACTGACCGTCGGTCTGAGGATGATAGTGATATGAATCTTGATGTGTAAGATTAGCAAACACGGTTACAAATCTGAATCGTACCCTCTAATCAATAAACAAAATATCCAAAGTTTTTCCCAATCTTTGAAACAAGTAAAAGTGATAGAATTTTGGACTTCCACCTTTAATCGACGGAATGATTAACAACAGAAATCACGACAATTGAAACCAAAGAAACCCTTCAGATAACTTGTATCAGACAATATTCAGTGAGAAACAATCGACAAATACTTCCAAGTAACTAAACTGGAAAAAGTTTGATTTGAAAAGCCAAAGAAAAGCTTTGAATTAAATTCTAGAAAGAATTTCAATAATTTGTGTATAAACTGAATCTGAAATTTTATTAATGAAATAAACAAAAGTATTTATAGCTTACAATCAAAAATAAAAAATAATGCAAAATATAGCCTAAAGATATCAAAGATATCATCTAGAAAGTTTCCTAATATAATTAAAACTCTCAAAAATAGGAAAATAACATCAAAATATCAAAATCCCACACACACAAACAACACGCCAAAGTGTGTGTAAATTTCCAGAAAAACTCGCTCGCTCGAGCGAGAAATTTTTTGGTCTCGCAATTTCCCAAGCTCGCTCGAGTGGGCATGAAATTGCGCTCGAGCGAGATCTCTTCTGCCTCACTTTGATTTTTTTCACTCCTTTTGACTCGCAACACTTCAAGGACGCATATGCAACTTCCAAATTGATCCTCAAGCGCTCCAAATCCATCTTGGTAATTTAGCATCATCTTTTGAAGTGCCTTCTTGAATTTGTTAGCTCGGATCCTCGTTATTGTCCCTCGTGGAAACTCCAAAGGATCTCGAACTCCACTTGCCACTCGATCCACATGCGAGCTATCCATGATCGCATCATCCTCCCTTTCTTGAAAGTGGTTTGTCCTCAAATCTCGTTCATCTCCTACATCGAAGAAAGATAAGTCAGAAACATTAAATGTAGTACTCACATTATACTCACCTGACAAATCTAGTTTGTAGGCATTGCTGTTGATGCGCTCCACGACTTGAAAAGGACCATTCCCTCGAGGTAACAACTTTGAACGCCTCTTCTCCGGAAAACGCTCTTTTCTCAGATGCAACCAAACCCAATCACCGGGTTCAAATACAACCTTATTCCTTCCCTTGTTCGCTTGCTTGGTATACTGCAAATTTTTTTTCTCGATATTCTCACGTACTTTTTCATGCAAGCTCCTCACAAATTCAGCTTTCTTCTTGCCATCCATATTAACCCTTTCACTCATAGGTAACGACATCAAATCCAACGGAGTCAATGGGTTAAAACCATAAACAACTTCAAAAAGTGAATAATTAGCAGTAGAATGCATACTACGATTGTAAGCAAATTCAATAAATGGAAAAAAATCCTCCCAATATTTCAAGTTCTTTTTAATGATAGAACACGACATTGTACCTAAAGTTTTATTAACTACCTCAGTCTGTTCATCAGTTTGTGGATGACAACTAGTATGAAACAACAACTTAGTTCCATGTTTACGCCACAATGTTTTCCAAAAGTAACTCAAAAACCGAGTATCCCTATCAGAAACAGTACTTCTAGGCATGCCATGCAATCTCACAATTTCATTAAAGAACAAATCTGCAATATGCAAGACATCATCTGATTTATGACAAGCAATAAAATGTGCCATTTTTGAAAACCTATCAACCACAACATAAATATAATCCCTCCCCTTCTTAGACCTAGGTAATCCAAGAACAAAATCCAAGGAAATATCTATCCACGGTTCATTAGGTACTAGAAGTGGAGTATATAACTCATGTGGTTGTGATCGAGACTTTGCTTTCTTACAAGTCACACACCGCTCACACATTCTCTCAACATCATGCTTCATATGCGGCCAATAAAAATGTTCATGCAAAATTTGATATGTCTTAGCCACACCAAAATGTCCCATTAAACCACCACTATGCGATTTCCTAACAAGTAACTCCCTAATTGAAGATTTAGGAATGCACAATTTATCCTCTTTAAACAAATAGCCATCATGAAAGTAAAATTTATCCTTTGGACCATGCATACATGACACATAAATCTCACCTAAATCAACATCACTCACATACAACGCTTTCACATGCTCAAACCCCAAAAATTTAGAATCTAAAGTAGTTAAGTGCACATACCTTCTTGACAATGCATTCGCCACTACATTCTCCTTACCTTTCTTGTACTTGATTACATAAGGAAAAGTTTCTACGAACGCTACCCATTTGGCATGTCTTTTATTTAACTTATACTGCCCCTTGAGATGCTTCAAGGACTCATGATCCGTATGAATCATGAACTCTTTTGGCCTCAAGTAATACTGTCATGTCTCGAGTACCCTCACCAACGCATAGAACTCTTTTTCGTAGGTAGGATAGTTCAAAGACGCTCCACTCAACTTCTCGCTGAAGTACGCCACTGGCTTTCCCCCTTGCATCAAAATGCCTCCAATTCCTACACCTGATGCATCACATTCAATTTAAAACATATTAGTAAAATCAGGTAAAATAAGTAAAGGAGCATTAATCAACTTTTGCTTAATGATATTAAAAGAATTCTCTTGCTCCTCGGCCCAATGGAATGAAACGTTTTTCTTGATGACCGCAGTCATAGGTGCCGCCAATGTGCTAAAATCCTACACAAATCTCCTGTAAAAACTCGCAAGCCCATGAAAACTCCGAACTTGACCAATCGACGTAGGCATCGTCCAATCTCGAATGGCACTTACCTTCTCTTCATCAACCCTCACACCTTGTGCACTCACAACAAAACCAAGAAATACGAGTTCGTTTGTACAAAACACACATTTCTTCAAGTTAGCATATAAATGTTCAGCATGCAATGTGATGAGTACAACTCTCAAATGTTCAACATGATCATCTAAGTTTTAGATATATGCCAATATATCATCAAAATACATCACCACAAACTTCCAAATATATGCACGCAAAACATGATTCATTAAACGCATGAAAGTACTAGGTGCATTAGTCAAACCATAAGGCATAACCATCCATTCATACAACCCATATTTTTTTTAAAATGCAGTTTTCCACTCATCTCCCTCTCTCATCCTAATTTGATGATAATCACTTTTAAGATCAATTTTTCTAAACACACAAGCACCATGCAATTCATCTAACATATCATCTAGTCTAGGAATATGATGTCTATACTTAATGGTAATGTTATTTATAGCTCTACAATCAACATACATATGCCGAGATCCATCATTTTTAGGTACTAACAACACAGGTACAACACATGGTGACATCAAATTGCGCACAAAACCTTTATCTAAAAGCTCACTTACCTCTCGTTGCAACTCCTTAGTTTTCTCCAGATTGCTCCTATAAGTTGGACGATTCGGCAATGCACTCCCGGGTACCAAATCAATTTGGTGTTCAATTACCCTCAAAGGTGGTAATCCTTGAGGTAGCTCCTTCGAAAATAAATTATCGAATTCCTGCAATAGAGAAACAACAACGCTCGGAAGATCTCCGGCTATATCACTTGTGTTAAGGAGTACCTCCTTATAAATCATCAACACAAGTGGAATTGGAGAATTCATAACATCTCTCAACTCACTCTTTTGGGCCATATATATCTTTTTGTCAGCCTCTTTCCCTCAATTTTTTTTTCATCTTTTTTTTATATCATTTTTTTTTCTAAGGCCATCTCACTTTTTTTATCACTCTCATTTTGGGATTCATCTCTCTTTTTCTTTTTCACTTGATCCTCCAACACTTGCTTTGGAGTCATAGGCAACAATACAATAGATTCTTTGTTCATTACAAAAGAATATTTATTTTTAAAACCATCATGGACCACTCTCCTATCAAACTACCATGGTCTACCCAATAAAATATGACATGCTTGCATAGGAACTACTTCACACAACACCTCATCAACATATTTGCCGATAGAAAATGGCACCACTACTCGCCTATAAACTCTCACCTCTGCACAGTCATTGAACCATTGCAACATATATGGTTGAGGATGCTTCAAGTGTGGTAACCCCAAATTTTCCACAAGCTCGCAACTCGCTACATTGGTACAACTACCCCCATCAATAATAAGACTTCGCACCTTCCCATTCACAAAACAACGAGTATGAAAAATATTTTCTCTCTGACTCTCCTCTTCCTCTCTAGGTTGTGCATGTAACACTCTCCTACTCACCAATAACTCACCAACAACAGCTCCAAACCCATCCTCATCATAAGGATCTACCAACACAGGCATACCATTACAATTTTCCTCATCACTCTCAGACACCACATCACCACAAGCATTAATAATCATCAATTTCTTATTTGGGCATTGACTAGAAATATGGCCAATACCTTGACACCTAAAATATTTAATATCACTAGATCGAGTATTGGAAGTTTCAGATGTACCTTTAACCACTTGCATTGGTGCCTCTAATTTGGTGTCATATTTTTGTTTGAACACCGGCCTGTTGTCCTCCCATTTTGCAATGTTCGGACGCCAAGATGTTGAAGATCCTCCACCTAAAGGAGATCGTCCAGCTCCTCTTCTCTTGAGCTACTGTTCTACCTTCATGGCCGTCTACACCATTTCATCCAAATTTAAACAATGACGAAGTTCCAATTGGTCTTGGATTTCTCTATTCAAACCGCACAAAAATCGAGCCATTATGGCTTCATTATCCTCCTCGATGTTGGTGCGGATCATTGTGGTCTCCAACTCCTTGTAGTAATCCTCCACGCTCCTTGGACCCTGCCTCAAATTTTGTAGACGCCTGTACATTTCACGATAATAATGGTTAGGAACAAAACGCTTCTTCATGACATGCTTTATCTCTTCCCACGTCTCGATAGGCGGCACTCCACACCTCCTTCTACTGGTCACTAATTGATCCCACCAGATTAATGCATAACCTACAAATTCAACCACTGCCAATGTCACTTTCTTAAGGTCAGAATAGTGATGGAAATCGAATACAAACTCCACACTCTTCTCCCATTCCAGATATGCCTCCGGATCAGATTTCCCATTAAACGCTCGAATTTTCATCTTAATGCTACTAGTATTCCCATCCTCCTTACTGCCCTCCGTAAATTTTCCGCGTACCGCTTCTCGCCTATGTCTACCCCCATGTATTCTTCTCTTTCCATCCCAATTCTCATCAAAACTTTCCTCATCATCTTCAAAATCATTACCCTTCCTATTTTTATTTTTTTTCCTCTACCACTACTCTCTTTCAATTTACTCATCCGCTCATGAAGAGGTTCTAACTCCGATCTCATCACCCTAGTCAACTGCCCCATCAACGCCTCCATTTGAACCTTAGAAATTCCTTGGTTAACACTTTCACTAACATCTTTATTAGGATTCATGGTACCTGCAAGAAAATCGTTAGTAATAAATTGTTGGAACACATTTTCAGATCAGTCAGATCTGATACCCGGAGCAGCGAAAGTTTAAATTTTTTTCTTTTCTTATATGGAACGATTCCATATCATGGGTATCAAATCCTTACGATTAAAATCTACAAATAAAATAATAATAACAATTAATATTTTACCTCTTCAAGCTATGGCTTGATTAATGGACTCCAATAGATTAAATCTGCTCTTCTTGTAAATCCCAAGAACTGATGACTTGCTCGATAAACTCCTGAATTAGGTCCACGAATAGAAAATAGAAACCCTCTGATTGATTGCACTAGAAATAAATCAGATGTTTATCGAAGAGATTTACAGAATTTATTTGTCAATTCAGAATGTAATTTTTTAGAAAAATCACAAACCGAATTCTCTCAAAAGGGAGAAGGAATTCGAAAATTCCAACTTAGAATAATATGAGATTTTTGAAAATTGCAAGATAAGCAATGTTATGTTTTTCGAAAATCCCTATGTGTGATATATATAATTTCTGTACTTGATTAAATTATATGTCTAATAGGAAACTAACTCCTTAGGGCCCATTAGTCATAAATTAAACCCAACAAGCCAAGCCTCTTATTACAGAAATTAATATAAAATTCATCATGACTTCGATTGATAAACTGATTTCACCAATGTTCTCAGAAAATATTTCTACACCTTTTAAAGTCAAGATAATTTTTCTTAATCCGAATTCAGTGATTTCCAAAAATGCCCATCCCTTTGTCATTTTAGGAAATTCCACTCCCTTTACTTAAGAAGTCCAACTTCTCTTTCGCTAAATTTAACTCTTTAAATTTAACTATCTCAACAGGGATTAGTAATCCATTACTTGTGTAACCCCCAATGGTTCAGGGATACAGCTAGCC
This sequence comes from Henckelia pumila, assembly GCF_033568475.1. Lineage (NCBI taxonomy): Eukaryota > Viridiplantae > Streptophyta > Magnoliopsida > Lamiales > Gesneriaceae > Henckelia > Henckelia pumila. The sequence goes on along the minus strand of NC_133123.1, from coordinate 220,216,113 downwards.
ATGGGCTCACAACTCCTTGTGACTCGAAACAACAATTTCTGACTTACCCATTGAATCATGGTAAGAGCGCCTAGAAACATCGCCCCATGATTCCCTAGGTATCACTGATAGTTCCTGCAAGAACCAGTAGGTTTTTGTTAGCTTACAGTACGGTCCCTTCATCCATATATCCCGATCGAATCAACAACCATTGGTACATCGAGAGTCGTTCGAGATTCGATAACTATGCAATACATCTTGAAGATCAAATAGTGACATCGCATGTGCTACTAGGAAACCAAGTAACCTATAGCACATCATGTACTCTGTCAGAGATTTGTCACACTAATATCTCCTCAGATCGCATAGGATATCCACACTCGCAAGCGTGTGGTGAATCCTTGACAACAAAGCATTGACTCCTATATGTGTCGTAACTGTACCCAATCTCGACACCTGATGACCCTCAGAGAGTCGGTAAACGAGTCAAAGTACAGTACTAACATATAGAGTCTCCATGATGTTTCAAGTAGTAAGGACTAATGGTGTACAACCAAAACCGCGGACTTATCCACTCAATTAATGATAACCACTTGGAAAGTCCAAATAGGGTAGTTCGATCATTCATCATATGAATATTCATTTGCATGCTAAGAACATCTCTATGTTCTATACCAATGAAACGTGGTACTAGGCATCGCAAATGCTAGTCTCAATCTCGAGCGATCCTTATCTTTATTAGCGGACGGCTCAATTGACTAGGAACTGTTTAGAATATACAGAGATTATAAGATGTGTTTCATGATAGTCATTCAATTCTACTATCACATCTTACATGCACTCAAGTATATTCAAGGTCTTTATCTAAACATCGTATAGTACGTCACAACATAATAATATGATAAAAGATAAAGTAAATGCCAATATAAAAGTGTAAATTATATTAAACAAAGATTGTTTACACATAGAGTCACAAAAGCCCTTAGCCACAAGTTGGCTAACCGGGCACCCACTCTTTCAATCTCCCACTTGCCCTAAAGCCAACTAGTCATACTATGTAGTCCCATTGCTTCGCGATGTTTGTCAAATAATGGTCCTGGCAAGGGCTTAGTAAGTGGATCAGGGATATTGTCTGCAGAGGCCACTCTCTCGACAGTGATGTCTCCTCTTTCCACGATCTCCCGGATGATGTGGTATTTCCTCAGTATGTGTTTGGATCTTTGATGAGACCTTGGTTCCTTTGCCTGATCAATGACACCAGTGTTGTCACAGTACACGGGGACTGGACCAATAGCTTCAGGAATGACCCCCAACTATTGGACGAAATTTCTCATCCAAACGGCCTCTTTAGCAGCAGCTGATGCTGCAATGTATTCTGCCTCAGTGGTGGAGTCCGTTGTGGTGTCCTGCTTGGAACTCTTCCAAGAGACAGCACTGACATTGAGCATGAATACAAATTCGGAGGTTGATTTCGAGTCATTCACGTCGCTTTGGAAGCTAGAGTCGGTATAGCCTTCCAATTTCAATTCTCTTCCCCCATAAACCATGAATACATTCTTAGTCCTTCTTAAGTACTTAAGAATATCCTTCACAGCTTTCCAATGCATTTGACCGGGATTGGCTTGGTATCTGCTCGTGACACTCAGAGCATAGGCCACATCCGGTCTGGTAGATATCATCCCATATATGATACTCCCTATGGCTGATGCATATGGTATGTGTGTCATTTTCTCTATCTCTTCGTCAGTCTTGGGAGACATAGACTTGGATAGAGAAACTTCATGGCACATAGATTGATGTCCTCTCTTGGACTCATCCATAGAAAACCTTTTCAATATGGTGTTGATGTAGGTTGCTTTAGTGAGTCCTATCATTCTCTTAGATCTATCTCTATAGATCTGTACTCCTAGAATATAGGATGCCTCACCTATGTCCTTCATTGAGAATCTACCTGATAACCATATCTTTGTTGACTGCAACATACCTACATCATTCTCAATGAGTAGGATGTCATCAACGTAAAGCACTAAGAATGTCACAACATCCTTAACCACTTTCTTGTATACGCACGATTTCTCCGGGTTCATGATGAAACCAAAGTCCTTTATTGTTTCATCAAATTTCTGGTTCCAACTTCTTGATGCCTGTTTGAGACCATAAATTGATCTATGAAGCTTGCATACATTATGCTCGCTTTCCATGGATGTGAATCCCTCGGGCTGCATCATATAGATCTCTTCCTTAATGTTTCCATTAAGAAATTCACTCTTCACATCCATTTGCCATATCTCATAGGCATACCAAGCTGCTATGGCAATAAGGATTCTTATGGACTTGAACATTGCGACTGGTGAAAATGTTTCATCATAGTCAACACCTTGTCTTTGAGTATAACCTTTTGCTACCAATCATGCCTTGTAGGTCAGTACCTTACCATCAGGCCCAAGTTTTTTCTTGTAGATCCATTTACACCCTATTGGAACAATTCCATAGGGAGGATCTACTAAAGACCAAACTTGGTTTGTATGCATCGAGTCTATTTCCGACTGCATAGCTTCAAGCCATAAGTTCGAATCAGCATCAGAAATTGCTTCCTTGAAGTTTCTTGGATCACATCCAATGTCGGGTTCACTTTGATCCCCTTCAAGAAGAAGACCATGTCGAATAGGAGGTCTAGAAGTCCTCTCGGATCTTCTAGGAAGAGGCGTGTCAATTATTGGTTCCAGAGGTGCGGGATCGTTATTTTGTATCTCGGGTTCTTCTCGTATTTCTTCGAGTTCCATCATCTTGCCTTTCTTATCAAGTAAGAACTCCTTCTCCATGAAGGTGGCATTTCTCGAAACAATCACTTTTGTTTCAGTAGGATGATAGAAATAATATCCGATTGAATTCTTCGGATACCCTACAAAATAACATAAGGTGGATCGACTATCCAACTTATCTCCCACTGTCTGCTTCACGTAAGCAGGACATCCCCAAATTCTTAAGTACGAATAATTAGGAGCTTTGCCATTCCATAATTCATATGGAGTTTTGTTCACTGCTTTAGTGTGGACATTGTTTAACAGCAATACCACCGTTTCAAGTGCATAGCCCCAAAACGAAGGCGGGAGCTCAGTGAAGCTCATCATAGATCGAACCATGTCCAACAAAGTTCGATTGCAACGATCCAAAATGCCATTTAGCTGAGGTGTCATAGGAGGAGTCCACTGAGAGAGAATCCCATTCTCTTTTAGATAGCCCAAAAACTCGGTACTCAAGTATTCTCCACCTCGATCTGATCGAAGTGCTTTAATACTCCTACCTAGTTTGTTTTCTACTTCAGCCTTGAATTCTTTGAACTTTTCAAATGATTCAGACTTATATTTCATCAAATATAAATACCCGTACCTAGAATAATCATCAGTAAAGGTAATGAAGTAGGTGTGACCATATTTAGTACCAATACTAAATGGTCCGCAAACATCTGTATGGATCAAATCCAACACATTTTGACTACGCTCAAGTTTTCCTTTGAAAGGAGTTTTAGTCATTTTTCCTTTTAGGCAGGACTCACAAGTTGGTAGAGAGTTAATATCAGACATATCAAACATGCCCTCTCCCAGTAGCTTGTTCATCCTCCTTGAGGAAATATGACATAGCCTAGCATGCCAAAGGTTTGCCGGGTTTTGACTATCATTTTTTTTTATTTGTTGTTACCGGTTTATCAACATAATTAATTGGTACGTCTTTTAATTTTAAGTTATATAGATCGTTTTCAAGTTGTCCACATCCAATCAAACATTCATTCTTGTAAATATTGCAAATCTCATTCACAAAATTGCAAGAAAAACCATCTCTATCAAGCATAAAAACAGAAATAATGTTTTTAACCAAATCTGGCACAAATAAAACATTTCTCAAAAATAACTTAATATCGTTCTGCAAAACTAAATAAACGTCTCCTACAGCTTTGGCTTCAACTCTAGAACCATTTTCGAGCCTCAACTGGGTCTCACCCATCCTAAGCTTACGACTTCTTGTCATCACCTGCAAATCATTGCAAATGTGAGATCCAAATCCGGTATCCAATACCCAAGAAGTAGTATTAAGTGAAACATTTATTTCAATATAAATCATACCCTTTGCAGTTCGCAACTGCTCGAGATATTCTTTGCAGTTATGTTTCCATTGATCGGGTTTTTTGCAGTGATGGCAAACATCTTCATATTTGATCACGTTTGAAGCCTTTGTCTTTTCCTTCTTCTTGGGTCCAGTTTTCTTGGGTGGGGCAGAACGTTTCTTACCCTTTGCACTTGGTCCCTTCTTAGAGTTAGAAGAGGAGCCTACCAAGAGTACCGGTTTATCCTTCTTTAATGTGGTCTCATATGTGACAAGCATATTGACCATCTCTTCAAGGGTGGCCTCTATCTTGTTCATATTGAAGTTCATCACAAAACCGTCAAACGACAAAGGAAGAGATAGAAGTAACAAGTCCGCATTCAGTTCGTGCACCAATGTTAGATTGAGTGTTACCAACTTTTCAATGAGCCCAATCATGTGTATCCCATGCTCACGGACCGAAGTCTCATCTCGCATGCGGCATGTCATGAGCTCTTTGACAGTCGCATACCTCTCGGATCTCGACTGAGCTCCAAAAAGTTCCTTGAGGGCCTTGTGAATGTCAGCAGCATTCACTGCATCCTCAAATCGCCTCTGAAGTTCATCAGACATTGAAGCCTGCATGTAGCTTTTGGCCTTGATATCATTGTCCCACCATTTATCAAGTTTAGCCAACTCTTCCAGACTCACATCAGCCGGGGCTTCCTTCGGAGGAGACTTTTCTAATACGTAGAAAGCCTTTTCCGAAATTAGAACAATCTTTAACTTACGGAACCATTCCGTATAGTTTGTGCCAGTCAATTTGTTTTGTTCGAGAATAGAGTATATTGGATTGCGCGAATTCATCATAATGAAATACTGAAAAGAAACAGAAAATAATCAGTGATTGCTTAATTAATTTACTAAGACATAAAATAAGGCGATATTAATTTTATGAATCACACTCCCACTATTTTAACGATTTCACTACCCTCTAGTGAAAACGAGAAACTAGTTTCCTTAGTGGGAACATGGAGTTCAATTGACAAATCATAGTCCCAAATAATATCAGCCAACCATAATTTTCAAAAGGTAGAGCCCAATTGCTTCCAAAGCAACCCCCATGTTTTTACCTCATGTCCAAAAAGGCCCAATAATATGACGCCGTTTATTGTGACATGTCAAGATGACCCATCAATATTAAGTTGTGATGGACGGTCGCCATGTGGATCGCCAATAATATGAGCCAATCCCATGGGAGTTCCACCTAACTTACAACGTGTGTCGATCCAATGTACAGCTTTTCAACGAACGGGCCCCCCCAATAATATGATCCGGACCATGCCCGCGGGTAGCATCTCATACATTGATCGTTGATGGAAGGTAGGAATATTTAAACAATATTTAAATTCCCTTTTGGTAATCTTGATATCAATTTTAAATCATATTTAAAATGAGGGATTTTAATTTTGAAAAATTGTCTCATCATTTAATAATTTGTATGCTTGCGGGATTCATGCAATTAAGTCTAAACATGTATACAACAATAATATCAAATATTATATAAAGGATGATCGATGCCTAGATCTTATCGACCCGTGGTTGCCAATCACGAGTCTAAGTCCAATCCTAGGTGATATGCAAGTATGCAATGCAATCCTATTACATTGAGCTTTCAATTTATATTTCTTCGGTCTTTATTGTCTACTGGGTCCACCATTATCTTCAAATCTTTATCTCCCACTAAGTCTAATAAATTTACAATAAATTTCGATGACAAGTAGGGATACATATTTAAGGGTGGGAACGGGCCATAAACCAGGCCCACTTTTATTACAAATGATAAATCAATTTGAGCTATAAACCAAGCCCATTAATAAAACCCAACAACAATAATAAAAACCAAATGTAAACAACCTAACATACACCTACAAAATTGGTCATGGCAATCGATCATCCTCTTATCCAATAATTAATTCAATAATTAAATCATTGGATAACATGCAATGACAACATAATTAAAAAGTTAAAATCAAATTTTATCTAATATAATCATAAGATCATATCTTATCATCAATTGTACCAAAATAATTAATTTTGTAAAATCTAATTTAACGGATAAAATTTATAAATTTTTCAAAAATTCAAATTTATTCAAAAATCAATTTTAAAAATTTTGGACTCAAACAATTTGACCCGATGCCTCGTTGTCTAATCAAAAACAATTTTCGATCGGACCAAAAACTATAATTTCAAAATTTTAAAACTCTAAAAACAATTTTTAATTTTTCGGTCCCGGGCAGCCCCGCCCCCACGTGGGGCAGGCTGCGAGATTGAAATCCTTTACCCTTTAACCTATACCTGTGTAATTATGATATTGTTTTCTTTGAAAGGAGTCCAGCAGGTAAGGGTATTTAGGAATTGAATGATTTGTGAAAATGGTATATACGACTGATATTTTTAATTTCTCTATATACATGTCTTTCATACTAAGATGTATTTCTCACTGGAGTTATCCAGCTATTGCTTTGATTTTGTATGTGTGAATTGCAATAGGTTGGGCAGGAACGAGTCAGACGAGAATTGGATAGCACAAGATTGAAGAAGTTAGAAGTGGAGACTCGGGTTAAGAATTAGAGATGTCTATTTGATGTCATATCTATGTATTGCTAGTGTTAGAAGGACTTAAGAATAGGAATCAAATTTGGAACTTGTTGTTTTACATTTCTAGAAATCATGTATGAAGTTATGATGTTTAGAAATGCATGTTCTAGCCTTATATCTTGTATTTTTATCATCTTAGAATTGATTTGGGATAATTACATGTTGAATTACATCGGAGAATTACTTTTTGATAACAAAAGAACCAATTTAATGATTTTAGGGAGCACAGGGCTCGCTCGAGCGCGGCCAGAAGCGCACCCTGGCCGCGCTCGAGCGAGCCCATTTTTTACCCCCTGCCAGAACAGCGCTCGCTCGAGAGCTCCTTAAGCTCGCTCGAGCGAGGCTATCTTGTTTAAAAAAAATTATGGCTTTAATTTTTTGCTTCTTTAATCAGATTGATTACTTGTAAGCCATGTTGTTTAATTAACATATTTATATTGATTGTGATTCGATAATTGAGATTAGCACCCGAGGTCCCTACAACAGGTGGTATCAGAGCGTAAGTTCTTGGACTATGATAGAAGTTGAGCAGGGTAGATTGAGTCGCATGCATTTATAGTATCGCATGTTTAATGCTTTACTTATTTTGATACATTGTATGCGAGTATGATTTATTGATTGAAGAAATTACATGCTTATATGCTTACGTGCTTACCTTATTATGTGAATTCACATGAATATTTGAATTCCTTGTAAGCTTGTTTTCTTTTGAATAGCATGAGAACTTGTAAGCATGTGTTATATGAAAAAGCCTGAGATTATAGATATGTTTTATTGATTTGAATAGTATAATCTCTGCATTTCTTATAGATTTTGTTTTAAAGTAAGTCAGGTTCTTTGGGTAAAGTAAGAACCCCATACTGAATACACTAGTACTCCTCAGGTGAAGTAAGTACTCAGACTGAACAAGATAGTATTGTAAGCCTTTAGAATCGATGGATGCTACCCTCACACCGATGGAAGTACTATTCGAGCGATTTCAGACGTATGATCCGCCAAATTTCTAAGGTACAGAAGATGTCATTGCTTGTGAAAGTTGGTTAGAAGAGCTTGATCACTTGTTCGAGTCTTTGGACTACTCTGATGAACGTAGAATCAGGCTGATCATATACCAATTGTAATATTAAGCAAGAAACTGGTGGGTTGTGACAAAACAAAGTCTGGAGAACCGAGGTTCAATAATTACTTGGCAGGTATTCAAGACTGAATTCTGTCAGCATTTTCTTTCGATATCCTCTAGAGAATATAGAGCAACAAAATTTGTTAATCTGAGGCAGGTAAATTTGACTGTTCAGAGCTATGTTTATAAATTTTCAACTTGCTTCGATTTGTTCCTCACGTGGTTGATGATGAGAAAATTCAAACTAATATGTTTATCAATGGCCTTAATCTGGATATTTAGGCTTGGATAAATGTGGAGCGACCGAATAATCTGGCAGAAGCAATTGATAGGGCTAAAAGAGCTGAAGCTAGTTTTATTAGACAGAAGGAAAGTTCAATCATGCCTCAGTATTTGGTACAACCGCAACCTTAGCCGCAATTGTCATCGCAGAGTAGATATGAGGCAAGAGGTAGTGGCAGCAGTAGTAAAGAGAGGTTAAAGATTTGGACACAACAGCTCAAAAGGTATGGTAGCAGTTCCTCTAGCTCTAGCGGACAAAGACAATTTGGTTTGGGTCTGAAGGGAGAGTATGTCGGTGAATATTGCACTCATTGTGGAGGAAAAAATGCTAGCAATAAATGCCGAGGAACTTCAGTAAAGTGTCATCGTTGCTATAAAGTGGGACATTTTTCTCGAGTGTGTCCTAATCAAAGGGGATCGAGAAGAAATTAGAATGAAGATCCATCTCCTAGGCAACAAGCATCTACAGATAACTGGGCTCAAACTACACCAGATGACGAGACTACATGTAATTATAAGATTTTATTAATCTGCCTGCATAATTATGAATCTGGGTGCATTGCATACAGATATAGCTGAGTAATTTATTATGTTACATTATTTTTATGTTGAGCCTTTATCTGCTGTAATTTCTATGTTCTAATATTGGTAAACGGATATAAAAGACAATATCAGCAAATTGAATCAGAAAAGTTGAATTACAGTTTGGATGAAATAAGATTGAATTGGAATTGAATTGTGGTATTTGAGTTATAGTATGAGTTCCAAAAATTTAGATGCCGTTTTATATTGGGTATTGAATAAGATTATGGATCAATCAATATTATTCGGGAAGAGCTTAGATAGTTGATAAGATAAGTAAGAAAATCAGTTACAGTCGAGTCTTCTCTTCGATTTTGCTGAAGCTATTATATCATAGAATCATGACTCTTGAATTTTTTGATGTCGACTATGAGGTTTTGTTATTTGACCTCAATCGATCTTGATTGACTATTATTCTTTGTTAGAGTCTGATTTGATTCACTCGCTTTAAGTTGATATGCAAGTGAGTTGTTTTCACATAGCAGATTTTGTCATTCAGAATATTTGATCTTTGGATGACCTTGACTTGAGTGAGTTTCTTTGATTATAAATTTCAAGATTCGTTGATCAGTTGGTGTATACATTTAGTCTATTTTGATGTTTTTAGCTCGTAACTGATAAAAATATTAATTCAGAGTATCAACATGAGTTATGGATTGATTGTATTATTTTGCCAGAACTTGAGAAACCGAAAGAAGAAATTAGATGAATGCTTGATCGTCAGATTAAAGATTTGTTTTGTACTTGATTTTCTAGAAAGATGCTCAAATAATCATGATTGTTGCAATCCAAACTACGTTAGATTAGTTTGGAAAGATGAAAACAACATTGATATTAGATCAAGCAATTAAAATTAGGATGAGAATGCTAGATTGAGATATGAGACAAGATAACCGATCAGAGTTAATGGATTTTGAGATGAATAATCGTTAGATTGTGCCAGATAATCTAAACATGAAATATCAAATTCTGAAAAAGTCACACTACAACAGACACTACAACAAATATATTAATCAACCACACCAAAAAGACAACGTTTTTATATCTAAACTGTTGTCGTTTGGTCTTTAAAAACCGTTGTTTATGAGAGGGTTTTTAATGACATACGACAACGGTTTTAATGAACCGTTGTCTATTTGCGTGTGTTTGGAGGTCTAAGACAACATATTTTGTAATCCGTTGTCGTTGTTATTTTTATTTTTTATTTTTTTAAAAAAAAATAAACCCAATACATATTAACCCACGCTTTGACTTGACTTGGCTGCCAAAAGAAATTTACTCCATGCTTTGACTTCATTAAGGGAAGAAACGAGCTAAGAGAAACCCAATCCCTAGCTAGCCGAACCCATCGCCCCCTTCAACCCAGTTCACCTCCGGTGCCGATCGATCGCCGGAAAATGGTCGTCCGACCTCGTTGCAGCTAGCACGAGCCTTAGTAACGCCAATCGTGACTTCAATCGCGAGTTTACATCTTGGATCGGAACGAGTGTGTCGCGACTTAAACTGTGTAAGTTTTGTTGCTTTCTTCTATTGCTTTGTTCTCTTGCTTCGTGGTATTTTAGTTGATGTTGAGGTGTAGATTTATTGTTGTTTGGGATTTCGGTGGATGTCGTGAAAAGGGGTTAAAAATCGGAGACTTTGTTTTGTGTTTTTTTTTTGGTTTCCTTCTTGAGCTCATCTGTTTTCACCCGATCTCTGCTCTGATTTCCCTTTTATTTACCTAAATTTTTCAAGCCCTAGAGAGATTTCCGATTTTTAACCCGCCAGCCGCGACAGTCAAGTTTATTCAAAATTTAATTGGAACGTACTACGTAGTCTTTAAAACCTCACAAGATATGCACCTAGGCTCAAGTCTCGATGAGACTCAGTACACCTTGACAGGAGCCTTGGTTCTGCCCTTCAATGAAACGCTCGCTCAAGCCCTGAATTGGTGCGCTTTAAAGGCTGAAGGCGCATTTTTAGTGCTATTTAAAAGTAGGGATAATATATTCAGGGTGTGTTGAATGTATACACTACACCAAATTGTGCTATCAACAACACCTGAAAGACAACGGTTTTTTTGAAAAACCGTTGTCTTTTGATCTTTAACAACGGTTTTTATTAAAACCGTTGTTGTTGGCCTTTTTTAATGAACAAAAACAACGGTTTTTTCAAAACCGTTGTCTTATATGGGTCTAAGACAACGGTTTTTTAAAACCGTTGTCTATTAGCGGGTTTTTTAAGCCTACGACAACGGTTTTTATTAACCGTTGTCTATGAGCACGTTTTTTATGGTCTACGACAACGGTTTTTATTAACCGTTGTCTATAAGCGGATTTTTGGGGTTCTACGACAACGGTTGTTTTTAACCGTTGTCTTTCTCTATTATTTTATGTAGTTTATGACAACACATTTCTTAAACCGTTGTCTTTGTTTTTTTTTTTTTTTGCTTTTTTTTTTAAACACACATATTAATTATTATATACACATATACTCATATACCTACACAAGCCCTAGCCCAACCTCAACTTGTCGCTTTTTCTTTCCTCCTTCGCCTCCTTTCTCTCTTCCTCTCCCTTCCTTACTCCGCCGCCTCTCATCCATACCAACCGGCCACTCTCCAAGAAAATCGCACACTCTTCACCTTCTTTTTCTATCTCCACACTTTTCATGTCCTCAATGGATTCCTTCGAGGCAGGGGGCTGCCCTGTTTTGTTCGGAATCGGAATGGCGACTCAAAATAGGTGACGCAAAAATATTACGATCGAGATATTTGCCGCCTCTTCCTCGCCGGAATCTGCCCTCACGAGCTTTTCCAGCTTACGGTGATGTTGCTATTGATTTCTACCCCTTTTGTGTTATGAATAATGTGTGTGACCTGATTTTGCTTCTGAAAGTAGGGAAGTTAGTTGGTTTAGCGTTGCTGCCACTGCCTTTTATTTGTGTTTTTTTTTTCACCATCTGTCTCCATCTATATATCTTGATTTTAGCTCTCCTTCTGGATCTGGCCGGGTTCTTCAAATCTAATTGGTGTTTAACATGCATTTTCTAAAGTACGTACAATTTTTTTTAAAATGGTTACTAGCTAGATTTGGTTCAACTTTGGGGTTGAAATAATATTTTGATTTATTTGCATCTTAATTACATTATTTTAACCCATTGCAGGAGGCTGTTTCTTCAATTGTGTAATTTACAGCTTGTGATTCAATTGGTGAAATCTTTGTGCTGATGATTTATGCGCGCTTCTCGTATTTGTAGAAATAGGAGGATCCAAGAGATTCTCGATGAGGATAATTTAAAATGGTAAGATGATCTCTAGATTTTGATGTCATGACATTTTATACGCTTTTAAGATTTTTGTCCGTTCTCATGGTTTACAAGAACTGATTTTGTTTGCTTGTGTATTGCCAGTCGGCGCTCTTCAATTTCCATTCTTTCCTAACAGTGGTATTGTTAGGCATCTGTGCCTGCACGTATGTAAATTAAGATTCAATTCTCGGCACTTCTTGAGCAGAGAACTGGGTGAGCCTGCTTGCTGTTGTTGATTTTGCGGGTTCAATTTTTCGCAAACCATTTCTATGTTATTTGATCTTTGCAGTGTTTGGGTTTCTTATCTTCCATGTAACATTTTTTGTGGATAAAATTGGGAGATTTTTAAGATAAAGGTAATGCCAATCAGCAAAATCTCAACTCGTATAAGCTATAGCACTGCTGCGCCCCTTGATTCACTTACATAATTGAGCTAAGATTCGAGCATCATTAATATGGTTTTTTATGTCTCTTTTCAGGTTCCATTCTTGTGCTTGCATACTCCCTTGTGTAGATGATTTCTATATTTTAAAAGATACAAATCCTCTTACAAAGATTAGGCAAACAATGATGATTTAAATATTGGTTAACCCTGGTGATGGAGTAGAATGACTGGATGGTGGCTAACCAATGAGTAAATTCTTCTACGTATAATGAGCTATTGGTTAGCTATTGCTTCACTAATCTAGTTGCCATGTCATTTACAACTTCCAATAGGAAATTAAGTTTCGTAATCAATGAGTAGCTTCTTCTATGTATAATGAGCTAGTGGTTAGCTATTGCTTCACTAATCTAGTGGCCATGTCATTTAGAGCTTCCAATAGGAAATTAAGTTTCGTACCCTATCTGCAAATTAATATGATTTGCTAAACAGTTCGCCCACATGAAACTCAAATTCTAAAATTGATATGACGTTTGTTTTGCTGTCCTTTGATGTCCACTGATGTAGTTCTGGAAATTATTTAGATGGTGACTTATTTGTGATTATGGAATTCCAATTTATCAGTTCATGAATTCTCCTGTATGTTGATATCCTTTGCTGTAGTTGAATGACAACATATTTTTTGTTGCAGTTTATATTGTTTACTCTGCCTTTATTTCTTCTATGATACATTTATTATCTTTAATTTCGTTATTAGGACATTTTTTTAAAAAAGTAAATGCTTCTTCCTCACACAGTTTTGGTATGGCAGGTTTCGAGTTGTCTTTTGGAAGGCTGCTAGAATAGGTATGGTTTGCTAAATATTTTAATGTGCAATGATTGTCTTGCCAGGACTGAAGTATTTGAACAATGTGAACAAACTTCAAATGTATCATAGACACGTCTGACCATTGATTGTGTTTACAATAGCTCAGCCCTTCAATTTTCTGAAGCATCTGATATTAGGCATATACATAATTCCTTGGGTTTTAGCAACACATCAAATAATCTTTATTCTTGAGTGGTCCAGCCATCTGTTCCTGCAGGATGGTTCTCAGTTGCTTAATTATTATTTGCTTCTAGTGGGGAGCGACAAATGATAACCTCCAACGAATTGTTTATTATGGGATTGTTTTCTCTTGGATGGACGTACACATGCATATAACGTTCTGTACTACTACAAGATATCTATATTAATTTATATAGATGATACAAAGGAATATAATATAAGATGATACAAAGGAATATAATATAATAATAATAATATAATTATTGCTACTACTTGCATGGATCGAGTGTGTGTATAGTATTTGTATTATTGAAATGAAATATATAGAATAATTAAGTCGAAAGCGTATAGATTCTAGAAAGTTGACAAGATCAATTAAGCTTCCATTAGATCAGGTCTTCCGAACGGACCGTAATGTAGACACAGAAATCGGAAAAAATATATTATACTAATTTTGATTCTTCTAAGGTATATACAAATTTAGGAGGAGGGGCCATGGCAGATGATTGAATATTTAATCATATTTTTTAAAAAAATATACAATATAAACACAAAAACTCCTATGAATTAATCGTCTCATGAAAAATTAATTTTATGAGAGGTATCTTCGATCCAACTCATAAAAAAGAATTTTTTTATGATGTATTATGTTCAGTTGGTACTAGTTTCATGAAGCCTCATTTTTTTGTTTGGTTATCATTATTCTGAAGTTAGGAGCAAAGTTGCAGTTTCTTTGTGTCTCTTGTAAAACTTACTTTCTTTCATTAATACTAGTGACAATTGCATGCAATCCACGTGTGTGCTCACATTTTAAGTGGTTTTGCTATATTTTATTTTTAAAATTGTATTCAGGGTGAAAATTTAATAAATATTAAGAGTATTTCATAGTTTTAACATCAAAACTGAAATTAGATTTGGTACAATAGGCTCTTGTACTGGACGTGTTTTTTTTTTTTTTGCCTAATTGTGTCTTTCATGATTCCCTTGGCCACTGGTTATTGTCATCTTCTTTCAACTTGTTTATGAAATACATAATCGATGAATCGAACGTGAAGCAACTTGGCACAATCCAGCCTACGGGTCCATGTGATCCAAGTCAAAAAAAGGAAAATATAAATTGAGAAGGGAGAATTAGTTTTGGGGGATTTTTTGCAACTTGAATGTTGCGGATAAGGGGCAGTGTTTACATGCTGAGATGAGATCTTATTTATGTTTTTGATTCTAAACATTTGTTTAGATATTGTTTTCCAAGTTCTGATTCTAAACATTTGTTTTGATATTTGTTAATATGATTATGAATATAATAATAACAGCGAGCTAATAGATCCTTATGTGGAGGTGGTTTATTTGTTGGATTCACTTAGTCATCGCAATCGCTATGAGGACTTGAAATATGTAGTGGATATGTGAGTATATATTCTTTTCTTAATTAAGCATTTAATTTAGCCAATGGAACACCATGTCGAATCTTGTTGCTATATGAAGGAGCTTGAGATTGTTTAATTCGAACAAGGAGAGGAAAGGAAAAAAAAGCCTACATGGAAGTGATAAGGTATTTATTATATGTTTATCTGCGATAAATTGACAAATATTTATACATGTATTAATCATTGACAATTTTTTGATAATATAGGGTCCTCGCCAACCAGATGCAAAACAGTGTGGGTATTATTTGATGAGGTTTATGAAAGAAATTGTTGAAGGAAATGCTACCAGTGATAAGGATTCACTTTCCTCAATAGTATATTTGACATATTCTCAATCTTCTCAAATAAGTGTGTTTATATCATGTTTCTTCTTCATTATTGTTTTTTACTAATATAATTTGAGTTTGTTCACAGTTCATAAAAACAGTTTACTCTAATGAAGAAATTGATGAAGTGCGATCCGAATGGACGGAATGCGTACTAGACTATATTAATTATGACTAGGTATGTTTAATTAATATTGTTTTATTTTCTTATTGTTCACTTTTGCTTAATGAGTTTTTATTTTCTGCTGTGATAATCGACTCTTGTTTTTTATTAAGTTCCTGCACATAATGTGCTGTTGATTAATGATGGTTCTCTAACGAGTTGTATTTTCTATGCGTGACTTCCTGGAAATCACATTATCATTATGCATCGTTATAATCTTCGAGTAAAATAAATTGGGAGAGGTATGGACTTTGTAAAAAGCTTAAGATTGAAATTTCTTTTCTTTTGTAAAAGATTAATTAGAAGGTGCATAAATAAAACACTAGATAGGAGAGGTCTGGACTCTGGAATTAATGGGAACTATCCTTCATTAATGTTTTAGCCCTCCTAAGTAAAGACTATTTTTTGAGGAGAAATCTCACATGTTCTTGACCAGGTGCTTTCGTTAGATAATGCATCATGATTTGGAATTTTGGATGCTTTTTGGTAGTGTCAATGTCTAGGTCTGTAAGACACTTTGTTTGTGTTGTAGCATCTATCTTGAATAAGACAATTGACAAATTTATTATTGAGACACACACATACACACAAGATTTTAGTGTGAACAAGTTCACTTCTTATAGTGATTATGCTATTACTCATGTATGTGTAACTACAGGTTTCTGACTCCAATTTCTGTTGTTCCTTTGGTGGCTCTTGTCGTTTTGGGCTCTATGAGCTTGGATTCCCTAAGGTACGAACAAGGCCTAACTAGCTGCATAGGATCTTTAGTCAACTTTTAGTTAAAATGAAATATGTTGTAGAATAGGAGAGATTAAATATGCATAGATTATTTTACATGTACCTAAAATAATGTTAATTTGCTTATGATATCAAACAAGAAGGCAGATCCATGCTAGTATGAATTAAAGTTGGGAGGCTAGCTTATTTGGATGTGGAGTGGAACTTGAAATGGTGTGTGGTTTGAGTTATTGGGATGTTGTGGAGTGGAACTTGAAAGTGCCAAATC
Organism: Henckelia pumila; assembly: GCF_033568475.1. Taxonomy (NCBI): domain Eukaryota; kingdom Viridiplantae; phylum Streptophyta; class Magnoliopsida; order Lamiales; family Gesneriaceae; genus Henckelia; species Henckelia pumila. Next base: position 220,199,763 of record NC_133123.1, on the reverse strand, counting down.
CATGGTTTAGCTTGTGGCCTGTGGGTTGGTCGGAGCCCACGGTTGTCAACTGTGCCTACTATATTTTATGAATTCAATACAAATGCAAAAATGAGTGAAATAAATCTGCATTGCCTTCCCTTTTGGAGTTGCTGAGTTTTTTTCTTTTATTTTTTTCCATGACAAGCGAGATATTAGTTTGATAGTTGAGATTGGATTCCATGTTTAAATTGGTCTAAGATTTTGTTGATAATTTTTTACTGAGAATGTGTTTTCTTGTAGGTAACTCGGGAGTAATGCATAAGGGTTTTGATGCAAGGATTGAGCTGTGTTTCAGATCGCCTTGGTAATACGTAGAAGTCATCTCGTGAACATAATTATCAAGAACAAACACATGATGATTTATGTTTTGATACAACCATCTTTGGAACTACTTTTGTTACATTTATATTATATTAGATGGGATATTTTGAGTTTCGACTACGTAGTATTATCTTCCAAATTAGATGTGTGTAACTATTTTGGAACTTGAATATTTTCATGGATTCAATGTAGTAAATATTTTATTTTATATTGATTTCTTTATTAATATTTATAGTTCGAATAAAGATTAATTAGACAACGGTTTTAATGACTCCAAATACAACTGATTTATGTTATTGCCAAAACCGTTGTCGTATATCACAAACGACAACGGATATACACTGTTGCAAAACCGTTCTTATAATCCACAAAAGACAACGGATATAAACTGTTGCAAATATGTTGTCCTAAGCCATAAACAACAACGGATATAAACTGTACAAAACCGTTGTCTTAAATAGTCAATGACAACGGATTTACACTGTTGCAGAACCGTTGTCTTTGGAGACTTACGACAACGGTTACAAACTGTTGCAAAACCGTTGTGGTAGGATGGCTACGACAACGGATATAAACCGTTGTTATAGGGCACGCTTTTTACAACGCCCCCAGTTACAACGGTTTTAATCCCCCCTACGACAACGGATAATATCCGTTGTCGTTTTGCAATTTTCTTGTAGTGATATGTAGGGATTTTAAATTAAGTTGAAACTCCAGAAGATAATGGTTATTCATTTTCACTCATTAACAAGTGAGTGTTTATGTCGGTGTCAGTCAATTGTTTGTTAGGTATATACTTGGTTATAAATTTATAGTAAGAAACTTTCTCATTTGTTGACTGTGTATTCTTGTTTTAACTTGACTTTAACTGCTTCATTTGGTCTCCTTTCATTTATCATTCTGACACTGGATTTCTTGGACCATTTTTTTTTTGTAATTCGCAGAAATCAATTTATAAGGATCCAAATGAGTCAAAGGTTGGTACATTCTTCGGAAATTATATGTTAACATGAAATTCCTAGATATTTCTTTCATACTGAATTTTGTAGGATTACTACCTGTGATGTTAATTGAAAGAGAAGGAATATGATGTTTACAAGGTTAGAATAATAAAATCTGGAAATATCTGGAACTAATTTTCCATTAACAACAATATAATCAAGCGGTAATTTGCTAACTCTCCTTGAAGGGTCATAAAATGTTGTACTAGCCAATTCATCCATTATATGCTCTCGCATATTCCGGCACTTTACTAAATGGTTTCTTTTCTTTTTTCATCTACCTGATTCAGGATGTGCCCCACCCCCCCCCCTGGATGTGCCAGAACTGCTAGCATGTTTAGTTAGGCAGTCTAGTCCCTTACTGGATCAGCTCGGTATTAATAAAGGTATGTAACTTTTTATGCATTAGGCAGTCTAGTCCCTTACTGGATCAGCTCAGTAGTTTTGAGGGTTGGGCGAGCTGGCGGGTGGGTTTGTCTTTCCAATGTGTTGCTTTCGTTTGTTGGTCCATAGAGGGGGTAAATAGGTCTGATTATAATAATGATAGACGTTCATTTAGCATTTGTGCTAATGCGAATCGTGGATGTGAAAGTTCTGATGCTCGATTTAACTTCATTGTTCAGATTTTCCTGTTAACAATTTGCTTCCATGGAGTTTGATTCAGCATCATGCTATTTCTTCAGATTCTCAAGTGCTTCTTGTGGTACATCAACAATCATAATCTAACCCTGCTCCTATGATCAACTCTGCTCGTCTTTTAGGTGAATTGGCATAATGTGAATTCTTGGTACTTAAATGGATAATCTAATCGAACAGCTTGTTTATACTCGTTGATGCAGTGATTATGTAGAAGTTTGGGGATCGAATCCGAAAAACTGGATCAAAGTGGCTAAAGAATCCTGTTAAAGAAATGACTCCACGGTGGAATCTTTTCAAAGAACAGCTGATGAAGTAGTTGAAAGCCTTGTTTAACTGAGACATCTGAAATATTTCAAAGTTAGAAACAAAATTCAAAAAAAAAAATCGTGTAATAAACCACTTGATCATACTTAAGTTCAGTATATACATGGCTATGGGTGGGTAGTTCATGAACTATTTTTACAAAAACACAGCATAGCTTTAGCTGATGCTCCATTATTTAAGAGGATTATTATTACTATTTACGTTCTGACAAGTAAAACAGCTGTATAAGTGATTATTGATGAACTCCCTGATTTTATCTAACGTGGAGTTATATTCTTGGTTAATTGCATAGAGTTTTTCGGGCCATACGAGTGGAATCGATTCAGTTAGCTTTGATACCACGAAGGTGTTGGTAGCTGTAGGTGCCGCGAGTGGTACAATCAAACTTTGGAATTTGGAGGAGGCCAAGAGTAAGCTTTCTGCAAACCAGTTTATTTGATGAAGTTTGTGTTTTTATCCCTCTTTTTGAAAACCAACCATTGCTGTTGATTTTTTCCTCATGTTTTTTATATATAGTCATTCGCACTCTCACCGGTCATCGGTCCAATTGCATATCATTGGACTTTCACCCTTTTGGAGAGTTCTTTGCATCTGGATCTCTGGACACAAACTTAAAAATATGGGATATCCGTAGAAAAGGGTGTATACACACTTACAAGGGTCATATCTAATCTGGCCCTATGTGTAAGTAGGTTAACACCCAATTTATATAATGTCGAAAATGAGATAGAAATTTTAGGTAAGGAAATATGCAAATTTGATAGTTTGTATTTCTTTTATTCACAATGTTAGTCATCCATACGGTCTCGCTGTAGTTACACCATTGGCAGCCCACTAGCAAGAAGCCAGAAAACTAGAAATAGCCAATTAAAAAAAAATTAAAAGTATCGTATCCGTTGCTGCCTTCAAACAAATTTTCCTTTGCGTGAGTGTCTCATGCAAAGATTGATAAACCAGTTTTTTAAGTTCACGTGTTTGTGTATCTAATCTGGCCCTATGTGGAACCATTTTGGTTGTCAAATATTGAGAAATTTCCCTCTAATCTGGCCCTATGTGGAACCATTTTGGTTGTCAAACCAACATGCCGTTTTATTTTCATTATGTTTATAGTTGAATATCAACTCTGAAATTTATTTTCCTGAGAAATTCGTACAAGATTATATTGATTAATAGGTATGTATATTTTATCGAGTATATGCGTAGAATGAATGAGTTTATAACTTTGGAATGCAAATGTTAACAGTTTATGCATTTTCGAAAATTCAGATTGTTCTTGGCTGTCATGTTTCGAATTTATGTGCTTGTTGATGGTGTTGGATGGTGTGGTGATTTAGGAGCTACCACAGGTGATATGTAGTTCACGTGTTAGCACTAGAATGAGTAAAAATCGGATTTTAGATTGTAGAGGTGATGTTTCGAATTTTTCAGTTTGCTTAGGGGCTAGTTCAGGTGCTTGTGAAGTGGTTTCGGTGAGTCAACAAATTGGATCAGTATATTCCCAAGATTTTCTTGCGTTCACGTGATCAGCCTTATGGAATTTTAAGTTTGTATTGAGTGGAGAGATTTTAAATACACAGGCTACTTCTTGGATGACACTCCATTTTAAATTTGTTTATGAATTTTTCTTTGCTTTCCGATGATATTCATGTTATAAGTTCTGATTTTCTTTATTGACACGTGTGCAATCTAAGAGGTTAATCTTTATTGATTTTAAATGTAATTAAGTATTTCTTTTGGTGCTTTTATGGTGCCTCCAGTTTTAAAACACGAAGCTTAGATGGCTGAACTATGGATCTGTTATCCTCCCCTCCTTTTTGTCATGTATCCTAACTCAGAAGGATGGGTAGGATCAACCATGTAACTTATGATTGTTAGGGTCTATGAATGAACTGGGAATTTAGGTTAAAAAAAAAGTACGGTTCTGTTGGCACTGTCCATTTTATGCTCCAAGGCTTTCCTCCATACCTTTTTTCAATCTCTCACTTTGCAGGATCTCATTGTCTTGTACGCTCTCTCTTGGGATTGTTGTGTTGGAATTCTTACAGAATTTGGTGAAGTACTGATATTCATCTTATTTGGTTTGTGATAGATATTTCCTTGTGTTTGATAGTGTCATAGTATACAGATAATTATAGTATACAGCTCTTATTTTCGCTCAAACTATTGATAACTCATGATGTGGTGTGGTTGATTTTTGTAATTGGCTTGTAACACGATTTGGTATTTGTTGTTACTTGTAGTTTTGGCTGTCGGGTAACTGGAAGTCATGTCGGGCATGGGCATGAAGCTGTGGAATGAATCTGTTTTTGGAGATTGAGGAGAAGATTATTTTTGTTTCAAGAACGACCTCTAACAATTGAGGAGAAGCTGTTTTTGGAAATCGTGATTGAAAATATGTGATTTATGGTTTCATACTAGTAAATTCGGTCAGATAAGTACATCTATTTTTGTACAACATCCCATGACATGTTGGGTTTACTAGCTAGCGCTACAATTTAGATGCATGTAATAGTTATTGAGACTTGAAGATATATAATATTTCAACAGATTTAATGCATGTAGTAAATATTTTATTTTGTATGGGTATATACCACTAATTAAATTAGACAACATTTTTAAAATGTTGAGGACATCGAATTATAACTGTTGTGAAAATCAACTTAAGACAACGATTTAAAATTGTTGTAAAAAACAACATATGACAACGGTTTAAAAACATGGTTGAATAATAAGCAAACGACAACGGATTTATATTGTTGCATATCTGTTGTCGTACACCAACATAAGACATCGGTTTTAAAATGTGGTTGAATAATGTCAACATACGAAAACGGATATAAACTGTTGCAAATCCGTTGTCGTATGTTGGAATCCACAACGGATATAAACCATTGTCATATGTTACAAACCGTTGTCAAAGAATGTGTACGACAACAAATATTTACTATTGCATATCCGTTGTCGTATGTTGGAATCCACAACGGATAAAAACCGTTGTCGTAGGTTATACCTACCACAACACCTAAAAGTACAACGGTTTTTCGACCCCTACGACAACGGATTATATACGTTGTCGTTTCCGTTTTTTCTTGTAGTGAGATTATATATCCATTCATTTGTTTGGAAATTTTGTATGAATTACTTGGAAATCAGTATTGGTGAAAGAAAATGGAAGACGATATGATAGAATTGAATTTTCGATACCTACATTTCCAGTAATAGAAGCAGAAAATAAGAGACCGAGTGATCTATGAAACAGTTTAGCAACTCTGGAGTCGAAAAAAGAATAGTTTTTCGACATATTTTAGTTCGAAATTATTCAAATCTTCACGAGTTTGCGATTTGTATTGAATTAGATTTTGTCAGATTCAAGAATATGTTGTATTAGCCGTAATACAAATATGAGTTGATAGTTGTTAAGAAGTTAACAATGTTCTGAGATTACAGGAATTGTTGAAATCTATTGTCAAGATAGTGACTTTATATTGATTTGATAGTGTGTGGCATAGATTTTCAGAAGTTCTGAGTGTTTGGTTGTATGTGATTTCATTATACCATCATTCGCTCGATGGATTGTCAGATATGACTATCCAGATTTTTGAGGATATGCTCATAACTATAGTACTAGATTCGGTACTAGCTGACAGGTTTTTTCCACTTTCTTATTATGATTCCTATAACAGTTATTTAATAAATATAAAGATGGTGTTTTTGATTAAGATATGAGAAGAAAATCAGAATTTCTTTGTGTTGAGAAGGTATTTCAGAAGTAACAGCGATCAGATCAGATGTGGTTGGAGAAAAGACAGAGAATATGAAAATTGATCCATACCGAATAAGAACAGAGTAGATTAGACAGACTTAGAAATTGAATGATAGATACAGAGTTTGAAGCTTGAACAGAGTGTTCAGTGAGAAATGTTCTTTCCGGAGCAATAACTGATTTAGAAAGAGATTCTAGAAGTGATTTGATGATTGACCTTGTGAGTATTCTAGATGGAGTTAGGAATCTAACATATCGACGTATACTCTATATAGATTTATCTGATAGATGAGATTTGAACCTTTTGTATAAGATGAATAACATCAGCTAGACTTTTGCCTATGAACTTCAAGCAGATGAAGCAGAAGCCGATAAGATTTGAGATTTAATCAGAAAAATCGATACAGATTTTGATCTGAAAAAAGAAGAAGATAAGATATCAAAAAAGATATCTAAGATTCAGTAGTAAGATTGAATGTGATTTCGAGGACAAAATCATTCCTTAGAGGGGATGAATTGTGAGGCCCTGAAAATATTATGTTATTAATTAAGAAATTTGTGGTTTAAATTTCGAATTTGAAAAAATATTATTTGGGAATTTATGAAAATTAGAGATTTAATTTCCATGTCAAAAATATTTAATTTGAAAATTTACGGATATTGAGATTTAATTTTTGGAATTATTAAATTAAAAGAATAAAATATTTGAATGTCATATTTATGAGATTTAAGATTTTAATTATGAGTTTGGATATAAAAAGGATTTAATTAGAAGAAAAGAATTGATAAAGGACCGAATTGCAAATATTAAGATGTTTAGGGACCAAAGTGCAATTAGGTCAAGTCAAGTGGATGACACATGTTACATAAATACATGGAAACGTGTATATCCTTCAGAATTGGATTAGAAAGTCGAGAGTTCAGCCAAGAAGAAGAAGAAAAGCTGATTTCAATATTTTCAATCCCGATTATAATTGATCCGCCCGATATAATTTCCGGTTGATGGTATATTTGCGATCACGGCTTCGAGTTCTACACTTTGACGTAAGTTTGGATAAATTCTACCATGTTCTAATTTTGAGATGTTGTTAGAATTAAGATTTGATTGTATAAACGTGTTCTAGTATATACGACGATAGCATATCTATGTCGTATCGCGAAAAGATCATCGTTTGGACATGTTTTTCATTTATTGAATATTTATGAAATTTCTGGAATTTAAGGCTGCGGAATTTCGAATTGATGATGCTGAATTGAGATTAATTATGAGTTTATATAGTTGAAATGATGATGTTTATGCCTTTGGAATTATTGAATTCGAGCCGTTACGCCGTCAGTGTAGTTTGAAGAAATTCTGAAATTTGTATGCTGTCATTTTCGAGATTGTGATATTGAATTGAGTAAGTATTGGGTCTAGATGATAGAAATGATGATGATTATGTTTTTAGAATTTTTGGGTTCAAATCATTGGGCTGCCTGTTTGAGTTTTGGTAAATTGATCAAGACTATAAGTTGTTAAGCTAATTTGTAAGCTTAAAAGAGAGTGAAAGCTGATGTTGAGAATGATGTATAAACATTAATTTCAGATTGAAGTTGAAAGATATTGAAGTCAAGTCGATGAATCCGAATTGAATTGAAGTTGTCTTCAAGTTTGGAACAATTAGAGTATTGAATGAGCAAGATTGAATGAACAGAATTCTAGGGAGCAGAGTTGGATGACTTTTTGTTATCTAAGATACAAGAATTCAAGAAGTAAAGATCAAGATTAATGGTATGATTTGACATTAGCCTTGATAGGTAGAATAAATCGAGAACGTGGTGGTTTTCGAGTTTATTAAATCACATACATGCATGTTTAGTTCTTCTTGATTGATCTTATATGACTTACTTGATCTACTTAATTTAGTTTATCTTGTTGCTTACTAAATGAGTTTGTTTGATTAAACATTCTTTCTTATTTAAGATTGAGAAGTGTAGATTATTATGAGCGATTTAATTGTAGTAAAATTTTTAATAGAGTCGAAATGTAATCCTCTTGAGCCACAATTCTTTCGAAACCCCGAAAGCAGAATCTTAAGTCCTTGCGCCTCTTCTTGGTGCTTAGACTCTTTTTTTGTGTCCTAAATCATTATTTCTTCATTGTACTTACATGTAACACCCCAAATTTATCTTAATTGACCTTATTTGAGATAATCAGAGATTACAGAGTTCAAGAGCCGACTTGATTTTGATTAGGGTCTATTTTGCAAATTTCGGAATTTTCAGGGACTAAAATGCAAAATTGGGATTTGTTAGATATTTATAAGGGTTTTGAATTTTCTCTTCACTCCATCACCTCCTCCAACACGCCTGCCCTCCATTGACGATTCCCCAATGTTTCTTCAAGCTTGGGAATTCTCCAGTTTTGTCGATTCGTCCATTAGAAATTATTTTTGAAGGCAGATTAGCGATCACGGCTGCGAGAGCTTTGTTCTATCGTAAGTTTTTCTTCGATCGGACACATTCTATTTTTTGGAGGTTTTTAGAATCGATTGATTTTTGAGTATGTTGTTCTTGGCAGAGTTCTGATCGTTTATTCTCAGTGGGTTTTGAATTAGAGCATCGTTCGGATTTGTTATGATTTTTTTGAAGTGAATTTCGAAAATGAGGATTTTGAGATTTGATTTGTTGAGTTGTGTTTGTTGTTTTTGAGGTAGTTATTGAGTTATTGGTTCGACTTTCTGCTATCTGCGATTTCGGTTTAATCAGATTATAGTCGTTATGCCGCCGGTTTGAGTTTTGAGCTATAGTTTGGTTTGAATTGAACTGAGCCAATTTCAGTCGAGTTGGAATGTTGATATTGATCTCGAGCCTTTATTATTCTTTTACAGATTCATTTGAAGGCCGTTGAGTTGCGAGGTTGCAGGAGTTGAATCTCTTTGAAGATTGTAGCCGGTATAGTATCGACTTTCTTATTATCGATAGGATGTTAGAATGAGTCTTGATTGAGGAATCGTTGTTGTTTCCAGGTTTGGAGCATTGACATTTTGGAAAAGAGGTATAAGACGACTTAGACTTGAATGGAACGAGTGACTCAAATCCGACTTGATTCGAGTGTTCCGAAGAAATCACATACTAGCATGTTCATTGATTTACTTGAATGAGTTATGTTTTGCATTGCATTCATATTGAGCCAAATGATTTATTTCATTTTGAGTTAGACGTTCTGAGAATTATAGCAGGGGGCATTGGCAGGCGAATTAGTGCAATGATCGACTTAACCCTCTATAGTTGCTTCAGAGTCTAGAGGATTGAAGTACACATCTTCCACCTCAAGAGGGGAGTTCGGTGTGATTGTTTGTGGTATTTTATCCTCGGGATCCCAACAGAGAAAGAGAATAACCGGAATACCTTTTTGATTATCCAGACTTGATAATCCCGGATTTTAAAGACATGCATTTCATTTTGATTTCTCTTGGAATTGCATGGTTGATATTTGAATATTTGGATGTTGATTTATTCTTTTTGAGATGCTTGTTTGATATAGCATGTTTGTCTCTTTTACTGGGAATATTATTCTCATCGGATTATCCGGCTGTTGTCTTGTCTTTGTATGTGTTCTTGGAAACAGGTGGGGCAGGACCGAGTCAGAGAACGCGTGGATAGGTGGTCGAGTGATAGAGTGAGTACTTGGAGTTGGTTTGAGAAGTCAAATATGTAATTTGAACTTGTTATGTTTCTTGTTTGTAATTTGGAAGTGTTGAACTAGAATCAATGCATGTACTACCGAATCGAGTATATGTTCAACTTTAGACTTGATATGTATTGTATTATGCGAGTTGTTGTATCGAAGCATGTTTTTTGTTGGGTTATTATGAGTATTCGATGTTTCTTAGACCCCGAGTATTTTGGATGTTGGAAAATTGTTCTGGAATGAAGATTTTTGCTCAAAAAGGGGAGCGCTCAATCTGCGTTATTTGACGGACCGAGCGCCTGTTTTTTTGTTGAGTTTTTGGTTTCCCTGCGGAGGGGGGCGAATGGTTGGTGAATAGTTACCGAACGGTCGCACCCCCTTTTGAAAAAAAAAATTTTGTTTATTTTTTGGGCTCTTTATCGATGATTGTTTAATTGTGTATCTTTTAGTTGTTTGGAATAAAGGTCCTCACATTAAGTGGTATCAGAGCGATAAGTTCTTGGTTGAACTAGAAGTGAGCGGGGTAGATCGAGTCCGCTTGAATTGGCTTCTCGCATGTTTTGAGTTAATTATTTGATTTATTAAATACAATGCGAGCATGCTTTATTGATTGAAAATTATTTGAGTTACATGATTATGTGATTTAAATTTATAAAGCATGATCTACTTGAGATACAACTGTTTATGTTTATCGATTTGTATCCGAAGTTTTGAGAGGTTGAAAAGGGCACCGACTTGTAGCGATTGAGATATCTTGTATCCTAACCTTTGTTTATCAGATGGGTCCTCGTCGAGTTATTAACAGGAACCCACCGCCAGTTACTCCACCGAATGAGAAAGCTAGTGTTGGAAAATGGTGTTCAGATCAATCAGAATTGATACTCGGTGCAGCGGAAGTTTTAAAATTTTATATGGAACGATTCCATATCATGGGTATCAAAACTTTACGATTAAATTGTGCGTGTAAAAATTAAATAACAATAAAATTTTTACCTTGAATCTCGAAACGAGATAATGGACACCAACAGATAACTCTGCTCTTATTGTATATCCCAGGAACTGATGGACGAACAATTCTTCAATCAGGTCCACGAACAGAATTCGAATCCCTCTGATAGATTGCACTAGAAAATCTATCAGAAGTTTCTAAGAAGAGAATTAACGAATTTGATCCGTTAAACCAGACTGCAAATTCGAAATTCACAGACTATATTTCAAAGAGAAAACACAGAGAGGGGGCGGCCACTCTAGGTCTCAAAAACCCTAGTGTTCAAAAATTATGAGCATCTGTTCTATAATTTTTGTACTGCAATAACTTATTTATAATGTAGGCTGCTAACAGCTTAGGGCCCATTAGTCATAAGTTCAAGCCTGACAAGAAAAGCCCGCATGTTCAGAAATTAATATAAAATTCATCGTGACTCAGATTGATAAACCAATTTCACCAATGTGCACAGAAACCATTTCTGCATCTTTTAAAGTCAAGATAAATTTTCTGAATCCGAATTCACTGATTTCCAAAAATGCCCATCCCTATGTCCTTTTAGGAAATCTTACTCTTCTACTCTGATATAAGAAGTCCTACTTCTTTGTTCATTAAATTTAACTCTTTAAATTTAACTATCTCAACGGGGATTAAAAATCCATTACTTGTGTGACCCTCAATGGTTCAGGGATACAGCTAGCCGTGGGCTCACAACTCCTTGTGACTCATAACAACAATTTCCGACTTGCCCATCGAATCATGGTAAGAGCACCTAGCAACATCGCCCCATGATTCCCTAGGTATCACTGATAGTGCCTGCAAAAACCAATAGATTTTGGTTAGCGTATAGTACGGTCCCTTCATCCATATATCCCGATCGAATCAACAACTATTGGTAAATCGAGAGTCGTTCGAGATTCGATAACTATGCAATGCATCTTGAAGATCAAATAGTGACATCGCATGTACTACTAAGAAACCATTTCTTAAAACACATCATGTACTCTGGCCAGAGATTCGTCACACTAATATCTCCTCAGATTGCATAGGATATCCACACTAGCAAGTATGTGGTGAATCCTTGACAACAAAGCATCGACTCCTATATGTGTCATAACTGTACTCAATCGTGACACCTGATGACCCCAATAGAGTCGGTAAACGAGTCAAAGTATAGTACTAGCATATAAAGTCTCAATGATGTTTAAATTAGTAAGGACTAATGGTGTACAACCAAAACCGCGGACTTTATCCACTCGATAAGTGATAACCACTTGGAAAGTCCGGATATGATAGTTCGATCATTCATCGTATGAATATCCATTTGCATGCTTTGAACATCTCTATGTTCCATACCAATGAAATGTGGTACTCGGCATCGCAAATGCTAGTCTCAATCTTGAGCGATCCTTATCCTTATTAACGAACGGCTCAATCGACTAGGAACTATTTAGAATATACAGTGACTATAAGATATGTTTCATGATAGTCATCCCCATGTGCCACCACATCTTACATACACTATAGTATATTCAAGGTCTTCATCTAAACATCTTATAGTATGTCACAACATAATATTATGATAAAAGATAAAGTAAATGCCATTATAAAAGTGTAAATTATATTAAACAAAAGATTGTTTATACATAGAGTCATAAAAGCCCTTAGCCACAAGTTGGCTCATCAGGCACCCACTCTTTCAATCTCCCACTTGCCCTAAAGCCAACTAGTCATACTACGTAGACCCATTGCTTCGCGATGTTTGTCAAATAATGGTCTTGGCAAGGGCTTAGTAAGTGAATCAGCGATATTGTCTGTAGAGGCCACTCTCTCTACAGTGATGTCTCCCCTTTCCACGATCTCCCGGATGATGTGGTATTTCCTTAGTACGTGTTTGGATCTTTGATGAGACCTTGGTTCCTTTGCCTGAGCAACGGCACCCGTGTTGTCACAGTACACCGGGACTGGACCAACAGCTTCAGGAATGACGCCCAACTCTTGGACGAAATTCCTCATCCAAACGGCCTCGTTAGCAGCAGCTGATGCCGCAATGTATTCTGCCTCAGTGGTGGAATCCGTTGTGGTGTCCTGCTTGGAACTCTTCCAAGAGACAGCACCGCCATTGAGCTTGAACACAAATCCAGAGGTTGACTTCGAGTCATCCACGTCACTTTGGAAGCTAGAGTCGGTATAGCCTTCAAATTTCAGTTCTCTTCCTCCATATACCATGAACATATTCTTAGTCCTTCGTAAGTACTTAAGAATGTCCTTCACGGCTTTCCAATGAATTTGACCGGGATTGTCTTGATATCTGCTCGTGACACTCAGAGCAAATGCTCATGATACTACCTATGGCTGACGCATATGGTACATGTGTCATTTTCTCTATCTCTTCATCAGTCTTGGGACACATGAACTTGGATAGAGAAACTCCATGACACATAGGTAGATGTCCTCTCTTGGACCCATCCATTGAAAACCTTTTCAATATGGTTTCGATGTAAGTTGATTGAGTGAGTCCTATCATTCTTTTAGATCTATCTCTATAGATCTGAATTCCTAGAATATAGGATGCATCACCTAAATCCTTCATCGAGAATCTACCTGATAACCATATCTTTGTTGACTGCAACATCCCTACATCATTCCCAATGAGTAAGATGTCATCAACATAAAGTACTAAGAATGTCACAGCATCCTTAACTACTTTCTTGTACACGCACGGTTCCTCCGGGTTCTTGATGAAACCAAAATCCTTTATTGTTTCATCAAATTTCTGGTTCCAACTTCTTGATGCTTGTTTGAGACCATAGATTGATCTCTGAAGCTTGCATACCTTATGCTCGCTTCCCATGGATGTGTATCCCTCAGGCTGCGTCATATAGATCTCTTCCTTAATGTTTCCATTAAGAAATGCAGTCTTCACATCCATTTGCCATATCTCATAGTCATACCAAGCAGCTATGGCAATAAGGATTCTTATGGACTTGAACATTGCAATTGGTGAAAAGGTTTCATCATAGTCAACTCCTTGTTTTTGAGTATAACCTTTCGCCACCAATCGTGCCTTGTAGGTCAATAACTTACCATCAGGCCCAAGCTTTCTCTTGTAGATCCATTTAGACCCAATTGGAACAATTCCATCGGGAGGATCTACTAAAGACCAAACTTGGTTTGTATGCATCGAATCTATTTCCGACTGCATAGCTTCAAGCCATAAATTTGAATCCGCATCAGAAATTGCTTCCTTGAAGTTTCTTGGATCACATCCAACGTCGGGTTCATCTTGATCCCCTTCAAGAAGAAGACCATATCGAATAGGAGGTCTAGAAGTCCTCTCGGATCTTCTAGGTATAGGCGTGTCCTCTGAAGATTCTTGAGGTATGGGATCATTATTTTGTATTTCGGGTTCTTCTCGAATTTCTTCGAGTTCCATCATCTCGCCTTTCTTATCCAATAAGAACTCCTTCTCCAAGAAGGTGGCATTCCTTGAAACAAACCCTTTTGTTTCAGTAGGATGATAGAAATAATATCCGATTGAATTCTTCGGATACCCTACAAAATAACATAAGGTGGATCGACTATCCAACTTATCTCCCACTGTCTGCTTCACGTAAGCAGGACATCCCCAAATCCTCAAGTATGAATACTTATTAGCTTTGCCATTCCATAACTCGTATGGTGTTTTATCCACTGCTTTGGTGTGGACGTTGTTCAACAACAATACCGCCGTTTCAAGAGCATAGCCCCAAAACGAAGGTGGGAGCTCAGTGAAGCTCATCATGGATTGAACCATGTCCAACAAAGTTCGATTACGACGCTCCGATACACCATTCAGCTGAGGTGTCATAGGAGGAGTCCACTGAGAGAGAATCCCATTCTCTTTTAGATAGCTCAAAAACTCGGTACTCAAGTATTCTCCACCTCGATCCGATCGAAGTGCTTTAATACTTTTACCTAGCTTGTTTTCTACTTCAGCCTTGAATTCTTTGAACTTTTCAAATGCTTCAGACTTATATTTCATTAAATATAAATACCCATACCTTGAATAATCATCAGTAAAGGTAATGAAGTAGGTGTGGCCAAATTGAGTACCAATTCTAAATGGACCACAAACATCTGTATGGATCAAATCCAACAGATTTTGACTACGCTCAGGTTTCCCCTTGAATGGAAATTTAGTCATTTTTCCTTTCAGGCAGGATTCACATGTAGGTAGAGAGTTAATATCAGACATATCAAACATGCCCTCTCCCACTAGCTTGTTCATCCTCCTTGAGGAAATATGACCTAGCCTAGCATGCCAAAGATTTGCCGGGGTTCGACTATCGTTTTTCCTTTTATTTGTTGTTACCGATTTATCGACATAATTTATTGGAACGTCTTTTAATTTTAAGTTATATAGATCGTTTTCAAGTTGTCCATTTCCAATCAAACATTCATTCTTGTAAATATTGCAAATCCCATTCACAAAATTGCAAAAAAAACCATCTCTATCAAGCATAGAAACAGAAATAATGTTTTTAATCAAGTCTGGAACAAATAAAACATCTCTCAAAAGTAACTTAAAATCGTTCTGCAAAATTAAATAAATATTTCCCATAGCTATGGATTTAACTCTGGAACCATTCCCGAGCCTTGACTGGGTCTCACCCATCCTTAGCCTATTACTTCTTGTCATCATTTGTAACTCATTGCAAATGTGAGATCTACATCTGGTATCCAATACCCAAGAAGTAGTATTAAGAAAAACATTTATTTCAATGTAAAACATACCCTTTGCAGTTCGCAACTGCTCGAGGTATTCCTTGCAGTTACGTTTCCAATGACCGGGTTTCTTGCAGTGATGGCAAACTTGTTTAGAATTGTCCAATTTTGCATGTAACATTTGGCCTTGAGATCATGGTCCAACCATTTCTCTAGTTCGGCCAACCTTTCGGCAGTTACATCAGTCGAGGCTGTTTTCGGAGAAGCCTTTTCTAACACTTAGAAAATCTTTTTCGAACTTAGGACAATCTTAACTTATGGAATCATTCTGTATTGTTTGCGCCAGTAAGTTTGTTTTGTTCGAGAATTGAAACATGTGGATTACGAAGATTCATCATAATGATATACTGAGATGAAACAGACAATTATCGATGATTGTTTAATTAATTTACTAAGACATAAAATATGGCGAGATTTCATTTTATGAATTACACTCCCACTATTTTAACGATTTCACTACCCTCTAGTGAAAACGAGAAACATTTTCTTTAGTGAGAACATGGAGTCCAATTGACAAACTATAGTCCCGAATAATATCAGCCAACCATAATTTTCAAAAGGTAGAGCCCAATTTCTTCCAAAGCAACCTCCACGTTTTTACCTCATGTCCAATAAGGGCCCAATAATATGACGCCGTTTATTGTGACACGTCAAGATGACCCATCAATATTAAGTTGTGATGGACGGTCGCCATGTGGATCCCCAATAATATGAGCAAATCCCATGGGAGTTCCACCCAACTTACAACATGTGTCGATCCAATGTACAGCATTCCGACGAACGGGCCCCCCCAATAATATGAGCCGGACCGTATCCGCGGGTAGCATCTCATACATTGATCGTTGATGGAAGGTAGGAACATTTAAACAATATTTAAATTCCCTTTTAATTTTGATATCAATTTTAAATCATATTTAAAATGAGGGATTTTAATTTTTTTGAAAATTTGTCTCATCATTTAAAATTTTTATGCTTGCAGGATTCATAAAATTTAGTCTAAACATGCATACAACGATAATATCATATATTATATTTTAGGATGATTGATTCCATTACTAATCGACCTGTGGTTGCCAATCACGAGTCTAAGTCCAATCCTAGGTGATATGCAAGTATGCAATGCAATCCTATTACATTGTGCTTCCAATTTACATTTCTTCAGTCTTTATCATTGCTTGCTGGTCCCACCTCCATCTTCAAAAACTCCCTATTTCTAGTGAATTTACAATAAATTACTATGACAAATAAAGGGATACATTGTAGGGGTGGGAACGGGCCATAAACCAGGCCCACTTTTATTACATATGGCAATTCATATTGGGCCATAAACCAGGCCCATTAATAAATCCAACAACAATAAAAACAAATGTAAATTCCTTAACATACACCTACAAAATTGGTCATGGCAATCGATCATCCTTATCCAATAATATTTAATTCAAAATTAATTTATTGGATAACATGCAATGGCAATTAAATTAAAAAGGATAAAATCATATTCCATATATAAAATCTTATTTTACATACAAAATCATATTTTATCTTTTTATCAAATAAAATCATATTTTACATATAAAATCCAATTTTATACATAAAATCATATTTTACTCAATATTTCCATAAGATCATATCTTATCATCAATTGTACCAAAAATAATTAATTTCATAAAATCCGATTTAACGGATAAAATCTATAAATTTTCCAAAAATTCAAATTTATCCAAAAATCAATTTTAAAATTTTCGGACTCGAACAATTCGATCCGACGCCTCGTGGACCAATCAAAAACAATTTTCGATCGGACCAAAAATAGAATTTTAACATATTAAAATTTTAATTAAAAATAAAATTAATTTTCCCGGGCCGCCCGGGACGATCCCTGGCAGCCCGTCGCTGCCCCTTGGGCAGCGCCGTGCGCTGCCCTGGGCAGCGATCACATCGCTACCCATGGGCAGCGCCCAGCGCTGCGCTGGGCAGCGACAATCGCTGCCCGTGTTTTGCCCGTCAAAAATTTAATTTTAAAAATTTGTTTTGTTTCAAAAACCGAGGCTTAAAAATTTTGTACAATCGATTAATTTAATCGCTTGATCTGAGCAACCTGTCTCTGATACCACTGTTGGAAAACGGTGTTCAGATCAATCAGAATTGATACCCGGTGCAGCGGAAGTTTTAAAATTTTATATGGAACGATTCAATATCATGGGTATCAAAACTTTACGATTAAATTGTGTGTGTAAAAATTAAATAACAATAAAATTTTTACCTTGAATCTCGAAACGAGATAATGGACACCAACAGATAACTCTGCTCTTGTTGTATATCCCAGGAACTGATGGACGAACAATTCTTCAATCAGGTCCACGAACAAAATTCGAATCCCTCTGATAGATTGCACTAGAAAATCTATCAGAAGTTTCTGCGAAGAGAATTAACGAATTTGATCCGTTAAACCAGACTGCAAATTCGAAATTCACAGACTGGATTTCAGAGAGAAAACACAGAGAGGGGGCGGCCACTCTAGGTCTCAAAAACCCTAGTGTTCGAAAATTATTAGCCTCTGTTTTATAATTTCTGTACTGCAATAACTTATTTATAATGTGGGCTGCTAACAGCTTAGGGCCTATTAGTCATAAGTTCAAGCCTGAAAAGCAAAGCCCGCATGTTCAGAAATTAATATAAAATTCATCGTGACTCAGATTGATAAACCAATTTCACCAATGTGCACAGAAACCATTTCTGCATCTTTTAAAGTCAAGATAAATTTTCTGAATCCGAATTCACTGATTTCCAAAAATGCTCATCCCTATGTCATTTAGGAAATCTTACTCTTCTACTCTGATATAAGAAGTCCTACTTCTTTGTTCATTAAATTTAACTCTTTAAATTTAACTATCTCAACGGGGATTAAAAATCCATTACTTGTGTGACCCTCAATGGTTCAGGGATACAGCTAGCCGTGGGCTCACAACTCCTTGTGACTCGGAACAACAATTTCCGACTTGCCCATCGAATCATGGTAAGAGCGCCTAGCAACATCGCCCCATGATTCCCTAGGTATCACTGATAGTGCCTGCAAGAACCAATAGATTTTGGTTAGCATACAGTACAGTCCCTTCATCCATATTTCCCGATCAAATCAACAACTATTGGTAAATCGAGAGTCGTTCGAGATTCGATAACTTTGCAGTGCATCTTGAAGATCAAATAGTGACATCGCATGTGCTACTAAGAAACCATTTCTTAAAACACATCATGTACTCTGGCCAGAGATTCGTCACACTAATATATCCTCAGATTGCATAGGATATCCACACTAGCAAGTATGTGGTGATCCTTGACAACAAAGCATCGACTCCTATATGTGTCGTAACTGTACCCAATCCCGACACCTGATGACCCCAATAGAGTCGGTAAACGAGTCAAAGTATAGTACTAGCATATAGAGTCTCAATGATGTTTCAAGTAGTAAGGACTAATGGTGTACAACCAAAACCGCGAACTTTATCCACTCGATAAGTGATAACCACTTGGAAAGTCCGGATAGGGTAGTTCGATCATTCATCGTATGAATATCAATTTGCATGCTTTGAACATCTCTATGTTCCATACCAATGAAACGTGGTACTCGACATCGCAAATGCTAGTCTCAATCTCGAGCGATGCTTATCCTTATTAACGGACGGCTCAATCGACTAGGAACTGTTTAGAATATACAGTGACTATAAGATGTGTTTCATGATAGCCATCCCCATGTGCCACCACATCTTACATACACTATAGTATATTAAAGGTCTTCATCTAAACATCTTATAGTATGTCACAACATAATATTATGATAAAAGATAAAGTAAATGCCATTATAAAAGTGTAAATTATATTAAACAAAAGATTGTTTATACATAGAGTCATAAAAGCCCTTAGCCACAAGTTGGCTCACCGGGCACCCACTCTTTCAGCTAGTACTGAAACTGTTCAGATGGATGCTACAGCAACGCCTATGGAAACCTTGCTGAAGAGGTTTCAGTCTTTTAACCCGCCTTTGTTGCTGGGTACAGAGAATCCTGTTGACTGTGAGAGCTGGTTGGACGACATTGATCAGTTTTTTGATTTCCTAGATTATTCAGATGACCGCCGAACTAGATTAGTCATTCATTAGCTTCGTGGCATTGCTAAGAACTGGTGGATCACAAAGAAGAGATCCATGGAGAATCGAGGTACAGTTGTTACTTGGTCTCTTTTCAAAACTAAGTTTTATAAGCGGTTTTTCCCTGTTTCGTACCGAAAGGATAAGGGAGCCGAGTTTGCTAATCTGAAACAAGGAAACTTGAACATCGAGGAGTACGTGGCCAAGTTTGATAGTTTGTTGAGGTTTGCACCGGACATTGCCGACAATGAAGAATAAAAATGCTGATCAGTTCATTAATGGTCTGAACCTTGATATCTTCACGTTGGTAAACACTGCTAGGCCTGATAATTTTGCGGATGCCATGAATCATGCAAAAGGAGATGAAGCAGGTTTGAGGAGACAGAGAGGAAGTCAGTTTGTGCCTCAGCAGCAGCAGGGACAGTTCCAAGCGCAACCTTCTCAATACCAGAACCAACCGTCCCAGTACCAGAATCAATCCTTTCAGATTCAGAATCAACCACCGAGTTCTGAGGGTGGAAGCAGTGGAGGTAATAAGAAGGATTACTATCTTCCGAATGGGAAGCAGTTTAAGAAGCACGGAACCAGTTCTTCGAGCTCTAGCGGCTTGAGGCAGTATGGATCGGGACAGAGTTCGGGTCAGCCAGGCATGTCTTGTACCAATTTCGGAGGTTGTCACTCCAGTGATCAGTGTAGAGATATTTTTGGAAGCTTTTATATCTGTAACCAGGCGGGGCACTTTGCCAGAGCGTGTCCTCAGCGTGTCCCTGAGCAAGCGCAGAGTGTAAGATCTTCGAAACAGTTAGCTCAGCCTCATAGGCAAGCATCTACTGTCCACTCTTTCCAACCTCAGCAGCAGAATAGACAGGAAGGTAATCAGTATGTGAACCAGCCTCCCAGACAGCAGGCACGAGTTTTTGCTCTAACTGAGGATCCGCAGGCTCAGGCTGCACCTGATAATGACATGACAGGTAAACGTTCGATTTTGGTTTTCCAACTCTTATTGACTGATATATACTGGTGAGTCTCTGCCTTCTTATCGAAGAATCTGTTAATGTTTATCGTACTTCTAAACTTTGGTTGAGTCGTTCGAATTGACGAACACTCCGGTAGTGTTGTTAATTTTTCTATTAACCGGATCTTTCAGAGGTATTAGTTGAAACTAGAAATTCTTATTGATGACTTACTTGTCTTTCTAAATGAGAATTGTACTGATCATTTAGTGCTTTTGAGAATCGTATAGCAGATTGTGTTGCCGAGAATTTGTATGCTATTCTATGATGTCTGAATTCTATTTGGATTGAGTTGTCTTCCTCGATTTTATGATCTGGTGATGGAAATTCTGTCGATCAGCGCTCCAGTATACTAATTTTTGATATTATTCAGTACTTGGCATTCTTCTTATCGAGATTTTGGGATGTATTCTTATTCAGAGGAATCACGCTCTAGTCTAGCCATCGAGACAATTGAAGACGCTCGAGACTCAATGTCTGAATCTGGACTTTGAGCTCGCAGCGATCTTATTGATTAGAAGATCTGTTATCTATTTCTTATGAAGAGATTTCCGCGATCTTTTCTAATCTTAGGAGTCGAAGGATTTTTTCTTATTTTATCTACTATCTCCTATGATTGACCGATTGATGAATCTGCCATGTTTTCCCGTACAGAATAACTTTCAGTCAAGACTAGAGGATTGACATATTTGTTAGAGGTCGCCAGATGTCATGTTTTGCCAAAGTCTGTCAGTTTAGACAGAGATCATTGATGCACTCGTTCTTTCGGCAAATACTTTGAAGAGACATTTTTTGTCTGATTGCAGCTTATTTCAGTTCAATATCCTCAGAACGACGGACAGCCAGGTCAGACAAGTCGAACTTTAGATGTTATGCCTTGAGTTGGAACCAGAGATGAATCGGTTGTGACTGAGCTTAGAAAGATTTTCTAGCGAGAATGAGTCAACTTTTGATTGACAGACTTGAAGGAGTAATTTGAGAGATAGAGTTCGTGTTGGAACCGTGTTTGGTTTTGAGGACAAAATATATTCTTAGAGGGGGAGAATTGTAACACCCCAAATTTATCTTAATTGACCTTATTTGAGATAATCAGAGATTACAGAGTTCAAGAGCGGACTTGATTTTGATTAGGGTCTATTTTGCAAATTTTGGAATTTTCAGGGGCTAAAATGCAAATTAAATTGGAATTTGTTAGATATTTATAAGGGTTTTGACTTTTCTCTTCACTCCATCACCTCCTCCAACACGCCTCCCCTCCATTGAAGACTCCCTAACGTTTCTTCAAGCTTGGGAATTCTCTGATTTTGTCCATCCGTCCGTTAGAAATTATTTCTGAAGGCAGATTAGCGATCACGGCTGCGAGAGCTTTGTTCTATCGTAAGTTTTTCTTTGATTGGACACATTCTATTTTTCGGAGGTAGTTAGAATCGATTGAGTTTTGAGTATGTTGTTCTTGGCAGAGTTCAGATCATTTATTCTCATTCGGTTTTGAATTAGAGCGTCGTTCGGATTTGCTATGATTTTTTTGAAGTGAATTTCGAAAATGAGGATTTTGAGATTTGATTTTTTGAGTTGTGTTTGTTGTTTTTGAGATATTTATTGAGTTATTGGATCGAATTTCTGTTGTCTGCGATTTCGGTTTAATCAGATTATTGTTGTTATGCCGCCGGTTTGAGTTTTGAGCTATAGTTTGGTTTGAATTGAATTGATCCATTTTCAGTTGAGTTGGAATGTCGATATTGATCTCGAGCCTTTTTTATTCTTTTACAGATTCATTTGAAGGTCGTTGAGTTGCGAGGTTGCAGGAGTTGAATCTCTTTGAAGATTGTAGCCGGTATAGTATTGACTTTTTTATTATCGATAGGATGTTAGAATGAGTCTTGATTGAGGAAGCGTTGTTGTTTCAAGGTTTGGAGCATCGACGTTTTGGAAAAGAGGTATAAGACGACTTAGACTTGAATGAAACGAGTGACTCGAATCCGACTTGATTCGAGTGTTTCGAAGAAATCACATACTAGCATGTTAATTGATTTACTTGAATGATTTATGTTTTGCATTGCATTCATATTGAGCCAAATGATTTATTTTATTTTGAGTTAGACTTTCTGAGAATTATAGCAGAGGGCATTGGCAGGCGAATTACTGCAATGACCGACTTAACCCTCTATAGTTGCTTCAGAGTCTAGAGGATTGAAGTACACATATTCCACCTCGAGAGGGGAGTTCGGTGTGATTGTTTGTGGTATTTTATCCTTTGTATCCCAACATAGAAAGAGAATAACCGAAATACCTTTTTTATTATCCAGACTTGATAATCCCGGATTTTAAAGTCATGCATTTCATTTTGATTTCTCTTGGAATTGCATGGTTGATATTTGAATATTTGGATGTTGATGTATTCTTTTTGAGATGCTTGTTTGATATAGCATGTTTGTCTCTTTTACTGGGAATGTTATTCTCACCGGATTATCCGGTTGTTGTCTTGTCTTTGTATGTGTGCTTGGCAACAGGTGGGGCAGGACCCAGTCAGAGATCGCGTGGATAGATGGTCGAGTGATAGAGTGAGGACTTGGAGTTGGTTTGAGAAGACGAATATGTAATTTGAACTTGTTATGTTTCTTTTTTGATATTTGGAAGTGTTGAACTAGAAGCAATGCATGTACTACCGAATCGAGTATATGTTCAACTTTAGACTTGATATGTATTGTATTATGCAAGTTGTTGTATCGAAGCATGTTTGTTGTTGGGTTATTATGAGTATTCGATGTTTCTTAGACCCCGAGTATTTTGGATGTTGGAAAACTGTTCTGGAATGAAGATTTTTTCTCAGAAAGGGGTGCGCTCGATCTGCGTTTTTTGACGGACCGAGCGCCTGTGTTTTTGTTGAGTTTCTGGTTTCCCTGTGGAGGGGGCAAACGGTCGGTGAATAGTTACCGAACGGTCGCACCCCCTTTTGAAAAAAAAAAATTGTTGTTTATTCTTTGGGCTCTTTATCGATGATTGTTTAATTATGTATCTTTTAATTGTTTGGAATAAAAGTCCTCACACTACAGATCAACGAGGAGAAAAGAGAACTAGATCACATGCATAAATAATAAATAATTCAAACATGAATGACCCTAAAAAAGTAACAAATGCATGCAAAATGGACTCCAAAATAACACAAAATAATGCAAAAAAAAAACACACACACACACACTTATCAATCATCCACTATCTGAGATGGATGCCTATCAATGCCGCGCTTCCCACCAATTTTGCTTCCATCTAGCATTATTATGGTTCCAAATCCTGCAAACAGCTTGACAAAACTCTTTTGAACTTGTGGCTGTGGAGCCACATCAATAGCTTCTTTTACCTGCATACAGTTAGTCAAACATGCATCAACAACATCAACCAAAAAGAAAGATTTCACAATGGAGCTATCTCTGACCGGGTGAAGCATATTAAAAACAACTTTTTCATCATACATACTTAAGACCAATTCCTGTTTTTATACATCGATTAATGCCCTACTTGTAGCAAAAAAAGGGCGGCCTAAAATCAAAGGAACTTCACAATCCTCATCCAAGTAAAGAATAACAAAATCAACTGTGAATATGAGCTTGTCCACTTTAACTAAGAAATTTTCCACTATCCCTCTAGGATATTTGATTGATAGATCTGCAAGTTTAAGAGAGATTGTGGTGGGTTCAATAACTCCTATACCTAATTTTTTGAGAAAATGAATAAGACATCAAATTGATATTCGCTTTTACATCACATAAAACATTATCAAAGGAAAGACAACCGATACTACAAGGTATAGAGAAACTCCCTGGATCTTGAAACTTTGGTGGGAGCTTATTTTGGAGCATGGTAGAGCATTCTTCATTCAGGGTAACTGTCGCTAGATCATTCAACTTCCTTTTTTTTGTCAATATTTCCTTCAGTAATTTAGCATAACTGTGCATTTGAGCTAAGGCATCTGCGAAAGGAATGTTAATATGCAGTTTCTTGAAAATTTCTTTTGGTTTCTCTCTTTTTGCCATATTTCTTGATTTTTCCACTGTACCTACAATTAAACCAGGAGAATACGAGAAATAACACAAAATAATAGATAAAAATAACACTTATTAGATGCTAATTTGGAAGGTGATTGGAGGGAAGAATTGAAGGTAACTATACAGTTCCCTGAAAAATCGATCACATATGGTTTGAGGATGAAATCTCTCAACTATGTATTAGTTGAAGGGGACCTATACTATAAAAGGTATGGATGGACTGTTTCTATGATGCATTTGGTTCCCCGAGGCATTGGAAGTCATGAAATAGGTGCATGAAGAAGTATGTGGTGCTCACCAATCGGGGATCAAAATGTGATGGCTAGTAAGATAACATGGGTACTATTGGCCACAATGTTGAAGGATTGCATTAGGTACTCCATGTTGGAACACGCGTTCTCTGATCACACGGATGTGATACCCGGAGCAGCGGAAGTTTAAAAATTTTATTTTTTTATATGGAACGATTCCATATCGTGGGTATCAAATCCTAAGGATTAAAATTGTTGAAAGTAAAATAATAAACACAGTTAAATATTTTACCTATTCAAGCAAAGTCTTGATTATGAACTCCAACAGAATTTAATCTGCTCTTCTTGTAAGTCTTGGGAACCGATGACTATCACGATCAACCTCCGAAATTAAGTCCACGAATAGAAAACTAAAACCCTTTGATTGATTGCACTAGAAATCAATCAGATGTTTATCGAAGAGAATAAACAGATTTGACCTGTCAATTCAGAATGTAATTTTTCACAAAAATTACAGACTTAATTATCTCAAAAAGGAGCAGAGGATTTTCGATAATTCCTCTTGAAAATATATGTGTGTAATTTGAAAATTGCAAGACTGAAAGCTTATGATTTTCGAACACTACACATGTATTTATAGATAATTTCTAGACTAGATTAAGTTATAATTGCATTAGAACTCTAACTCCTTAGGGCCCACAATCCATAACTTAAGCCCAACAAGCCAAGCCTATTATTATAAAAATTAATATAAAATTCATCGTGACTCCGATTGATAAACTGATTTTACCAATGTGCACAGAAACCATTTCTGCATCTTTTAAAGTCAAGATAATTTTTCTGAATCCAAATTCAGTGATTTCCAAAAATGCTCATCCCTATGTCATTTTAGGAAATTCCACTCCCTTTTACTTAAGAAGTCCAACTTCTCTTTTATTAAATTTAACTTTTAAATTTAACTATCTCAACGGGGTTTAGTAATCCATTACTTGTGTGACCCTCAATGGTTCAGGGATACAGCTAGCCGTGGGCTCACAACTCCTTGTGACTCGGAACAACAATTTCCGACTTACCCATCGAATCATGGTAAGAGCGTCTAGCAACATCGCCCCATGATTTCCTAGGTATCACTGATAGTGCCTGCAAGAACCAGTAGATTTTGATTAGCGTACAGTACAGTCCCTTCATCCATATATCCCGATCGAACCATTGGTGCATCGAGAGTCGTTCGAGATTCGATAACTATGCAATGCATCTTGAAGATCAAATAGTGACATCGCATGTGCTACTAGGAAACCGAGTAACCTAAAACACATCATGTACTCTGGCCAGAGATTCATCACACTAATATCTCCTCAGATCACATAGGATATCCACACTCGCAAATATGTGGTAAATCCTTGACAACAAAGCATCGACTCCTATATGTGTCGTAACTGTACCCAATCCCGACACCTGATGACCCCAATAGAGTCGGTAAACGATTCAAAGTACAGTACTAGCATATAGAGTCTCAATGATGTTTCAAGTAGTAAGGACTAATGGTGTACAACAAAAAATGGGGACTTTATCCACTCGAAAGGTGATAACCACTTGGAAAGTCCGGATAGGGTAGTTCGATCATTCATCATATGAATATCCATTTGCATGCTTTGAACATCTCCATGTCCATTACCAATGAAACGTGGTACTTGGCATCATAAATGCTAGTCTCAATCTCGAGCGATCCTTATCCTTATTAGCGGACGACTCAATTGACTAGGAACTGTTTAGAATATACAGTGACTATAAGATATGTTTCATAATAGTGATCTCTCTTTATTCACTATCTCATCTTACTTACACTATAGTATATTCAAGGTCTTTATCAAAACAACAATAGTATATCACAATATAACAATATGAAGAAAGATAAAGAAAATGCCATTAATTAATGTAAATTATATTAAACAAAGATTGTTTATACATAGATTCATAAAAACCCTTAGCCACAAGTTGGCTAACCGGGAACCCACTCTTTCAATCTTCCACTTGCCCTAAAGCCAACTAGTCATACTACGTAATCTCATTGCTTCGCAATGTTTGTCAAACAATGGTCCTGGCAAGGGCTTTGTAAGTGGATCAGCGATATTGTCTGTAGAGGCCACTCTCTCGACAGTGATATCTCCTCTTTCCACAATCTCCCGGATGATGTGGTATTTCCTCAGTACGTGTTTGGATCTTTGATGAGACCTTGGTTCCTTTGCCTAAGCAACGGCACCAGTGTTGTTGCAGTACACCGGAACTGGACCAACAGCTTTAGGAATTACGCCCAACTCTTGGACGAAATTCCTCATCCAAACGGCCTCTTTAGCAGCAGCTGATGCTGCAATGTATTCTGCCTCAGTGGTGGAATCCGCTGTGGTGTCCTGCTTGAAACTCTTCCAAGAGAAAGCACCGCCATTGAGCATGAATACAAATCCAGAGGTTGACTTCGAGTCATCCACGTCTCTTTGGAAGCTAGAGTCAGTATAGCCTTCCAATTTCAATTCTCTTCCTCCATAAACCATGAATATATTCTTAGTCATTCTCAAGTACTTAAGAATATCCTTCTGTTGGATTACTGGCATGTTCCCAGATCAATCACGATTGATACCCGGTGCAGCGGAAGTTTAAAAATTTTATCATGGAACAATTCCATAGTGTGGGCATCAACCGTTCAACGATTAAATTATTTGTGTGTGTAAAATTCAAATAACAATTAATTAAATTTTACCTCCAATCTCGAAGCGAGATTAATGGACACCACACAGATTTCTCTGCGCTTCTTGTATCTCCCAGGAACTGATGAACTCCTTCAATCAGGTCCACGAATGGGGTTTAAATCCCTCTGACAGATTGCACTAGAAAATCTGTCAGAAGTTTTCTGCGAAGAGATTAAACGAATCTGATTCGTTATTCCTGACTGCAATTAAAAATCACAGACCGGAAATTCTCTGACAGAGCAAGGAGGGGGCGGCCGAATTGTGAGAGAGAGGAGGCTAGGGTTTCGAATTCTGTCTCTCAAAATAATGACCTGTTGTGTCTAATTTCTGTACTGCAATAACTTATTTATAATGCAGGCCACTAACAGCTTATGGCCCATTAGTCATAAGTTAAGGCCCGACAAGCAAAGCCCGCACGTTCAGAAATTAATATAAAATTCATCGTGACTCCGATTGATGAACCGATTTCACCAATGTGCACAGAAACCATTTTTGCACATTTTAAAGTCAAAATAAATTTTCCTGAATCCGAATTCAGTGGTTTCCAAAAATGTCCATCCCTATGTCATTTTAGGAAATCCTACTCCCTTACTCTTATTTAAGAAGTCCAACTCCTTAGTTCATTAAATTTAACTCTTTAAATTTAACTATCTCAACGGGGATTAAAACTCCATTACACTGTGTGACCCTCAATGGTTCAGGGATACAGCTAGCCGTGGGCTCACAACTCCTTGTGACTCGGAACAACACTTTCCGACTTGCCCAACGAATCATGGTAAAGCGCCTAGCAACATCGCCCCATGATTCCCTAGGTATCACTGATAGTGCCTACAAGAACCAGTAGATTTTGGTTAGCGTACAGTACGGTCCCTTCATCCATATATCCCGATCGAATCAACAACCATTGGTATATCGAGAGTCGCTCAAGATTCGATAACTATGCAATACATCTTGAAGATCAAATTAGTGACATCGCATGTGCTACTAAGAAACCATTTCTTAAATCACATCAAGTACTCTGGCCAGAGATTTGTCACACTAATATCTCCTCAGATCGCATAGGATATCCACACTCGCAAGTATGTGGTGAATCCTTGACAACAATGCATTGACTCCTATATGAGTCGTAACTGTACCCAATCTCGACACCTGATGACCCCCATAGAGTCGGTAAACGAGTCAAAGCACAGCACTAGCATATAGAGTCTCCATGATGTTTCAAGTCGTAAGGACTAATGGTGTACAACCAAAACCGCGGACTTTATCCACTCGATAAGTGATAACCACTTGGAAAGTCCGGATAGGGTAGTTCGATTATTCATCCTATGAATATCCATTTGCATGCTTCGAACATCTCCATGTTCCCTACCAATGAAACGTGGTACTCCGCATCGCAAATGCTAGTCTCAAACTCGAGCGATCCTTATCCTTATTATCGGACGGCTCAATCGACTAGGAACGGTTTTAGAATATACAGTGACTATAAGATGTATTTCATGATAGACATCCCCATGTTCTACCACATCTTACATACACTATAGTATATTCAAGGTCTTTATCAAAACAACAATAGTATATCACAATATAACAATATGAAGTAATATAAAGTCATTGCCATTAATAAAAGTGTAAATAATATTAAACAAAAGATTGTTTATACAAAGAGTCATCAAAGCCCATAGCCACACAGTTGGCTCACTGGGCACCCACTCTTACAATCTCCCACTTGCCCTATAGCCAACTAGTCATACTACGTAGACCCATTGCTTCGCGATGTTTGTCAAACAATGGTCCTGGCAAAGGCTTAGTAAGCGGATCAGCGATATTGTCTGCAGAGGCCACTCGTTCGACAATGATGTCTCCTCTTTCCACAATCTCCCGGATTATGTGGTATTTCCTCAGTACGTGTTTGGATCTTTGATGAGACCTTGGTTCCTTTTCTTGAGCAACGGCACCCGTGTTGTCACAGTACACCGGGACTGGGCCAACAAATTCAGGAATAACGCCCAGCTCTTGGACGAACTTCCTCATCCAAACGGCCTCTTTAGCAGCAGCTGATGCTGCAATGTATTCAGCCTCAGTGGTGGAATCCGCTGTGGTGTCCTGCTTGGAACTCTTCCAAGAGACAGCACCGCCATTGAGCATGAACACAAATCCAGAGGTTGACTTCGAGTCATCCACATCACTTTGGAAGCTAGAGTCGGTATAGCCTTCCAATTTGAGATCTCGTCCTCCATACACCATGAACATATTCTTAGTCCTTCGTAAGTACTTAAGAATGTCCTTCACGGCTTTCCAATGCATTTGACCAGGATTAGACTGATATCTGCTCGTGACACTCAGAGCAAATGCTACATCCGGTCTGGTAGATATCATCCCATACATGATACTACCTATAGCTGACGCATATGGTACATGTGTCATATTCTCTATCTCTGCATCAGTCTTGGGACACATAGACTTGGATAGAGAAACTCCATGACACATGGGTAGATGTCCTCTTTTGGACCCATCCATTGAAAACCGTTTCAATATGGTATCGATGTAGGTTGATTGAGTGAGTCCTATCATTCTCTTAGACCTATCTCTATAGATCTGTATCCCAAGAATGTAGGATGCCTCTCCCAAATCCTTCATCGAAAATCTACCTGATAACCATATCTTTGTTGACTGCAACATCCCTACATCATTCCCAATGAGTAGGATGTCATCAACATAAAGTACTAAGAATGTCACCGCATCCTTAACTACTTTCTTGTACACGCAAGGTTCCTCCGGGTTCTTGATGAAACCAAAATCTTTTATTGTTTCATCAAATTTCTGGTTCCAACTTCTTGATGCTTGTTTTAGACCATAAATTGATCTCTGAAGCTTGCATACCTTATGCTCGCTTCCCATGGATGTGTACCCCTCAGGCTGCTTCATATAGATTTCTTCCTTAATGTCTCCATTAAGAAAAGCAGTCTTCACATCCATTTGCCATATCTCATAGTCATACCATGCAGCTATGGCAATCAGGATTCTTATGGACTTGAACATTGCAACTGGTGAAAAGGTTTCATCATAGTCAACTCCTTGCCTTTGAGTATAACCTTTCGCCACCAATCGCGCCTTGTAGGTCAATACCTTACCATCAGGCCCAAGCTTTCTCTTGTAGATCCATTTACACCCTATTGGAACAATTCCATCGGGAGGATCTACTAAAGACCAAACTTGGTTTGTATGCATCGAATCCAATTCTGACTGCATAGCTTCAAGCCATAAATTCGAATCCGCATCAGAAATTGCTTCCTTGAAGTTTCTTGGATCACATCCAATGTCGGGTTCATCTTGATCCCCTTCAAGAAGAAGACCATATCGAACTGGAGGTCTAGAAGTCCTTTCGGATCTTCTAGGTGCAGGCGTGTCCAGCAATGGTTCCTGAGGTGTAGGATCGTTATTTTGTATTTCGGGTTCTTCTCGAACTTCTTCGAGTTCCATCATCTCGCCTTTTTTATCCAATAAGAACTCCTTCTCCAAGAAGGTGGCATTCCTAGAAACAAACACCTTTGTTTCAGCAGGATAATAGAAATAATATCCGATTGAATTCTTCGGATACCCTACAAAATAACATAAGCTGGATCGACTATCCAACTTATCTCCCACTGTCCGCTTCACGTAAGCAGGACATCCCCAAATCCTCAAGTACGAATACTTAGGAGCTTTGCCATTCCATAACTCGTATGGTGTTTTGTCCACTGCTTTAGTGTGGACGTTGTTCAACAACAATACCTCCGTTTCAAGCGCACAGCCCCAAAACGAAGGTGGAAGCTCAGTGAAGCTCATCATAGATCGAACCATGTCCAACAAAGTTCGATTACGACGTTCCGATACACCATTAAGTTGTGGTGTCATAGGAGGAGTCCACTGAGAGAGAATCTCATTCTCTTTCAGATAGTCCAAAAACTCGGTACTCAAGTATTCTCCACCTCGATCCGATCGAAGTGCTTTAATACTTTTACCTAGCTTGTTTTCTACTTCAGCCCTGAATTCTTTGAACTTTTCAAATGCTTCAGACTTATATTTCATTAAATATAAATACCCATACCTTGAATAATCATCAGTAAAGGTAATGAAGTAGGTGTGGCCATGTTGAGTCCCTACTCTAAATGGACCACAAACATCTGTATGGATCAAATCCAACAGATTCTGACTACGCTCAGGTTTCCCCTTAAAAGGAGATTTAGTCATTTTTCCTTTTAGGCAGGATTCACAAGTAGGTAGAGAATTAATATCAGACATATCAAACATGCCCTCTCCCACTAGCTTGTTCATCCTCCTTGAGGAAATATGACCTAGCCTAGCATGCCAAAGGTTTGCCGGGTTTTGACTATCGATTTTCCTTTTGTTTGTTGTCGCCGGTTTATCAACATAATTCACTGGAACGTCTTTTAGTTTTAAGTTGTATAGATCGTTTTCAAGTTGTCCATTTCCAATTAAACATTCATTCTTGTAAATATTGCAAATCCCATTCACAAAATTGCAAGAATAACCATCTCTATCAAGCATAGAAATAGAAATAATGTTTTTAATTAAATCTGGCACAAATAAAACATCTCTTAACAATAATTTAAAACCGTTCTGCAAAGTCAAACAAACATCTCCAATGGCCGTAGCTTCAACTCTGGAACCATTCCCGAGCCTCAGCTGGGTCTCACCCATTCTAAGCCTGCGACTTCTTGTCATCACCTGCAAATCATTGCAAATGTGAGATCCACATCCGGTATCCAATACCCAAGAAGTTGTATTAAGTGACATGTTTATTTCAATATAGAACATACCCTTTGCAGTTCCCAACTGCTCAAGATATTCCTTGCAGTTGCGCTTCCAATGACCCGGCTTCTTGCAGTAATGGCAAACATCCTTGGATTTTCCATTGTTTGAAGCCTTTGTCTTTTGCTTCTTCTCGGGCTCGACTTTCTTGGGTGGGGTAGAACGTTTCTTGCCCTTCATACTTGGCCCCTTCTTCGCAGAAGATGAGGAGCCCACCAAGAAAGCTGGCTTATCCTTCTTAAGTGTGGATTCATATGTAACGAGCATATTGACCATCTCTTCAAGGGTGGCCTCTATCTTGTTCATATTAAAATTTATCACAAATCCATCAAATGAAGAAGGAAGAGACAGAAGCAATAAATCCACATTGAGTTCATGCTCCAACACCAAATCTAGGGTCGCCAACTTCTGTATGAGCCAAATCACTCGTACCCCATGATCACGGACCGAAGTCCCTTCACGCATGCGGCACGTCATCAACTCCTTAACAGTAGCGAACCTTTCAGCCCTCGACTGAGCCCCAAAAAGTTCCTTGAGTTGCGCATGAATGTCAGCAGCATTCATCGTGTCCTCAAATCGCCTCTGGAGTTCATCAGACATCGAGGCTTGCATATAGCATTTGGTCTTGATGTCATGGTCACACCATGCATCAAGTTTGGCCAATTCCTCCGGACTTATGTCAGCTGGTGCTTCCTTCGGAGGTGCTTTCTCTAACACGTAGAGCATTTTCTCCGAAGTTAAGACAATCTTCAACTTCCGGAACCATTCCGTATAGTTGGCACCAGTCAACTTGTTTTGTTCGAGGATCGAGAATAATGGATTTCGCGAATTCATTGTATGAAATACTGAAAAGAAAAACAGACATATAT
Source organism: Henckelia pumila (assembly GCF_033568475.1). Lineage (NCBI taxonomy): Eukaryota > Viridiplantae > Streptophyta > Magnoliopsida > Lamiales > Gesneriaceae > Henckelia > Henckelia pumila. Next base: position 220,166,393 of record NC_133123.1, on the reverse strand, counting down.
CAATGATTGTTTAACAATTTACTAAGACATAAAATAGGCGAATTTAATTTTATGAATCTCACTCCCACTATTTTAACGATTTCACCACCCTCTAGTGAAAACGGGAAACTTTTTCCTTAGTGAGAACATGGAGTCCAATTGACAAACTTATGGTCCCGAATAATATCAGCCAACCATAATTCTCAAAAGGTAGAGCCCAATTGCTTCCAAAGCAACCCCCATGTGTTTACCTCATGTCCAATAAGGGCCCAATAATATGACGCCGTTTAAAGTGACATGTCAAGATGACCCATCAATATTAAGTTGTGATGGACGGTCGCCATGTGGATCACCCAATAATATGAGCCGATCCCATGGGAGTTCCACCCAACTTACAACATTTGTCGATCCAATGTACAGCTTTCCGACGGACGGGCCCCCCCAATAATATGAGCCGGACCGTATCCGCGGGTAGCATCACATACATTGACCGTTGATGGAAGGTGGGAACATTTAAACAAATTTAAATTTCCTTTATTTATCTTGATATAAATTTTAAATCATATTTAAAATGAGGGATTTTTAATTATAAAAATATTTGTCTCATCATATTCATTTTATTGCATGCTTGCCGGATTCACGCAATTTATGTCTAAACATGCATACAATCATAATATCAAATATTATATAGGATGATCGATTCCATTTCTAATTGACCCGTGGTTGCCAATCACGGGTCTTAGTCCAATCCTAGGTAATATGCAGTATGCAATGCAATCCTATTACATGTGCTTCCAATTTACATTTCTTCAGTCTTTATTGTCTGCTGGGCCCACCGTCTTCAAATCTTGATCTCCCACTAAATCTAATGCATTTACAATAAATAACAATGACAAGTAGGGGATACATTTTTAGGGGTGGGAACGGGCTATAAACCAAGCCCACTTTTATTACATATGACATTCATATCGGGCCATAAACCAGGCCCATTAATAAAACCAACAACAATAAAAACAAAATGTAAATTCCTAACATACACCTACAAAATTGGTCATGGCAATCGATCATCCTTATCCAATAACATTTAATTCAAAATTAATTTATTGGATAACATGCAGTGGCAATTCAAATTTAAACAAGATAAAATCATATTTTATATATAAAATCTCATTTCACATATAAAATCATATTTTATCTCTATATCAAATAAAATCATATTTTATCTATAAAATCCAATTTTACAAATAAAATCATATTTTACTCAATATATCATAAGATCATATCTTATCATCAATTGTACCAAAATAATTGATTTCAAAATTCAATTTACGGATAAAATATTAAAATTTTCCAAAAATTCAAATTTATCCAAAATCAATTTTAAAATTTACGGACTCGAACAATTCGATCCGAAATCTCGTGAACCAATCAAAAACAATTTTTGATCGGACCAAAAATAAAATTTTAACATATTAAAACTAATTTTTAATAAAAATAATAATTTTTCCCGCAGGCCGCCCGGGACACTCCCGGGCCGGCCCGCACCCGGGGCGCGGGCCAGGGGCAGCCCGGCTGCCCCCTTAGGGCAGCAACAATTGCTGCCCTGGCGGCGCCTGGCGCCGCCCCTGGGCGGCGCCGTGCGCCGCCCAGGGCAGCGCTGTGCGCTGCCCAGCGCTGCGCAGGGCAGCGCTCGGCGCTGCCCTGGGCGGCGCCGTGCGCCGCCCTGGGCGGCGACGGTCGCCGTCCTGGGCGGCGCCATGCGCCCCCTTGGGCGGCGCCGTGCGCCGCCCGGGGCAGCAACAATTGCTGCCCCACCGGGCAGCGATCCAATCGCTGCCCGGGTTTTGCCCGGAAAAAAAAAAATTTTTTTTATTTAAAAATATTTATTTTGTTTTCCAAAAACCGAGATTCAAAAATTTTGTACAATCGATTAATTTAATCGTTTGATCTGAGCAACCTGGCTCTGATACCACTGTTGGATTACTGGCGTGTTCCCAGATCAATCACGATTGATACCCGGTGCAGCGGAAGTTTAAAAATTTTATCATGGAACAATTCCATAGTGTGGGCATCAACCGTTCAACGATTAAATTATTTGTGTGTGTAAAATTCAAATAACAATTAATTAAATTTTACCTCCAATCTCGAAGCGAGATTAATGGACACCACACAGATTTCTCTGCGCTTCTTGTATCTCCCAGGAACTGATGAACTCCTTCAATCAGGTCCACGAATGGGGTTTAAATCCCTCTGACAGATTGCACTAGAAAATCTGTCAGAAGTTTTCTGCGAAGAGATTAAACGAATCTGATTCGTTATTCCTGACTGCAATTAAAAATCACAGACCGGAAATTCTCTGACAGAGCAAGGAGGGGGCGGCCGAATTGTGAGAGAGAGAGGAGGCTAGGGTTTCGAATTCTGTCTCTCAAAATAATGACCTGTTGTGTCTAATTTCTGTACTGCGATAACTTATTTATAATGCAGGCCACTAACAGCTTATGACCCATTAGTCATAAGTTAAGGCCCGACAAGCAAAGCCCACACGTTCAGAAATTAATATAAAATTCATCGTGACTCCGATTGATGAACCGATTTCACCAATGTGCACAGAAACCATTTCTGCACATTTTAAAGTCAAAATAAATTTTCCTGAATCCGAATTCAGTGGTTTCCAAAAATGTCCATCCCTATGTCATTTTAGGAAATCCTACTCCCTTACTCTTATTTAAGAAGTCCAACTCCTTAGTTCATTAAATTTAACTCTTTAAATTTAACTATCTCAACGGGGATTAAAACTCCATTACACTGTGTGACCCTCAATGGTTCAGGGATACAGCTAGCCGTGGGCTCACAACTCCTTGTGACTCGGAACAACACTTTCCGACTTGCCCAACGAATCATGGTAAAGCGCCTAGCAACATCGCCCCATGATTCCCTAGGTATCACTGATAGTGCCTACAAGAACCAGTAGATTTTGGTTAGCGTACAGTACGGTCCCTTCATCCATATCCCGATCGAATCAACAACCATTGGTATATCGAGAGTCGCTCAAGATTCGATAACTATGCAATACATCTTGAAGATCAAATTAGTGACATCGCATGTGCTACTAAGAAACCATTTCTTAAATCACATCAAGTACTCTGGCCAGAGATTTGTCACACTAATATCTCCTCAGATCGCATAGGATATCCACACTCGCAAGTATGTGGTGAATCCTTGACAACAATGCATTGACTCCTATATGTGTCGTAACTGTACCCAATCTCGACACCTGATGACCCCCATAGAGTCGGTAAACGAGTCAAAGCACAGCACTAGCATATAGAGTCTCCATGATGTTTCAAGTCGTAAGGACTAATGGTGTACAACCAAAACCGCGGACTTTATCCACTCGATAAGTGATAACCACTTGGAATGTCCGGATAGGGTAGTTCGATTATTCATCCTATGAATATCCATTTGCATGCTTCGAACCTCTTCATGTTCCCTACCAATGAAACGTGGTACTCCGCATCGCAAATGCTAGTCTCAAACTCGAGCGATCCTTATCCTTATTATCGGACGGCTCAATCGACTAGGAACGGTTTTAGAATATAGTGACTATAAGATGTATTTCATGATAGACATCCCCATGTTCTACCACATCTTACATACACTATAGTATATTCAAGGTCTTTATCAAAACAACAATAGTATATCACAATATAACAATATGAAGTAATATAAAGTCATTGCCATTAATAAAAGTGTAAATAATATTAAACAAAAGATTGTTTATACAAAGAGTCATCAAAGCCCATAGCCACACAGTTGGCTCACTGGGCACCCACTCTTACACCTTCACGGCTTTCCAATGCATTTGACCGGGGTTGGCCTGATATCTGCTCGTGACACTCAGAGCAAAGGCTACATCCGGTCTGGTAGATATCATCTTATACATAATACTACCTATGGCTGACGCATATGATATGTGTGTCATTTCCTCTATCTCTTCGTCAGTCTTGGGATACATAGACTTGGATAGAGAAACTCCATGACACATAGGTAGATGTCCTCTCTTGGACTCATCCATAGAAAACCTTTTCAATATGGTGTCGATGTAGGTTGCTTCAGTGAGTCCTATCATTCTCTTAGATCTATCGCTATAGATCTGTATCTCTAGAACATAGGAGGCCTCACCCATATCCTTCATCGGGAATCTACCTGATAACCATATATTTGTTGACTGCAACATCCCTACGTCATTCCCAATGAGTAGGATGTCATCAACATAAAGCACTAAGAACGTCACCGCATCCTTAACTACTTTCTTGTACACGCACGGTTCCTCTGGGTTTTTGATGAAACCAAAGTCCTTTATTGTTTCATCAAATTTTTGGTTCCAACTTCTTGATGCTTGTTTGAGACCATAAATTGATCTCTGAAGCTTGCATACCTTATGCTCGCTTCCCATGGATGTGAATCCCTCGGGCTGCATCATATAGATTTCTTCCTTAATGTTTCCATTAAGAAATGCAGTCTTCACATCCATTTGCCATATCTCATAGTCATACCATGCTGCTATGACAATAAGGATTCTTATGGACTTGCACATTGCGACTGGTGAAAAGGTTTCATCATAGTCAACTCCTTGTCTTTGAGTATAACATTTTGCTACCAATCGTGCCTTGTAGGTTAGAACCTTGCCATCAGGCCCAAGTTTTTTCTTGTAGATCCATTTATACCCTATTCGAACAATTCCATCGGGAGGATCTACTAAAGACCAAACTTGGCTGTATGCATCGAGTCTATTTCCGACTGCATAGCATCAAGCCATAAATTCGAATCCGCATCAAAAATTGCTTCCTTGAAGTTTTTGGATCACATCCAATGTCGGGTTCACTTTGATCCCCTTCAAGAAGAAGACCATATCGAATAGGAGGACTAGAAGTCCTGTCGGATCTCCTAGGTATAGGCATGTCCACTGAAGGTTCTTGAGGTATGGGATCGTTATTTTGTATCTCGGGTTCTTCTCAAATTTCTTTGAGTTCCATCATCTTGCCTTTCTTATCTAATAAGAACTCCTTCTCCATGAAGGTGGCATTCCTCGAAACAAACACTTTTGTTTCATTAGGATGATAGAAATAATATCCGATTGAATTCTTTGGATATCCTACAAAATAAGATAAGGTGGATCGACTATCCAACTTATCTCCCACTGTCTGCTTCACGTAAGCAGGACATCCCCAAATCCTTAAGTACGAATACTTAGGAGCTTTGTCATTCCATAACTCGTATGGAGTTTTATCTACTAGTGTGGACATTGTTCTACAACAATACTTCCGTTTCAAGCGCATATCCCCAAAACGAAGGTGGGAGCTCAATGAAACTCATCATAGATCGAACCATGCCCAACAAAGTTCGATTGCGACGCTCCGAGACACCATTTAATCTGCTCTTCTTGTAAATCCCGGGAACCGATGACTATCACGATCAACCTCCGGAATTAAGTCCACGAATAGAAAACTAAAACTCTCTGATTGATTGCACTAGAAATCAATCAGATGTTTATCGAAGAGAATAAACAGATTTGATCTGTCAATTCAAAATGTAATTTTTCACAAAAATTACAGACTGAATTATCTCAAAAAGGAGCAGAGGATTTTCGATAATTCCTCTTGAAAATATATGTGTGTACTTCGAAAATTGCAAGACTGAAAGCTTATGATTTTCGAACACTACACATGTATTTATAGATAATTTCTAGAATAGATTAAGTTATAATTGCATTAGGACTCTAACTCCTTAGGGCCCACAATCCATAACTTAAGCCCAACAAGCCAAGCTTGTTATTATAGAAATTAATATAAAATTCATCGTGACTCCGATTGATAAACTGATTTTACCAATGTGCACAGAAACCATTTCTGCATCTTTTAAAGTCAAGATAATTTTTCTGAATCCATATTCAGTGATTTCCAAAAATGCCCATCCCTAGGTCATTTTAGGAAATTTCACTCCCTTTTACTTAAGAAGTCCAACTTCTCTTTCATTAAATTTAACTCTTTAAATTTAACTATCTCAACGGGGTTTAGTAATCCATTACTTGTGTGACCCTCAATGGTTCAGGGATACAGCTAGCCGTGGGCTCACAACTCCTTGTGACTCAAAACAACAATTTCCGACTTACCCATCGAATCATGGTAAGAGCGTCTAGCAACATCGCCCCATGATTCCCTAGGTATCACTGATAGTGCCGGCAAGAACCAGTAGATTTTGGTTAGCATACAGTACGGTCCCTTCATCCATATATCCCGATCGAATCAACAACCATTGGTGCATCGAGAGTCGTTCGAGATTCGATAACTATGCAATGCATCTTGAAGATCAAATAGTGACATCGCATGTGCTACTAGAAAACCGAGTAACCTAAAACACATCATGTACTCTGGCCAGAGATTCGTCACACTGATATCTCTTCAGATCGCATAGGATATCCACACTCGCAAGTATGTGGTGAATCCTTGACAACAAAGCATCGACTCCTATATGTGTCGTAACTGTACCCAATCTCGATGCCTGATGACCCCAATAGAGTCGGTAAACGAGTCAAAGTACAGCACTAGCATATAAAGTCTCAATGATGTTTCAAGTAGTAAGGACTAATGGTGTACAACCAAAAACGCGGACTTTATCCCCTCGATAAGTGATAACCACTTGGAAAATCCGGATAGGGTAGTTCGATCATTCATCATATGAATATCCATTTGCATGCTTTGAACATCTCCATGTCCATTACCAATGAAACGTTGTACTTGGCATCACAAATGCTAGTCTCAATCTCGAGCGATCCTTATCCTTATTAGCGGACGGCTCAATTGACTAGGAACTGTTTAGAATATACAGTGACTATAAGATGTGTTTCATAATAGTGATCTCTCTTTATTCACTATCTCATCTTACTTACAATATAGTATATTCAAGGTCTTTATCAAAACAACAATAGAATATCAAAATATAACAATATGAAGAAAGATAAAGAAAATGCCATTAATTAATGTAAATTATATTAAACAAAGATTGTTTATACATAGAGTCATAAAAACTCTTAACCACAAGTTGGCTAACCGGGCACCCACTCTTTCACTCCAAAGGGTATCAAACATGCCAAAAACATGAAAATATTCAACGGGTTCCTGCATATGAAATGTGTGTCATCGTGAATCCATTACCATTTCGGGGATGGGCTATGGACTTAACTGGTAAAATCTATCCATCTTCATCCTAAGGCCATAGTTTCATTATTGTGGCCACTGATTTATTTACCAAATGGGTAGAGGAAATACCATTGAAAAAGTGGAGCAAAAAGATGTGATTGATTTCATTAAGTAACACATCATACATCAATTTTGCATCCCAATGTCTATCATTACCGATCAAGGAATTATGTTTGTGGGATCTGAGGTGAAAGATTTTGCGGCAGATTATGGCATCAAATTACATTGTTCCTCGCCATATTATCCACAAGACAATGGACAAGAAGAGGCTTATAACAAGGTATTGATCAAAATTTTACAGAAAATAATGGAGGATAATCCAAGGGACTGGCCTAGATTATTGTTTGAGGCACTATGGGTGTATAGAACCTCGAAAAGAAGTGGAACTGGGTTGAGCGCATTGGCTTCTGGACACAAAGCTATGTTACCCATGGAAATTATGGTCTCATCTATACGAGTAGCCATGCAAAACCACTTGATCCCAGAACTGTACAATGACTCTATGATTACAGAGCTAGAGTATCTGGATGATATGAGAATGCAAGCCCTTTACAGTCTTACGATCCAGAAGGAGAAGGTGGCTCGAAGTTACAACAAGAGAGTGAGAAGAAAATCATTCCTTGAAGGGGATCTTGTTTGGAAGGCTATTGTAGTGACCCGCACCATGATCACCTACTAATCAGAAACTTAGACATGAAATTAAACAATAATCAATTATAATCAAAGATAAACTGCGGAAACTAAAATAAATAAAATACCAGCATGGTAAAACCTAGTGGTTGACCCTGCAATCCTGCCTTGGTAACCCCAATCTCCAGATCTCTAGGAAAACTACCTGCAACTGTCCCTTCGAATCGGGTGTCTAGACAAATAGAAAAAAACTGGACGTGAGTATAAAATTCTCACTACACTAGTACGGGTAAACATACGCATATGATCCATGCAATGTAATGACCAGGAAATAATATTTGGGTAGACAGATCAGAATCTTCTCAGACTGGTGCCTAGGACACGAGTTTTAGCCTCAGGGAATCAAACCACTGGACCCAACCACTCACTCATAACTTGACGTGGACCTAGGATGTCCCCCGAAAATACTAGAGACAGAATGATCCGTCGGTCGAGTGACTTGCAGTGCCCCAAAATGTCCTAACAAGGGCTGAGCACCCTATAACACAAGCTTATCTCGAAGGATATCCAAGCTCAATATGAAATGCACATGCAACATAATATCTCACAGCAGTAAAACATGGATCATGCATCCATAATAACCATGTCACATAAATGCAACACATAAGCATGCATACCCGCTGACAATCTTAGTCAGTACTTACGTACCTTTCTAAGGCAGTTCCTAGAAAGCATACATCTAGGTTCCAAGCTTACCATGCAACACTAAAATTCATAATAACCATGCATCACCTAACATGCTCTAAAAGCCTTAAATAAACTATAGCATACTTCCTATCTTCTATAAGGAGCTAGAGCTATACATTCGTCCGTCGTCAGCCCGCTGATGTCGAATACCCTAGAACTTGGGCACAACCTTGCTACGACCCTTGGACACCTTGCCAAAGATCCAATGCTTGGCCACTACTATGGACATTGTCCGTTATATAAAAATATACTAGAACCTACTCCAACTCTTTATAAAAGAGTCCCAAAGCACTAAAATTGAGCCATCATGGGAGAGGAGAGGTTTCTGAGCGAATTGAAAGTGAGGATTTTTGCCCCTATTTATAGACGGAGTTCAGATCGTCTGATCCCCAGTTCGGACGGTCTGATCCTTGCATGATATCCACGTTGCATACATGCGAGTTCGGACGCTCCGATCCCACCTCGGATCATCCGATCTCTTTCTCCCGATACACTTAATTAATATCCTTTGACACTTGTACGGGTTACTCTTCGGATTCTCCGATCCTACTTCGGAATGTCCGATATGGTCTTGTGATGTCAGCCATGACATCATCCCCTTCATGAGATTGGGACACCTGTCCTTATGGAGTTCGGACCGTCCGATCTATTGATCGGATCATCCTATCTCACCCTCCTTCCAAACTCAAACCATGCTTCCGAACTCTCTTCTGGTTAAGATTGTCCGATCTAGGGTCCGGATCATCCGATCCACCCGCAAATTTGGTCCCTTTCCGGACTATTTTGGACGTCTGGATCTGATTCCTTGGTCCGTTTAATCATATAAAATTCCCTTAATCATGATTTATTAAATCTAAACATGATTATCAAATTAATCTTGTAAAATGGAATCATGCTACTACATTCTCCCCCACTTAAGAGATTTCGTCCTCGAAATCAGGTCTTAAGTAACATAATAAATTTTTAATTAAGAATTTACAGATTCTTATTATCTCAAAAAATTTTACAATATACTTCACTGAATTCAAGGATCAAATCATCTCAGGATACTCTGAACTCATCCAACTTTCTATTTCTCAAGTGATTTTCTCAATGTCTTAACACTTCCACTGAATCACAAACAAAAGGAATAATATTATTCCTCAATACTTTTCTCATGATTCTGGAAATATAAGGATCTCACCACATGTGTCAAATTTGTATCAAGCTGTACCTTAAGATGGTTTCAAGATGCAAAACTCATCTGCCACAAATCATCACAACAATGATACATAAAACACATCATGGATACTAAACCAGTATAGCATCAAGACTAATTTGTAATTATATCTCATTTATTGTCCAACATCCCAAATGGATCAATAAATCTTGTACATATGTTTCTTGTAGATCAACAATATCAACATCCTGTTGCTCCAACTCTGGTCCTTCTACTTGTCGTTTCCTCTAAAATTTAAAATAGCAGTGGAATACGACATGTCTCATATACAACTTTTCAAACGGTGTCATATCATTACTACTGTAATAACCGTTTGTTGTACGCGAGTTAAATCAAAGAAAATGATATTACTAAGCTGGATCAAAATTCATAGTGCAAGATCATAATATATTCTCAAAATATAGGTATTACTCTTTGACTGGTCACCAGTCTCCGAATAATAGATTGTACTCACGTTCAGAATAGTCCTAAAGACATGTTGAACACTCTCCCAGAATCTGGAAACACATCTGCAATCTCTATAACAGAAAATTCTTATTGGTATGCCATGAAAATTCGCAATCTACTGAATGTGCAATTAATCACTATAGTCAAAAGTGAAATCTCGGTTATATGGAAATAAATGTTCTGCCTTGGTGAGTCGATCCACCACAACCTAGGTAGCATCACAATTCCTCGAGGATACCAGCAAATGAGTCACAAAGTCCATTGTGATAACTCTCATTTCCACTCAGTACTCAGTAAACTGTGAAGCAATTCTCAAGGTCGTCGATGTTCTTCCTTAATCTGTTGACACACCAAATACTAGGAAACATAATGATACCCAATGCGCTTCATACCTTTCCACCATAACCGAGTACACAAGTCCTTGTACATCAAAAGGATTCTACTACTAATAGCGAAAATGACTAATACTTCGTCATATCACTAACACACGTGACAACGTCGTTGTCCATAATTATTGATTTCCTGAACCCTTCAAGTTCTCACTGATTCCTGACTCACTTAACTAGATGAACAAACTAGTTCATCACAAATTTCGCGAAGTTCTCATCTCAATGTAATCTAGTTAACTCTTGGACTGAATCTGTCAAAACAGCTATATCAATGGCCTAGCACATCAAAAGACATCCCAAAAAATTAGTGACAACAATCCCGCCAGACCCAAAAAATATGGATCTCAGCCGTTGTCCTTTTCCCATGTCTAAACACTTGATGTTATCCTTCTAGTACCCAATGAAATCTAAACACTTGCTAGATCAAAATCTGACAATGAAATTCCTAGAATATTGTCGAAACATACCTGAGTATCTGAATATCTGAGTAATGTACTCATCCTATCAGTTTTCCTCAAAGAATAACAACTGTTTAGTTCAGTTTCTAACCACCAAGAAATGAACCATTTAAATCGTCCTTTCTACAAACAAAATTCACCTCCCCCATTACTGTGTTCCAACATCCGTATCTGCCATAGATAAATTAGGAGTACAACTTCTTATCAATTCTTCTTATGCAGAATGAAACCCAAAAGCTGAACTAGCACATTTCTGGAAATTCCTCAAACACTGAGAAATTCTGAATGTATCTCACATACCATGTTCTTAAGCATACGAGCTTACAGATATTTCCCAAATATTTTCTAGTCAACAACAACTCAAATCATCACTGATTTAGTCTAAACGACCCCATCAATCATTCTTTATTCACTGTAGCTCACATGACTTAGCCCAAAAGAATCAATCAATATAATTACCACTTACTAATTTCTCAATTACTATAACTTTACACTGATGATCAACCACTATGATCTCTTTGATTATGTTTAATGAGAAATAATTTGAAATCAAAACACTTGGAATCACATAATTCCCATTCTAAATTTACTACTTTATTTTTGACGGTGTCAGACAATAACCAAGAGTAGTCACTGACACTAATCATGTACCAATCAAAAAGACATTAAAATTACACGGTAATCCTTAGACTAATACCAATTCAATGATCATCCTTTATCTTTGGACAATCTTCGTTATCATGGAAATCCCATTCCATATCTCTGACAGATTCAAACGATAGCTAAGGGTAGTTACTGACACCAATCTCGTACCAGTCCAGACCTACTACCACTTCCTATGTCTACACAAGATGGACACTAAGACAAACTAATCCCAAATAATATTTTTCCAATCCAATATCTGGTATCTTCCTTGTCCCAAGGAATGTCACACTGCATCTCTGACGAAGTCAGATGATACTCCGAATAATCACTGGTAAAATTCCTTCCACCTACTAGATCTATCCGTCTAGGGATATCACAATATCGAAAACAAAATCTATCTGCTCAAAACGACCACTCGTCAAGCAAAATCCCTTCCAATACTACTCCTGACTGCAGAAATCCAAAATATGTATCTCAGATGAAGTCAGACGATAAATAATTTCATGGGATACTAAATCTCAATATCAACTAAATTTTCACGAGAGAATCCAAATATCGAATATCTATACCCCTACTTTGACTTGTTGCAGAACACCAGACTGAGGTAGTCTCCCCCTGAATAACCATCTGAAGCAAGAAAAGCTCCCAGACACCCTCTGAAGAACGAAAGGCTCCTAGAGTAATACAATCATGTGGTCGTACTTCCTCTCCATCTAGTCATATATCCACACAGTCCACAGCACTTGGTATAACTCATCACTGTGCCCCTGATGAAAACACATCATCCATGGCAAACATTATGTCTCGATAGAATATTCTAGGAAATACATCTAGAACTATTCAACTTAAAACATGTATAATTCAATCCTAATTATACACATGTTTAAACAAATGTTTGATCATTTATTCAATATAATCAAGATAATTACAATTACAATACTTGACCCACTAACTCAAGTTCTATACAATCTTTATTACAATCTCATGTAATAAACAACTTATTCAAAATATTACACTGAAAGATGTACAATACAACAATAACTAGTACATCAAATAACTAGAATCAAAATAGAATGATCAAATGCTTACAACTGAATTACTGTTTACAAAAAATCTTAATACACTATTTAAAACTCAATACAACTGAAATCTTACAATCTGACTATATGCGAAAAATTTTCATTCTGTCTTCTGATATTGAACATGAGGTTTTCCGTCTTCCACACAGGAAAGCATCAATACAAGCATGTCATTAGACTTCCTCCTTGCATGATCTAAAAGATCTTATCCTGCTAGAGATGCCCAAAGCTTCATGAGGCATTCTCTTGGCAGGATCTTCTAACAATCTCTCCAACTAATAGTGGAGAGTCTTCAGGGGTGGCTTCCTTGGTCAAAACTGAATGGATGACTACATGTCACACATTCCATTCAACCCTAAGAAGTGCTTGGAGTTCAAAATTGGATCTTCTCTTCCAGCTCCATCATACTGGAATCCACATAATATGAAACTATGATGCCAATCTTGGCTATGACGATCTTGGAAAAGCCTAGGTATCCTGCCATTCCAATTCCTGCTACTTCTATTGTCATTGAATCCAACTCGTAACCTACAAGGGTAACCCAAATATCAACACTATGTCCCAATGAATCTTATTGCATGCTCTGATATCATAAGTGTAGTGACCCGCACCGTGATCACCTACTAATCATAAACTTAGACATGCAATTAAACAATAATCAATTTTAATCAGAGATAAACTGCGGAAACTAAAATACCATCATGGTGAAACCTAGTGGTTGACCCTGCAATCCTGACTTGGTCACCACCCAATCTCCAGATCTCTAGGAAAACTACCTGCAACTGCCCCGTCGAATGGGGTGTCCAGACAAACAGAAAACAACTGGATGTGAGCATAAAACGCTCAGTACGCTAGTACGGGTAAACATAAGCATATTATGCATGCAATGTAATGATCGAGAAATAATATCTGGGTAGACAGATCATAATCTGCTCAGACTAACGCCTAGGACATTAGTTGTAGCCTCAGGGAATCAAACCACTGGACCCAACCACTCACTCATAACCGGACGTGGACCTAGGATGTCCCCCGAAAACACTAGAGACAGAACTATCTGTTGGTCGAGTGACTCTCAGTGCCCCAAAATGTCCTAACAAGGGCTGAGAACCCTATAAAATAGGCTTATCTCGAAGGATATCCAAGCTCAATATGAAATGCACATGCAACATAATATTTGAAAGTAGTAAAACATGGATCATGCATCCATAATAACCATGGCACATAAATGCAACACATAAGCATGCATACCCGCTGACAATCTCAGTCAGTACTTACGTATCTTTCTAAGGCAGTTTCTAGAAAGCATCTATCTAGGTTCCAAGCTTACCATGCAATACTACAATTCATAATAATCATTTGTAATGCCCCGTTTTTATCTTAAATGATTTTATTTGAGTTAATCAGAGATTACGGAGTTCACGAGCCGACTTGATTTTGATCAGGGTCTATTTTGAAAATTTTGGAAATTTCAGGGACTAAAACGCAAATTTTGAATTTAATATATTATCTACACTTATAATTCATATGACTAAGTCTCTTATCATTCCTCTCCTTTCCTTCCATCGGCTAGACTCCATTGAAGCTGCCTCTTTGGGTTTTCAAGCTTCCAGATTTCCTCCCGAGCTCGATCCGGCCGTTGGAAATTAATTCTGAAGGCAGATTAGCGATCACTACAGCGAGGGCTCCGTTATACCGTAAGTTTTTCTACAATCAGATACATTCTAGTTTTTGGATGTTGTTAGAATCTTTCGAGATTCGAATATGTTGTTCTTGGCAGAGTTCTGATCGTTTATTGCCTGTCAGTTTTGAAATAGAGCGACGTTCGGAATTGTTATGATTTTTGGAAGCTATTTTCGAAAGTTTGAGTTTTGAGATTGGTTGGGTTTGAGCTTTTGTTGTTGTATTAGCATTGATTCGTATTGATATCGATATTGAACTGCTGTCTGCGTTTCCGGTTTGATCATTTATAGCCGTTATGCTGCCGGTTTGAGTTTTGAGGATTTTGAACCGTGTTTGAGTCGTAGAACTTTGGGCATTGGGTTTGTTCGTTGCTGTTGATCATCTTTTGTCTCCGTACAGATTCGTTTGGAGTTGTCGAGACAGGGAAGCAGCAGTCGATCGTCTAGATTTTGACGAGGAATTGATAAAGAGATTACCTTGAGCCGATATTATTGTTAGGTTGTATAGTTTTTGATATAACCTTTTTATTGTAGCTTATCCAGAGTTGGAACTACTTGCATTGAAAGGTAAAAGCAGTCATCGTAGCGGGATAGCATACTCGGGACAGTTGGTTCTCGAGTATCCCTTAAAATCTCATATTGCATAAATACTTGTTATAGCATGTGAAACTCGTATTTTGTTGATTAATTAAGTTTGGATATATAGCTTATGTGTTATGTTTTGTTATGCATTCATCTTGAGCCAACTTTGGTTTCAGCGGGCAGAACAACCCTTTTTGTTTAGACGTTTTGGGGGCTATGTTGCGAGTGGCCTGGGTTGTAGAAGTTCACCTAGTGTCAGCATACTCCTCATAATCGCACCGAAGTCTAGGGGATTGGGATACGTGACACCACCTTGATTGGGAGAGTCGGTGAGTCGTTACGTGGTCTCATCCTCGGGACCCCTAAAAGCACAGCAGCAATCCCTTTTTTATCAGAATCGATATCCAGATTTAAAGACATGCATTTCATTACGATGATATTGGTTACGTTGTTACCTTGAAAGCATGTTTGTTGTTGTATTAATTATTTTGTTGCTTTTACTAGGATTATCATTCTCACCGGTTTATCCAGCTGTTGCTTTGTTTTGTATGTGTACTTGGCAACAGGTGGGGCAGGATCGAGTCAGCAAAGACCCGGTTAACAGCAGGAGGGAGAGTTATTAGTGGGACTCGGTTTAGGAGTCGAATCAACATGTTTATCTAGTTTAAAATTGAAGCATGTTAGAACTCGAACTTGTTATGTTTGTTATTCGAATTTGTTGTATTCAGATTGTAATCTAGAATCGAAGCATGTGGTGTTGTATCGATTTAGATTCTTGTTTCTCTTAGGCTTGATGAAAGCATGTTTGATTTTGTGTATTCTCTATACCCTGTGTTAATGGTTGTATTCGAATGCACGTCGAAATCAAGCGCGGAATCTTTGTTTTTCAGCCTGGGCATTTCTGCCCATGTTTGCCGCGCGCGTGCATGGCTTCTTGGAGGGCTCGGGTTTGTTGGACCGCACGCGCGTGAGCATGGCTCCTCGCGCAGGCGCGAGCCTATGTTTGGGATCGGGTTAAGCAGTCTGCGCACGCGCGAGCATGGCTCCTCACGCGGGCGCGATGCGTTCTTTAAAAAAAATAAAAAAAAATTTATTGCTTTTAAGCATGGGTTCTGGGTTGATTAATTGTTGTTTAATCCGAGATTAGTTGTTTAGAACCGAGGTCTCACATTAAGTGGTATCAGAGAGTTAATATTCTTGGTTGAACTAGAGTGAGCGGGGTAGTTCGAGTCCGCATGTACTGGCTCCTCGCATGTGTTTGAATTATTTAAATTATTTATTCAATTCCATGCGAGCATGCTTTATTATTTGAGAATTAATTGAATTACATGATTTTGTGATTTAATTTATAAAGCATGAACTATTTGAGATATAACTTCTTCTGTTATCGACGGGTATCCGGTTTTCCAAGAAGTTGTAAGGGCACCGAATTATAGCGATTGAGATATCTTGTGTCCTAACCTGTGATTATCAGATGGGTCCTCGTTGAGTGATTAACAGAAACACACCGCCAGCTATTCCTACGACTTAACAAGCTAGCACTGAATTTGATCAGTTGGATGCTACAGCTACTCCTATGGAAACCTTGCTGAAGAGGTTTCAGTCGTTTAATCCGCCGTTGTTGATGGGTACTGAGAACTCAATCGACTATGAGAGTTGGTTGGATGATATTGATCAGTTGTTCGATTCCATTGATTATACTGATGACCGCCGAACTAGGTTAGTCATTCATCAGCTTCGTGGTGTGGCCAAGAAATGGTGGATCACGACCAAGAGATCCTTGGATAACAGAGGTACAGTTGTCGATTGGTCTCTTTTCAAAACTGAGTTTTATAAGCGGTTTTTCCCTGTTTTGTACCGAAAGGAAAAGGGAGCAGAGTTTGCCAATCTGAGGCAAGGGAATCTGAACATTGAAGAGTACGTAGCCATGTTTGATAGTCTGTTGCGTTTTGCACCGCACATTGCCGACAGTGAAGAAGCCAAAGCCGATCAGTTCATCAACGGCTTGAATCCCGACATCTTCACATTGGTGAACACTGCTAGGCCAGATAACTTTGCGGATGCCATGAATCATGCAAAGGGAGCTGAAGCAGGCTTGTGGAGACAGAAAGGTAATCAGATGGTGTCTCAGCAGCAGAGGCAGTCTCAGAACCAACCATCTCAACATCAGAACCAGCCACCTCAGTATCAGAACTAACAGCAGAGGTATGAAGGTGTATGATAGGAGTCATTTTTATGTGTTTTTATTGCTTGTTTTGTGTTTGTTTTGCATTCGTTTCGTTTACATATTGTCCGTTCTTTTCCATTCTTGTTCTTTATATTTTTTTATTATGTTCGTATTCACTCCTCTGGTTTATCTATTTTTATGGCAGGAAATCACCAAGAAATGCCGATACTTGGTGGGAAGGTGATGCACAGTAGAGGCCATGCAGATAGAACAAGAAGAAAGGCAAAATTCTGGAAAAGAAGAAGGGCGCGCGGGCGGCCAATATCTACCGCGCGGGCGCATACATGGTTGAGAAAAACAGTAGGTTGGAACTTTAGGAGGTGCCCGAGCGGTCATATTCTACCACGCGGGCGCGGTCACGTATTTTTGAGACAGTAGTGCAAGGAGTTTCGAGGCGCCCGAGCGGCCAATTTCTACCGCTCAGGCGCGGCGCGCAGTTTTTTTTTTTATTATTTTGAGAGTTTATTTCGGAGAGGATTCTGGGGAACTATAAATACAATTATTTCTTTAGTTTTTGAGGGTTACACGGGACGCATATCAAAAGACGACCGGCTGCTGAACGCTTGAGATTTCTCTTCTCCGTTGGGAGTTTTTTCTTTTCTTCTTCTTCTGAATTTTTATGTTGAACATCTTGGAGATTGAATTTTTGTAATGAATTCTAGTAGCTAAACTATTATTTTGTTGGAATCGAGGGGATCCTAATCCCGAAACACTGTAGTGTGATTGAATCACCGGACGTATTGGGAATTGATTTATGTTTATAATTGATTTTATCATGTTTTTCTTTCTATGTTGATGATTAGCTACCCTTAACATAGATTCGTAAATTATGAATTGTTTTCGAGAGATAGCTTTATAATTAGGACGAATGATATAATCCATGGACTTAAAATATGCATAGAGATATGGTATTTAGTACATGTTGATAGTCATAGACCATCAGGTTGAAAGTTGTAGAATTCATAGAACGCAAAGCAATCAGTCGTGATAAATAATTAGAGAGATTTAATTACTTCACTGATTTGATTAGTTTGACATAACCTCGAGAGAGAGTGTCAATGTTATAGGAACTTCTGTTAAATTTATAAGAATAAATTAAGTTCCAATCGTCCAGTTCAATTAGGGAAAAGGTGAACCGAAATTCCAATAAAATCATTTTGAATTGTTATTCTTCACTCTGAGATTTGTTGGCTTGGTTGTGAAATTTAATTTTATTTATATTGAGTTTTAATTTTAGATGTTAGTTAATTCACAAATCACTTTTTCGATACTTTGTGTAGTTAAAAATTGAAAAGACAAATTATTTTCGTTAGTCCCTGAGGACGATACTCGTACTCAGTATATTATATTATAACTTGAATCGTGCACTTGCGATTTATTCGAGCTTAATTGATAGATATATTTACGTTGATTTTTCGTGGTAGTATTTGCTCGATCAAGTTTTTGGCGCCGTTGCCGGGGACTAAATAGATTTTAATTTGTTTGATTTGATTTTTCTCTATTACAATTTTAATCATTCTTTTCCATCTGTGGACTGCAGGATTCTCTTGCAGTACATGCAACACTCACCTGAAGGACTATTGCCTTTTGATCCAGAAATCGACAGAACCTTTCACAGAAGAAGAAGGCAACAGCAACAAGAAATGGAAGGAGAACACGAACAAGAACCACCAGTTTACAGATCCATGATGGATCTTGCCTTACCAAACATTGAAGGTGCTCGACCAAGCATTATCCGGCCAACTGTAGCAGCGAATCACTTTGAGATAAAGCCGGCGATTCTTCAATTGGTTCAGAACACGCTTCAATTTGGTGGAAGTGTCATTGATGAACCATATGTGCATCTCACAAATTTTTTAGAAATTTGTGATACATTCAAGATACAGGGAGTTTCAGATGACGCTATTCGTTTGCGTTTATTCCCTTTTTCACTACGAGACAAGGCGAAAGCATGGCTAACGAATTTACCTGCAGGTTCCATCATAACTTGGGATGATCTGGCTAAAGCTTTCCTCACCAAATACTTCCCACCATCGAAGTCAATGAAGCTGAGAGCGGACATCACAACTTTTTCCCAAGGTGAACAGGAAACATTTTATGAAGCATGGGAACGCTACAAGGATCTACTGAGGAGATGTCCACACCACCAATTACCAGACGGTCTTGTGGTACAAACTTTTTACTATGGACTTTCTCATTCAAATCGTACCATGTTAGATGCAGTTGCAAGTGGGAATCTACTGCGAAAGATGTCGGAGGATGGTTATGAATTAATCGAGGAAATGGCAACCAGTGGCTATCATCCTCAATCTGAAAGGAGTGGGGCCCAAAAATCAACTGGAATTCATCAAGTTGAAGCATTCACATCTGTGGCTGCTCAACTTGAAGTCATGAACAAAAGGATCGAGGAACTGAGTGTAGGACATTCGGTAATGCGAGTGCAAGAAGTATGGTGTGAAAAATGCGGTGCAGAGCATTTCACGAAAGACTGTCAAACATTCTCTCAACCAGAGGGAGTTATGGCAAGCCACATGGGAAATCAGAATCGCCCCAGGAATGACCCATTTTCGAATTCATACAATCCAGGGTGGAGACAACATCCGAATTTTTCATGGGGTGGACAGAATAATAAGCCGTATGGAAATCAGAATTACAGCAGGCATCCTCAAGAGGAGAAATCAAGCTTGGAGCAGATGATGCAGAAATTTATATCATCTACTGAAACCCGTATGCAGAATCAAGATGCATCGATCAAAAATCTGGAGAATCAAATAGGTCAATTGGCCAAATCAATTTCCAGCAGAGATCAGGGTACTTTGCCGAGCGACACTGAGAAGAATCCGAAGGAACAGGTGAAAGCAATTGAATTAAGGAGTGGAAAGACGGTCGAGCCTGAACAAAAAAGCGAGAAAGAGCCCGAAACGGGTAAATCAAAAAAAACTTCAGGTAAGTCATCTATCTCAACACCCCCACCCACTTCACAATAAAAAATTGTTGTGCCACCACCTTTTCCTGCAGCTCTTAAGAAGGCCAAGCTAGACTCTCAGTTTCGTAAATTTTTAGAAGTGTTCAAGAAATTGAACATCAATATACCCTTCGCCAATGCACTGATGCAAATGCCAAGCTATGCAAAATTCTTGAAGGAAATCCTCTCTAACAAGAGGAAATTGGAGGAGCATGCAATGATAAGTCTGACAGAAAATTACTCGGCACTGGTGCAGAACAAAATCCCACAAAAGAAAAAGGATCCAGGGAGTTTCTCTATCCCTTGTGTAATTAATGATATTCAGTTTCATAAGGCTTTGTGTGATTTGGGTGCAAGTATAAATTTAATGACTTACTCTGTTTTTAGGAAACTGAGCTTGGGAGAACCAAAGTCCACCAGAATGTCTTTACAACTGGCGGACAGGTCCATCAAATATCCACGGGGGATTATCGAGGACGTGCTTGTGAAAGTGGACAAATTCATCTTTCCCGTGGACTTCTAGGTGTTAGATATGGAAGAAGATCTGGACATGACACTCATCTTGGGAAGACCTTTCCTGGCAACAGGAAAAGCACTTATAGATGTCCAGAAGGGAGAGCTGTTGTTGAGAGTGGGAGAGGAGAAAATTTCTTTTGACGTTTTTAATGCTTTGAAATTTTCTCAGAATAATGAAGAATGTTTTCAGTTAGATGTAGTAGACTCACTCTTATTTGATTATGTGCAGGATAATTTTCAGGAACCGTTAGAGGCTGCACTTGTATCTGAACAGTTGGGCGACCTCAGTGACGGATTAGAAGAGATGACCGCATACTTGAATGACAACCAGTCATGGAGAAGAGGTGGAAAGCTTAGACTTGAAGACCTTGGTGACCGGAAGGATTTAGTTCTTCAGAAACCAAGCATTGAGGAACCACCTACTGTGGAATTGAAACCATTACCCATTCATCTTAAATACATGTTTTTAGGTGAGAACGATAAGTTACCTGTCATAATATCTTCTTCTTTGACATGTGAGATGGAGGAAAAACTAATGGAGGTGCTTAAGAAACACAAGAGTGTGTTTGCTTGGAAAGTGGCGGATATCAAAGGAATCAATCCATCCATATGCATGCACAAGATTTTAATGGAAGAGAGCATCAACCCATTAGTCCAACCACAGAGGAGACTAAACCCAAAGATGCAGGTAGTTGTGAAAGCTGAAACGATCAAACTGTTGGACGCAGGTATCATTTATCCTATTTCTGATAGTCCGTGGGTGAGTCCAGTGCAGTGTGTACCAAAGAAAGGGGGGATAACTGTCATAAAGAATGAGAATAATGAATTAATACCTACTAGGACAGTTACGGGTTGGCGTGTGTGCATAGATTATAGAAAATTAAATGACGCAACCCGTAAGGATCATTTTCCCCTCCCGTTCATTGATCAAATGCTAGAAAGATTGGCTGGGTATGAATTTTACTGTTTTTTAGATTGGTACTCAGGATACAATCAAATAGCGATTGCACCTAAAGACCAGGATAAAACGACTTTTACCTGCCCATATGGTACGTTTGCCTACAGACGTATGCCTTTCGGATTATGTAATGCTACTGCTACTTTTCAGAGATGTATGACTGCTATTTTTCATGATATGGTCGAAAATTTTCTAGAAATTTTCATGGATGATTTTTCTACTTTCGGTAAATCTTTTGATGCATGTCTGCATAACTTAAATTCTGTGTTGATGAGATGCGAGGAGACCAATTTAGTGCTTAACTGGGAGAAGTGTCATTTCATGGTGACAGAAGGTATAGTGTTGGGTCACAGAATTTTTGAACAGGGGATCGAGGTGGACAAGGCTAAGGTG
Source organism: Henckelia pumila (assembly GCF_033568475.1). NCBI lineage: Eukaryota > Viridiplantae > Streptophyta > Magnoliopsida > Lamiales > Gesneriaceae > Henckelia > Henckelia pumila. Next base: position 220,144,221 of record NC_133123.1, on the reverse strand, counting down.
CACGTTATTCAAAATCTGCCTCCACCTACGACAGTAAAGGGAGTTAGAAGTTTCCTCGGACATGCTGGTTTTTATCGGCGATTTATTAAAGACTTTTCAAAAATTGCCAAACCTCTGTCCTCTTTGCTCATGAAAGATGCCCCTTTTGATTTTGATTCGAATTGTTTGCAGGCCTTTGAGGTGTTTAGTGAAAGACTGGTGACTGCGCCAGTATTGACATCGCTGAACTGGGAGCTTCCATTTGAAGTAATGTGCGATGCTAGTTATTTTGCTGTTGGTGCGGTACTTGGCCAACGAATAGACAAGGTATTCCGAACCATCTACTACGCTAGTAAGACTCTTAATGAAGCTCAGCTCAATTATGCCACCACTGAAAAAGAGTTGCTAGCTGTAGTATTTGCACTAGACAAATTTCATTCATACCTTGTGCTTTCAAAAATCACAGTCTACACAGATCACTCTGCTATTAAACACCTGTTGGCAAAGAAGGATGCGAAACCTAGACTGATTAGGTGGATCCTGCTTTTGCAAGAATTTGATTTAGAGATCAGGGATAAGAAAGGTGTTGAAAATGTAGTAGCTGATCATCTGTCTAGATTAGAATGCATTACTGATGATGCACAAAATGAAGTAAAGGATATAGATGATTGGTTCCCTGATGAAAAACTTTTCGCCATAGAGAGTTCACCATGGTATGCACATTTTGCTAATTTTCTGGTCACAAGCACACTCCCACATAATCTATCTTTCCATCAGAAGAAAAAAATTTTATCGGATGTCAAGCACTATTTTTGGGAGGAACCATTTTTGTTTAAAATATGTGCTGACTCAATGATTCGGAGATGTGTGGCGGAAGGAGAAATGCAAAGCATCCACAGTCATTGTCATGATCGTGAGGTAGGTGGCCATACTGGGCCAATCAAAACTGCAGCGAAGGTACTTGAATGTGGGTTCTATTGGCCCAACCTTTTTAAGGATGCGCGCCTGTATGTTTTAGCTTGTGATAGATGTCAGTGGACAGGTAATATCTCTAACCGAAATGAAATGCCTATGAATAATATCATTGAGTGTGAGATATTCGATGTTTGGGGAATCGACTTTATGGGACCATTTCCACCTTCTTTGACGAAAAAATACATTTTGGTCGCAGTCGATTATGTTTCAAAATGGGTAGAGGCTGAAGCTTTTGCAACAAATGATGCACAAGTTGTACTAAAATTTTTGAAGAAAAATATTTTTAATCGGTTTGGTACACCCCGTGCAATCATTAGTGATGGTGGCACCCATTTTTGCAATAAACTTTTTTAAAAACTTTTAAAGAAATATGGTGTCAAGCATAAGGTATCTACCCCATATCATCCCCAGACCAGTGGCCAAGTGGAAGTGTCCAATCGAGAGATCAAACAGATCCTGGAGAAAAGTGTGAGTACTAATCGGAAGGATTGGGCACTTCGACTTGATGATGCCTTATGGGCCTATAGGACGGTTTTTAAAACCCCTATCGGCACTTTCCCTTATAGATTATTATTTGGAAAGGCATACCATTTACCTGTTGAATTAGAGCATAGAGCATTTTGGTCTATTAAGACTCTAATTTATGAATTTGCTGCTGCAGGTGAAAAAAGATTGTTGGAGCTAAATCAACTGGAAGAATTCCGCGACAATGCATATGACATGGCGGTTTCGTACAAGGAACGGACAAAGAGAATACATGACAGGCGTATTCGTCAGCGGGAATTCAAGGAAGGAGAGGCTGTGTTGCTGTTCAACTCCCGGTTAAGACTATTTCCCGGGAAACTGAAGTCTAGATGGTCTGGGCCCTATAAGATCACCAGGGTATATCCATCAGGGGCCATAGAGATCAAAGATGCCCGCAACGAGTCGTTCACGGTCAATGCTCAAAGGTTAAAACACTATGTGGGGGGTGATGTGGATTCCACGCCAGTCATCACCACATTGACTGACCAAGACTAGTTTGGGGAGGGTGAAAAGTCAAGCTCTCGACTTTAAATTGAGAACTACATTCTACTTTCCCTTTTATTTATTCGCGTTTTTGTTCATTTTAGTTCAAGTGTTAGAATTTTTAGTTAATTTCCTGTCTTTCTCGAGTTGAGTTCTGTTTTTAAAATTTTTTGAAAAAAGGGGGTGCGCTCGCGCGGCAGTTTTTTGCCGCCCGCGCACCCAAACCCTCTGTCTAAAATTTTTTTTTAAAAAAAGGGGTGTGCGCTCGCGCGGCACTTTTCTACCGCACGGGCGCCTCGCGCAAAATCAAAAATTTAAAACACCCGATTCCTTCTTCCCTTCTTTATTTTCTCTCTTTCCTTTCTCTCTAACCCTAATTCCCTCATAGCCGCCATCTCTCTTACTCTCAATTTCTTCTTCTTTTCTCAATTTCGCAGGTAATTCACTCGATTTCTCACATCTCTCGACATGGCGCCAAAGAAACAGAAGATTGCCACCTCTAGGGCCAACCCATCCCACTTCATAGATGGGAAATTTATTTCTGAAGAAGCAAAGGCACGTTATGAGGAAGCCAAGGCCGCTAGGAATCCCATTCCGGAGCGAGGAATTGATCTTTCTGAAAACCGCACCGCCTCCCTTGGCATCGTAGCTCGAGGATGGGCCGAGTTTTGCCGCCAACCTCTCGCGGCATTAGTCCCCTTGGTCCGTGAATTTTACGCCAACGCCGCCGAGCGTACCGATAGCACTACCTTCGTGCGGGGTAAGATGGTTTCTTTTACTCCCGCTGCTATTAATGCGTTATTGCAAACTCCGGAAGTAGACGATAGCCAATTTCAGGCTTTTAAGGCCAATCTGGATTATAATGAAATTTCGAATGAGTTGTGCTATGAAGCTAATGTGTGGAAGGATTCGGTGAAGTTTAAATCTTTTAAGGAAAAAAATTTGCGGCTAGAACCGGCCTTGTGGTATGCTTTTCTGACCCACAGGTTGATGTCGGTGTCCCATACACATGTTGTGACAATGAGCAGGGCGGTGCTTCTCTATGCTGTGCACAAACAATGGCCGATTAATGTTGGACAAATTATCAACCAAGAGTTGTACACTTCCATTCGCACGTCCAACATTTCAATTTTCTTTCCGACCATTGTTTCTTTACTGTGTGTGCAAGCTGGTGTCCCATACAAGGACACAGAAGAATGGTTGCACCCAATGCAGGAAGTGGATAACACAATTCTGAAAGCAAAACACGCCTTCCGCGTATGCGAGTTTTCACTTCCTGGCCAGGCCAGCTCTGGCCCTGGTCAATCATCACGGACTGTGCCTCGGACTGTGCCTCGGCCACCTCCTGCTCGCCGCACCACACATGATTCATTGAGTGAAATGTCGGCATGGATGCAACATCAGGAGCACTGCCAAGAGGTAAACACCGCCTACAATGAATCCACCCATGCCATGATGCGAGGACTGCTCGCCAATGCTGGGATGGACCCGGCCGTTTATCCTGCACCACCGCCATATCCTCCACCATTCCAGTTCCAATATGCTCCACTGGTTCGGGATCTGCCCGAAGACATGGATGAGGAGGAGTCTGATTAGTACCAGGGGAGTTTTTATTGTTTTTTGTTTTTATTTTCTTTTAGTATGTTTTAGTTTTGGTGGTGTTAAGTAGCATTGGGGACAATGCTTGTCTTTAGTTTGGGGAGGGTGTGTGTCTTTTGTGTTTTCAGTTTTGTTTTTCGTGTTTTCTTTGTTTGTTTGAGTCGTTTGTAATGTGGTTGCAAGTGTTGTGAATGAAAATCAGAAAAGCCAATGATAAAAAAAAAAAAAAATTGGGTTCACCGTTTGTTTTTGCTTAAGTCCATGACTATCTTCTTTGTTTGACAAATCGTTTTGAACTAGTATAACCAGGTCGATGAATAGGTCTCAAAACATTCTGTGAGGTACACTTGAATCTGTATTTGAAACACACAAACTTGGATATGGTTGAGGCAATTTGTTTGATCTTTGGGCTAGAAAGAAATCTTTCGTAAATTACCTTTAGATGCCCAATTGAGCCTTCACATTTATATGAGCACGAGAGGTGCATAATCTGGATTTTATGTTGGTGTAATCATCGCTTACTACTGATGATTCTTTTTTTTGCACTGATTGAGATCTGTATGAGTTAACTGTGAATTGAGATTTGTCTAGAACAAGTTCGAACATCCCTCGAGGCGCAATACGGGCATACTGTGATTTAGGAGTGATATAGGCATTTCTTTCTGAGTTTCATTTGTGCCTTTCAAACTACCCTTGATTTATTTTGTCCCTAGTACCTTATTTGAGCTTAATAGAAAACGAATGGCACGCGTGAAAACGTGTGGAAAACCCCCATTCGACATTTTTCAAGAACCTACAATTACTACCCATAGCTTAAACACTCATTCCTACCTTGTTGGGAGTAAATTGAATGTAGATCATTGATTGTATGCTCCTACTGAAAAGTTGAGAAACGAATGGTGTGTTGAGTGTTGTTCAAAAATCAAAAGGGGGTAGCAAGAAGAAAAGAAAAAAAGAAGGGATATGTTTAAAAATATGAAAATATTGAGAAAAAAAATGGTGAAAAAGAAAGAGAAGAATGTTGGCAAAAGGCAAGTGAAAGAAAAGAAAAATCTGGAAATCAATGAATGAGAAGAAGTGCAAATTTGTAATTCGAAAAGAGTAGTCTGTATAGAATGATCATTATTTACTCCCTCTTTGAATTCGTGTCCTTCATTTGGAGTCATTAGCCTAGCCTAACATTATAAGCCGAATAAGACCTATTGACCGAGTTACAGTTGCCTAATATACTAGTGGAGAGGGGTTGTGAGAATTTTGCCTATGGACTGTTGATAGACACAGTTAATGAATGTGGATTCTTGATCAAAAACATGCACACACTATTTTTCATTGAGTTATACCAGTCATGAGTGTGTGTATTATTGAATGTTTCAAAATCTTGATCCTGATATACCCAAAAAAGTTCTCATGATTCTAGAATGTGTGAATTGAATTTAGAGTAGAGTATTCCAAAATACGGAGTTGCGAGATTTTGAAGTTTGCAAGGTTTGCTAGTTGGTGTTACATTTTCAAAATGTCAGCATGTTGATTGATTGGATTGTTTATTTTGTGGAAAATATTCTGAGGCTTAAGAAGATTGATTTCACTTCCTTGTTTCGTCGTTCTGTTGTGTTTGCATGTTAGTCTATCACCTATTTTGCTCGAGGGCGAGCAAAAGGTTAGTTTGGGGAGGTTGATAGGAGTCGTTTTTATGTGTTTTTATTGCTTGTTTTGTGTTTGTTTTGCATTCGTTTCGTTTACATATTGTCCGTTCTTTTCCATTCTTGTTCTTTATATTGTTTTATTATGTTCGTATTCACTCCTCTGGTTTATCTATTTTTATGGCAGGAAATCACCAAGAAATGCAGATACTTGATGGGAAGGTGATGCACAGTAGAGGTCATGCAGATAGAACAAGAAGAAAGGCAAAATTCTGGAAAAGAAGAAGGGCGCGCGGGCGGCCAATATCTACCGCGCGGGCGCATACACGGTTGAGAAAAACAGTAGGTTGGAACTTTAGGAGGCGCCCGAGCGGCCATATTCTACCGCGCGGGCGCGGTCACGTATTTTTGAGACAGTAGAGCAAGGAGTTTCGAGGCGCCCGAGCGGCCAATTTCTACCGCTCGGGCGCGGCGCGCAGTTTTTTTTTTTATTATTTTGAGAGTTTATTTCGGAGAGGATTCTGGGGAACTATAAATACAATTATTTCTTTAGTTTTTGAGGGTTCACGGGACGCATATCAGAAGACGACCGGCGGCTGAACGCTTGAGATTTCTCTTCTCCGTTGGGAGTTTTTCCTTTTCTTCTTCTTCTGAATTTTTATGTTGAACATCTTGGAGATTGAATTTTTGTAATGAATTCTAGTAGCTAAACTATTATTTTGTTGGAATCGAGGGGATCCTAATCCCGAAACACTATGTGATTGAATCACCGAACGTATTGGGAATTGATTTATGTTTATAATTGATTTTATCATGTTTTTCTTTCTATGTTGATGATTAGCTACCCTTAACATAGATTCGTAAATTATGAATTGTTGTCGAGAGATAGGTTTATAATTAGGACGAATGATATAATCCATGGACTTAAAATATGCATAGAGATATGGTATTTAGTACATGTTGATAGCCATAGACCACCAGGTTGAAAGTTGTAGAATTCATAGAACGCAAAGCAATCAGTCGTGATAAATAATTAGAGAGATTTAATTAATTCACTGATTTGATTAGTTTGAAATCACCTCGAGAGAGAGTATCAATGTTATAAAAACTTCTGTTAAATTTATAAGAATAAATTAAGTTCCAATCGTCCAGTTCAATTAGGGAAAAGGTGAACCAAAATTCCAACAAAATCATTTTGAATTGTTATTCTTCACTCTGAGATTTGTTGGCTTGGTTGTGAAATTTAAGTTTATTTATATTGAGTTTTAATTTTAGATGTTAGTTAATTCACAAATCACTTTTTCGATACTTTGTGTAGTTAAAAATTGAAAAGACAAATTATTTTCTTTAGTCCCTGAGGACGATACTCGTACTCAGTACATTATATTATAACTTGAATCGTGCACTTGCGATTTATTCGAGCTTAATTGATAGATATATTTACGTTGATTTTTCGTGGTAGTATTTGCTCGATCAGTGGAAACAGTGGGGGAAACAAAAGGGATCAGTACAAAGCAAGGGGGAAACAGTTCAAGAGGCAGGGAAACAGTTCTTCTAGTTCCAGTGGTTCCAAACAATTCGGTTCAGGACAGAGTTTTGGATCTTCATCCATGTACTGCAGCAAGTGTGGGGGAAGACACTCACTGGATCAGTGTGTGGGAGTCTTCGGGAACTGCAACACCTGTCAGCAACCGGGACACTTTTCCAAAGAGTGCCCTCAGCGTAGTAGTGATTGAACTCAGAGTGGGAGTTCATCTAGACCTACAGCTCAGCCTGAAAGACAGTCTTCTGTAGTTCACTCTTTCCAGCCTCAGCAGCAGAACAGACAGGGAGGTAACTCTAGTGCGAACCAGCCTCCGAGACAGCAGGCAAGAGTCTTTGCTCTGACAGAGGATCAGGCTCAGGTAGCACCTGACGATGTTATAGCAGGTAACTGTTCGATTTTCGGTTATTCTGCTCATGTTTTGATAGATACAGGTGCTTCCCATTCCTTTATCTCTGAGAAATTTGTGTTATTGCATGCTTTTCCTACTGAGTTACTGCCTATTGTAGTAGCTGTTACTTCACCTTTGGGTGGAGAAATTATTTTTGTCCGTTTAGTCAGGAACTGTGAACTCTGTTTTGAAGGAAATTTGTTAGAATTCGACTGTATTGTACTTGGGCTGTCAGATTTTGACTGTATTGTTGGTATAGATGCTTTAACCCAGTACAGGGCAACAGTCGATTGTTTTCTGAAAGTTTTCAGGTTCAGACCTGAAATGGCAGACGAGTGTAAATTTTTTGGTAAGGGTTCTCGATCTAGAATTCCTTTGATTTCAGTGTTATCTATGAATCGTTTGTTATAGAGAGGTGCAGTGGGATTTTTGGTTTATGCAGTTGATGTACTGAAATCTAACCCTGAATTGGTTGATATACCAGTGATTAGAGATTTTGCTGATGTGTTTCCGGAAGATGTTCCTGGATTGCCGCCTATTCGAGAGATCGAATTCAGCATGGACTTAGTGCCAGGTACTCAACCCATTTCCAAAGCTCCGTATCGTATGGCACCTATTGAACTAAAAGAGTTGAAGGAGCAGCTTGAGGATTTGATTGCCAAGGGATACATCAGACCTAGTGTATCGCCTTGGGGTGCTCCTGTTCTTTTTGTTCGGAAGAAGGATGGTTCTATGTGACTCTGTATCGACTACCGTCAACAGAATCAGGCTACAGTCAAGAACAGGTATCCTTTACCCCGAATAGATGACCTTTTTGATCAGATGTAGGGTTCTTCTGTCTATTCGAAGATTGATCTGAGGTCAGTTTATCATCAACTAAGGGTGCGAGAGGAAGATGTTCCTAAGACCGCATTCAGAATGAAGTATGGTCACTTTGAGTTTATAGTCATGCCGTTTGGTTTGACTAACGCTCCAGCGGTTTTTATAGGTTTGATGAACCGTATCTTTCAGCGTTATTTAGATGAGTTTGTTATTATCTTCATCGATGATATTCTTAACTATTCGAGGAACCGTACTGACCATGCAGAACACTTGAGAATTGTCTTGCAGATTTTGCGAGTTGAGCAGTTGTTTGCCAAGCTGTCTAAGTGTGAATTCTGGTTGGATCGAGTTGTCATTCTCGGTCACATTATTTCTGAAGATGGGATTTCTGTCGATCCCATCAAGATTGAAGCGGTTATGAATTGGCCTAGACCGACATCAGTACCTGAGATCCGAAGATTTATGGGTTTATCTGGTTATTATTGCCGATTCATCGAGGGTTTCTCGTCTATTTCCAAGCCGATTACCCAGCTAACACAGAAGAATGCGCCTTTTATCTGGACTGCATATTGCGAGGCTAGCTTTGTTGATCTGAAGAGGAGACTGACCAGTGCTCCAATTCTTTCTATTCCAAAGGGAACTGGAGGTTTCACAGTCTATTGTGATGCTTCTAACCGAGGCTTGGGTTGTGTTCTTATGCAGCATAAGCATGTGATAGTGTATGGATCGAGGGAGCTGAAACCGCACGAGACTCGTTAACCGGTTCATGATCTGAAACTAGCTGCGATTGTTTTTGCTTTGAAGATCTGGCGTCACTATCTTTACGATGAGTCATTTGAGATCTTTTCTGATCATAAGTGTCTTAAGTACTTGTTTTCACAGGCAGAACTGAATATGAGACAGAGAAGATGGTTAGATCTGTTGAAGGATTTCGACTGTGAAATCAAGTATTATCCGGGAAAATCGAATGCAGTTGCAGATGCCTTGAGCCGAAAGCTTTGTTCTTTATCTCTTTCTACTATTGGTGTTTCTCAGTTGATCGATGATTGTTGCACTTCTGGTTTAGAGTTTGAAACAGATAGGAAGACTATCAGAGTGTTTGCTATTCAAGCCGAGCCGGAGTTGTTGATTGCGATCAAAGAAGCACAGAGGTCTGATCCGAGCATTCAGGTTTCAGTAGAGAAAGTCAGATTTAGGCATCAGTCTGAATTCCAGGTTAGAGATGACGTTTTGTTTGTGAGTAACCATATGGTTGTGCCTGATATTTCGGAGTTGAGGCAGCGTATTCTCCATGAGGCTCATTGCAGTCGGTTTAGTGTTCATCCTCGAGGTCGTAAGATGTACAACGATCTGAAGAATCAGTTCTGGTAGAAGAAAATGAAGAGCGATGTTGCGAGGTTTGTATCTCGATGTTTGAACTGCCAGCAAGTGAAAGCAGAGCGGAAGCGACCGGGTGGTCTATTGCACAGTCTATCTGTTCCTGAATGGAAATGGGATCACATTTCGATGGATTTCGTCACGAAGCTACCGCGATCTGTTCGAGGATGCGATGCTATTTGGGTAGTGATCGACCGATTGACGAAGTCTGCTTGTTTTATTCCGTACAGGATGACGTATCGTCATGATCAGATGGCTGAGTTATATGTTAGCAATGTTGTGAGATTGCATGGGGTGCCGAAGTCGATCGTTTCAGACCGAGACCCTAGATTCACGTCACACTTTTGGCACAGTCTTCAGCAGGCACTTGGTACTCGATTGCATCTGAGTACAGCTTATCATCCTCAGACCGATGGACAGTCAACGGACTATCCAGACGTTAGAGGATATGCTTCGAGCGGTAGTGCTGGACTTTGGCACAAGTTGGCAAGATTTTTTTCCTCTTGTCGAGTTTTCTTAAAACAGCTTCCAAGCGAGTATCGGTATGGCGCCTTTTGAGGCTTTGTACAGCAAGAAGTGCCGATCTCCTTTGTTTTTGGATGATTTGTCCGAGTCACCTGATTTGGGACCGGATATGCTTCGAGATATGGCAGAACAAGTTAAGATCATTTAGTCTAGAATGAAGTCAACTCAGGATAGACAAGCGAAGTATGCTAATGTCAGACGCAGACCTCTGAGTTTCGATCAGGGAGACTGAGTCTTTCTGAAAATTTCACCTTTCAGAGGAACCGTTAGATTTTGGAAGAGAGGAAAGTTATCTCCGAGATTCATCGGGCCGTACGAGATTCTCGAGAAGATAGGTGATCTTGCCTACAGACTTGCACTTCTGCCGTATTTATCTGGTATTCACGATGTTTTTCACGTCTCTATGCTGCGGAAGTATCATCCAGATCCTTCTCATATTCTTCAGCCTGACGAAGCCGAGTTAGATGAGACTCTGAGCTACTTTGAGCGACCGATTCAGATCCTTGATCGGAAGGAGAAGCAACTCAGGACCAAGTTGATTCCGTTGGTGAAAGTGCAGTGGAGCCGTCACGGAGTCGAGGAAGCAACTTGGGAGACAGAATCCGACATGAGACAGCGTTTTCCTGAGTTATTCGGATGACGTGAGTTCTTCTTTCTGTCTTTAGTTCCTTATTCTATCTTATGAGTTGTGATTCTTATTGATTTCGATGACGAAATTTTTTCTTAGTGGGGGAGAATTGTAACGCCCCGTTTTTATCTTAAATAAGTTTATTTGAGTTAATCGGAGATTACGGAGTTTACGAGCCGACTTGATTTTGATCAAGGTTTATTTTGAAAATTTTGGAAATTTCAGGGACTAAAACGCAAATTTTGAGTTTAATATATTATCTACACTTAGAATTCATTTTACTAAGTCTCTTATCATTCCTCTCCTTTGTAAGAGTGGGTGCCCAGTGAGCCAACTGTGTGGCTATGGGCTTTGTTGACTCTTTGTATAAACAATCTTTTGTTTAATATTATTTACACTTTTATGGCAATGACTTTATATTACTTCATATTGTTATATTGTGATATACTATTGTTGTTTTGATAAAGACCTTGAATATACTATAGTGTATGTAAGATGTGGTAGAACATGGAGATGTCTATCATGAAATACATCTTATAGTCACTGTATATTCTAAAACCGTTCCTAGTCGATTGAGCCGTCCGATAATAAGGATAAGGATCGCTCGAGTTTGAGACTAGCATTTGCGATGCGGAGTACCACGTTTCATTGGTAGGGAACATGGAGATGTTCGAAGCATGCAAATGGATATTCATAGGATGAATAGTCGAACTACCCTATCCGGACTTTCCAAGTGGTTATCACTTATCGAGTGGATAAAGTCCGCGGTTTTGGTTGTACACCATTAGTCCTTACGACTTGAAACATCATGGAGACTCTATATGCTAGTACTGTGCTTTGACTCGTTTACCGACTCTGAGGGGTCATCAGGTGTCGAGATTGGGTACAGTTACGACACATATAGGAGTCAATGCATTGTTGTCAAGGATTCACCACATACTTGCGAGTGTGGATATCCTATGCGATCTGAGGAGATATTAGTGTGACAAATCTCTGGCCAGAGTACTTGATGTGATTTAAGAAATGGTTTCTTAGTAGCACATGCGATGTCACTAATTTGATCTTCAAGATGCATTGCATAGTTATCGAATCTTGAGCGACTCTCGATATACCAATGGTTGTTGATTCGATCGGGATATTTGGATGAAGGGACCGTACTGTAACGTTAACCAAAATCTACTGGTTCTTGTAGGCACTATCAGTGATACCTAGGAATCATGGGGCGATGTTGCTAGGCGCTTTACCATGATTCGTTGGGCAAGTCGGAAAGTGTTGTTCCGAGTCACAAGGAGTTGTGAGCCCACGGCTAGCTGTATCCCTGAACCATTGAGGGTCACACAGTGTAATGGAGTTTTAATCCCCGTTGAGATAGTTAAATTTAAAGAGTTAAATTTAATGAACTAAGGAGTTGGACTTCTTAAATAAGAGTAAGGGAGTAGGATTTCCTAAAATGACATAGGGATGGACATTTTTGGAAACCACTGAATTCGGATTCAGGAAAATTTATTTTGACTTTAAACGTGCAGAAATGGTTTCTGTGCACATTGGTGAAATCGTTTCATCAATCGGAGTCACGATGAATTTTATATTAATTTCTGAACGAGTGGGCTTTGCTTGTCGGGCCCCAGCTTATGACTAATGGGCCCTAAGGTGTTAGTGGCCTGCATTATAAATAAGTTATTTCAGTACAGAAATTACACACAACAGGTCATAATTTTTGAGAGCAAAAATCGAAAACCCTAGTTCCTCTCAAATAATATTTCGGCCGCCCCCTTGCTCTGTCACAGAGAAATTCCGGTCTGTGATTTTGAATCGCAGTAAGGAATAACGAATCAAATTCGTGTATTCTCTTCGCAGAAAACTTCTGATAGATTTTCTAGTGCAATCTATCAGAGGGATTAAACCTCTGTTCGTGGACCTGATTGAAGGCGTTCATCGGTTCCAGGAAGAGACAACAAGAGCAGAATTGTTCTGTTGGTGTCCATTAATCTCGTTGCGAGATTTGAGGTAAAATTTATTTAATTGTTATTTAAATTTTACACACACACGTAATTCAATCGTTGTATGGTTGATACCCACACCATGGAATCGTTCCATGAGAAAAATTTTAAACTTCCGCTGCACCGGGTATCAATCGTAATTGGTCTGGGAACTCGCCAGTTTTCCAACAGTGGTATCAGAGCCAGGTTGCTCAGATCAATCGATTGAATTAATCAATTGTACAAAATTTTTGAGTCTCGGTTTTTGAAACAAAATAAATATTTTTAATAAAAAAAATTTTTTTTTCCGGGGGCGAAACCCGGGCAGCGATTGGATCGCTGCCCGGAGGGGGCAGCGATGGTCGCTGCCCCCAGGGGCGGCGCACGGCGCCGCCCAAAGGGGGCGCACGGCGCTGCCCAGCGCAGCGCTGGGCGCTGCGCAGGGCAGCGCTCGGCGCTGCCCAGGGCGGCGCACAGCGCCGCCCAGGGGCGGCGCTCGGCGCCGCCCAGGGCGACGCACGGCGCCGCCAGGGCAGCAAACGTTGCTGCCCTAAGGGGGCAGCCGGGCTGCCCCGGCCCGCGCCCCGGGTGCGGGCCAACCCGGGAGTGTCCCGGGTGGCCCGTGGGAAAAATTAATATTTTATTAAAAATTAATTTTAATATGTTAAAATTTTATTTTTGGTCCGGTCAAAAATTGTTTTTGATTGGTTCACGAGATTTCGGATCGAATTGTTCGAGTCCGTAAATTTTAAAATTGATTTTGGATAAATTTGAATTTTTGGAAAATTTTAATATTTTATCCGTAAATTGAATTTTGAAATCAATTATTTTGGTACAATTGATGATAAGATATGATCTTATGATATATTGAGTAAAATATGATTTTATTTGTAAAATTGGATTTTATAGATAAAATATGATTTTATTTGATATGGAGATAAAATATGATTTTATATGTGAAATGTGATTTTATATATAAAATATGATTTTATCTTGTTTAAATTTGAAATGCCACAGCATGTTATCCAATAAATTAATTTTGAATTAAATGTTATTGGATAAGGATGATCGATTGCCATGACCAATTTTGTAGGTGTATGTTAGGAATTTACATTTTGTCTTTATTGTTGTTGGTTTTATTAATGGGCCTGGTTTATGGCCCGATATGAATGTCATATGTAATAAAAGTGGGCTTGGTTTATAGCCCGTCCCCACCCCCTAAAAATGTATCCCCTACTTGTCATTGTTATTTATTTTAAATACATTAGATTTAGTGGGAGATCAAGATTTGAAGATGGTGGGCCCAGCAGACAATGAAGACTGAAGAAATGTAAATTGGAAGCATATGTAATAGGATTGCATTTGCATACTGCATATTACCTAGGATTGGACTAAGACCCGTGATTGGCAACCACGGGTCAATTAGAAATGGAATCGATCATCCTATATAATATGTGATATTATGATTGTATGCATGTTTAGACATAAATTGCGTGAATCCGGCAATGCATGCAATAAATTAAATATGATGAGACAAATATTTTTATAAATAAAATCCCTCATTTTAAATATGATTTAAAATTTATATCAAGATAAATAAAGGAAATTTAAATATTGTTTAAATGTTCCTACCTTCCATCAACGGTCAATGTATGTGATGCTACCCGCGGATACGGTCCGGCTCATATTATTGGGGGGGCCCGTCCGTCGGAAAGCTGTACATTGGATCGACAAATGTTGTAAGTTGGGTGGAACTCCCATGGGATCGGCTCATATTATTGGGGGATCCACATGGCGACCGTCCATCACAACTTAATATTGATGGGTCATCTTGACATGTCACTTTAAACGGCGTCATATTATTGGGCCCTTATTGGACATGAGGTAAACACATGGGGGTTGCTTTGGAAGCAATTGGGCTCTACCTTTTGAGAATTATGGTTGGCTGATATTATTCGGGACCATAAGTTTGTCAATTGGACTCCATGTTCTCACTAAGGAAAAAGTTTCCCGTTTTCACTAGAGGGTGGTGAAATCGTTAAAATAGTGGGAGTGAGATTCATAAAATTAAATTCGCCTATTTTATGTCTTAGTAAATTGTTAAACAATCATTGATATATGTCTGTTTTCCTTTTCAGTATTTCATACAATGAATTCGCGAAATCCTTTATTCTCGATCCTCGAACAAAACAAGCTGACTGGCGCCAACTATACGGAATGGTTCCGGAAGTTGAAGATTGTCTTAACTTCGGAGAAAATGCTCTACGTGTTAGAGAAAGCACCTCCGAAGGAAGCACCAGCTGACATAAGTCCGGAGGAATTGGCCAAACTTGATGCATGGTGTGACCATGACATCAAGACCAAATGCTATATGCAAGCCTCGATGTCTGATGAACTCCAGAGGCGATTTGAGGACACGGTGAATGCTGCTGACATTCACACGCAACTCAAGGAACTTTTTGGGGCTCAGTCGAGGGCTGAAAGGTTCTCTACTGTTAAGGAGTTGATGACGTGCCGCATGCGTGAAGGGACTTCGGTCCGTGATCATGGGGTACGAGTGATTTGGCTCATACAGAAGTTAGCGACCCTTGATTTGGTGTTGGAGCATGAACTCAATGTGGACTTGCTGCTTCTATCTCTTCCTTCTTCATTTGATGGATTCGTGATAAATTTTAATATGAACAAGATAGAGGCCACCCTTGAAGAGATGGTCAATATGCTCGTTACATATGAATCCACACTTAAGAAGGATAAGCCAGCTTTCTTGGTGGGCTCCTCATCTTCTGCAAAGAAGGGGCCAAGTATGAAGGGCAAGAAACGTTCTGCCCCACCCAAGAAAGTGGAACCCGAGAAGAAGCAAAAGACAAAGGCTTCAAACGATGGAAAATCCAAGGATGTTTGCCATTACTGCAAGAAGCCGGGTCATTGGAAGCGCAACTGCAAGGAGTATCTTGAGCA
This sequence comes from Henckelia pumila, assembly GCF_033568475.1. Taxonomy (NCBI): domain Eukaryota; kingdom Viridiplantae; phylum Streptophyta; class Magnoliopsida; order Lamiales; family Gesneriaceae; genus Henckelia; species Henckelia pumila. The sequence continues at coordinate 220,128,797 of NC_133123.1, read as the reverse complement.
GTTGGGAACTGCAAAGGGTATGTTCTATATCGAAATAAACATGTCACTTAATACAACTTCTTGGGTATTGGATACCGGATGTGGATCTCACATTTGCAATGATTTGCAGGTGATGACAAGAAGTCGCAGGCTTAGAATGGGTGAGACCCAGCTGAGGCTCGGGAATGGTTCCAGAGTTGAAGCTACGGCCATTGGAGATGTTTGTTTGATATTGCAGAACGGTTTTAAATTATTGTTGAGAGATGTTTTATTTGTGCCAGATTTAATTAAAAACATTATTTCTATTTCTATGCTTGATAGAGATGGTTATTCTTGTAATTTTGTGAATGGGATTTGCAGTATTTACAAGAATGAATGTTTAATTGGAAATGGACAACTTGAAAACGATCTATATAATTTAAAACTAAAAGGCGTTCCAGTGAATTGTATTGACAAACCGGCAACAACAAACAAAAGGAAAATCGATAGTCAAAACCCGGCAAACCTATGGCACGCTAGACTAGGTCATATTTCCTCAAGGAGGATGAACAAGCTAGTGGGAGAGGGCATGTTTGATATGTCTGATATTAACTCTCTACCTACTTGTGAATCCTGCCTAAAAGGGAAAATGACTAAATCTCCTTTTAAGGGGAAGCCTGAGCGTAGTCAAAATCTGTTGGATTTGATCCATACAGATGTTTGTGGTCCATTTAGAGTAGGGACTCAACATGGCCACACCTACTTCATTACCTTTACTGATGATTATTCTAGGTATGGGTATTTATATTTAATGAAATATAAGTCTGAAGCATTTGAAAAGTTCAAAGAATTCAAGGCTGAAGTAGAAAACAAGCTAGGTAAAAGTATTAAAGCACTTCGATCGGATCGAGGTGGAGAATACTTGAGTACCGAGTTTTTGGACTATCTAAAAGAGAATGGGATTCTCTCTCAGTGGACTCCTCCTATGACACCACAGCTTAATGGTGTATCGGAGCGTCGTAATCGAACTTTGTTGGACATGGTTCGATCCATGATGAGCTTCACTGAGCTTCCACCTTCGTTTTGGGGCTATGCGCTTGAAACGGCGGTATTGTTGTTGAATAACGTCCACACTAAAGCAGTGGACAAAACACCATACGAGTTATGGAATGGCAAAGCTCCTAAGTATTCGTACTTGAGGATTTGGGGATGTCCTGCTTACGTGAAGCGGACAGTGGGAGATAAGTTGGATAGTCGATCCAGCTTGTGTTATTTTGTGGGGTATCCGAAGAATTCAATCGGATATTATTTCTATTATCCTGCTGAAACAAAGGTGTTTGTTTCACGGAATGCCACCTTCTTGGAGAAGGAGTTCTTATTGGATAAGAAAGGCGAGATGATGGAACTCGAAGAAGTTCGAGAGGAACCCGAAATACAAAATAACGATCCCACACCTCAGGAACCATTGCTGGACACGCCTGCACCTAGAAGATCCGAGAGGACTTCTAGACCTCCAGTTCGATATGGTCTTCTTCTTGAAGAGGGTCAAGATGAACCCGACATTGGATGTGATCCAAGAAGCTTCAAGGAAGCAATTTCTGATGCGGATTCGAATTTATGGCTTGAAGCTATGCAGTCTGAATTGGATTCGATGCATACTAACCAAGTCTGGTCTTTAGTGGATCCTCCCGATGGAATTGTTCCAATAGGGTGTAAATGGATCTACAAAAGAAAGCTTGGGCCTGATGGTAAGATATTGACTTACAAGGCGCGATTGGTGGCGAAAGGTTATACTCAAAGGCAAGGAGTTGACTATGATGAAACCTTTTCACCAGTCGCAATGTTCAAGTCCATAAGAATCCTAATTGCCATAGCTGCATGGTATGACTATGAGATATGGCAGATGGATGTGAAGACTGCTTTTCTTAATGGAGACATTAAGGAAGAAATCTATATGAAGCAGCCTGAGGGGTTCACATCCATGGGAAGCGAGCATAAGGTATGCAAGCTTCAGAGATCAATTTATGGTCTAAAACAAGCATCAAGAAGTTGGAACCAGAAATTTGATGAAACAATAAAGAATTTTGGTTTCATCAAGAACCCGGAGGAACCGTGCGTGTACAAGAAAGTAGTTAAGGATGCTGTGACATTCTTAGTACTTTATGTTGATGACATCCTACTCATTGGGAATGATGTAGGGATGTTGCAGTCAACGAAGATATGGTTATCAGGTAGATTTTCGATGAAGGATTTGGGTGAGGCATCCTACATTCTA